>NC_090925.1:1185359795-1185662826 GCF_040938575.1 Ambystoma mexicanum
AGAAGTCCTTAGTTTTCGAAATTACGTGTGAGGCCAGAGAAGTGCAGAAGGCCTGGGAAGGCAGTGGAGAAGTGGAGAGTGGAGTAGGGTTAGTGAGTTTCTTGCAGATTTTGAAAAGTTGAGCCTTGTTGTTAGTGGCTGCAGAGATGCAGACTTGGATATAGGACCTCTTCTTCTGGCAGATGGATGTAGAATCTGTATTACCTTTGGAGGAGGCTGCAGGCCAGTTTGTCAGAGGATGTGCTTGAAGCCTGCCACTTCCACTCAGCTGCTCTGCACTTGTGTTTCATAGCAGCAAGGTCGGAGTCATACCAGAAGTTACACTTGGAGGCACGTATCATGCAGATCCTCATGACAGGTGCAAGGATGACGAGAGTGTTGAAGATGGAGAGTTGAAGGTTACTACGGGGTGTGTCAAAGTGAGGTTCAGTGGAAGGAGGGGGAGTGAAGGTGGCAGCAAAAGCGGAAACTGACACTCGCTTCATAGGTCGATTGACGGAGAATGAGGCTGGCAGTGAAGGTGGGGGCTTAGCCGGGGGAGCCAGTAGGTTGATGTGAGAGGACAGGACAGCATGATCAGACCAGGAGACAGAAGTAATGAGAGGGTTGGAGATGGGGATGTCTGAAGAGATGAGAGCATCTAAGGTGTGTCGGACCGGAGGGAAGAATGGAGAGGGTAAAAGAGTCACAGATGTTGCGGATGAGTTGATGTGAATATTGAAGTCTCTGAGTAGCAGAAGCTTGGAGGAGGAGGCCAGGAGAGAAGAGGTGAGGTCAGCCTGTTCTGAGAGGAAGTGGGAGACCTGGCCAGGGGGCCTGTAGACGTTGGCAAGAGTCAAAGAGTGGACAGGAGAGACACTAAGCCTGCAGACAAGGCTTTTGAAAGAGGAGTAGGCCTGAGCGGGTATGATAGTAACAGGGAGCCACTCAGTGAAGATTAGGGGAACTGCACCCCAGGCCAGTTAAGCCTGTGCTTAGAGAGGATCTTGTAACCCTCAGGGAGGAGAGTGTCAAAACTCGTGACAGATCTGGAAGTGAACCACATCTCAATGAGAGTGAGGACATCAAGATTGAGGTCTTCAAGGAGGTGCCAGATGTCAGAGGGGTATTTGACGGCAGAGCGAGATTGGAGGGTAGCTAAGTGGAGCAGTTTGCCACATTTTAAGGTTTTCTGAGGAGGGGTACAGGGGTGTGGTATATCTGTCAGAGGTGGCAGAGGGGTGGCAGAAAAAAGAGTGGCAGGAGAGGGGAGGAAGTTGATGGGAGACAGAAGATGCCTATCAAGAAGAAGCAGGTTGGGTTGAGAGCTTTGGACCATGACAATGCCATTTAGGTAGATATTACTGATTACCCTAGAGGAGAGGAAGGATGCCAAGAGTACCTTCCAACAGGTGACACCATTAATGGGAGTGGAAGAGAAAGGGGAGAGCACATAGACCATAAGGGGAATCCAAAGGTCCAGAGAAGAAATGACAAAGAGGATGTTGGTGAAAGTCTGCCTGCAAGAAGCACTGACATAGGTGTCAGCGATGGGCAGGCCTGGATTGGAAACCAGCAGATCCTTCTTGAACTTTTACCTATCAGACTTCATCAGAGGGATTGGATAGGTGATAGAATAGCAATTAGAGAAGATAGGTGTGATTGGCAGCACCAGTGAGGGAGAGTGCGGCGGGAAGGAACGGGGGAGAGAGGGAGTGAGGGAGGAACTGCAGAGCATGACACCAACTATATACAAGAGCAATGCAACAATCTAGAGTCAAGTGTCCAGGAAGGGGAAGAGGCCTAGGTTACATCATATAGCAGAATGTGAAACACCTAGAAGCGAGATATTAGGACAGAGGGAAAATCCTAGATAGAGGTATAGAGGGAAAAAGCCACATTTTTTGTAACACAGCAACAGATGCAAGAACACATATTCGACTTTCCTAGAAAGAGAGAAAATGCCTAATTTTTTAAACACAGCAGCAAATGCAAGAACACACAAATTCGACTTCCCTAGAAAAGAGGAAAAAAGCCAAATTTTTTAAACACCCCAGCAAATGCAAGTACAGATAGATTCGAATTTTCTAGAAAAGGGGGAAACAGTCTAATTATTTAAACACAGCCACAAATGCAATAACACCCCAATTGGACTTTCCTAGGAAAGAAGGAAAAAGCCTAATTTTTCAAACACAGCAGCAAATGCAACCACACAGATGTGACTTTCCTAGAAGGGGGAAAAAGACAAGCAGGCAAATGATCAAATTATGAGAATTCACCAATGCCAGAGATGGATAACATACAACTGCCAAGTGCAGCAGACTGCAGCATTAGATAACAGAAGTAATAAGAGCAGAGGGAAAAGTTAAATAGGGAGCAGTAATGGCTGTTGCCCTTTTTGCACCTTTCTTACCTTGTCAGTCGCTGCTGGTTGATGGCTGAGCTGCATACTCCCATGGTGAACACTGGCAAACACCCTCTGGAGCTGCCCCTGTGTAAGTAGCCCTTAGCCTCTGGGCCCTTCGCTGAGGGGGCTGCATGGGCAGTGGGGCTGCCCTTGGTGGAGGACTTAAAAGGGGCCTTGTTAGGGTTTTTGGTGGTATTTTGGTGAGTCCCAAAAATACAGGACTACCTGATATTGTTATATTGGGATCATGAGCGGTAAACCATAACCAGACTTGGTGCACACTTCATCACAATGTCATTGGTATGTGGTATTTTATCTACAATACCACTTTGCTGGTGGCACAGAATATACTTACCAGATGACCTGAATACTATCATCTATTTAACCAGCACCTTAGGGTATGAGCCCATTCACAGTGACCAGTTAGGTTTGCATTTTACCACATGTGGTAAAATGCAACTAACACCTGCTTCCCATCTGTCTGTATGCTATCACAAATAATCAAGCCTTATAATAAACACTGAGGCTGACTTACCTCTTTTCTTTTGGTGATTTATAAAGGATTAGAATGTATGCAAAGTACAAAAAAAGTTTTTACATGAAATCCCCTGTGATTTAGAAATGAAAATGAAATAGCTACAAATATATCTCCTTTGTAAAATATCCCCATGGTAAACAGTGTTTTCGTACAACAGACTTCAAACACTCTTCTTTGCAATAGATGGCCAGAATACGGTTATAACTGACCTTGAAATCTGTCACTAATCTTGGCAGCTCATAAACCTTCTTTCACATCTGAAGATTGTTACATGAGTGGTAAAAACACATATAAAATAGCTGTCTACATTTAAGAATGTGAATGCAATTTTCTAGGTTGCAACTATTTGTAAAGTGCACTTATCAAAAGCCCTTGAAATATAGCAATTGCTCGGTACAGCACCATGAAAAAAAACTGCCCAAGTTTGTTAATGTGAACGTAACACAGAATTCCCCAGCCTGCAATTGCCTATAAAATACACCCACAGACAGCAGAAACACACCTCAATGTTCACTGGAAGCTTACCAAAAATAATGCCCGGTTCTGTGTGCCTCTGCCCAGTGAAGCCAGGACCCCCTCTACTCGTACTGGATTACATTTTATTTTCCCGACTGCCTTCAAAGAGCCTGCACGGAAAGTTTCTTATCTGCTTTTCCTTCCCTCTCAGCCTGAATGAACTCCACAAAGTCTTTTCCCCAGGCTGCCAGCACCATCAGAAAATGCAGCACTCTGACCCAGAGCCAGAGAGAGAGAGAAAGAGAGAGAGAGAGAGAGAGGTAGAGAGAGAGAGAGAGAGAGAGAGAGGGAGAGAGGGAGAGAGAGAGAGAGAGAGAGAGAGAGAGAGAGAGAGCAAGAGAGAGAAAGAGAGAGAGTGTCAGAGTGCCTTGTCTGATAGACAGCCCTTTTTAAATCCTCTCTCTATGATCTGCCCACAAATGTATGTTGGCCTACAGAAAGAGTAAGGAATGACTGTGTTTCACAGTGATGTAATCAGTCAATCAAAACCACCTGCCATTGCTCAGTAACCAACACACTAGAAGGTTCCATATAGCACGTGTTCAGCCTGCACCTTTGACAATGATTCAGTCAGCAAATGGATGAAAAAGAGTTACCTTTCTCTGCACTAGTTTCCTGCTCTGAAAATGAACACTGAGCTTGCTTTGAGTATAACAGATTTCAAATTCCTCATTCTGCACCATTTTTTGCACCATTTGTTTTGCACCACAGGCCTACCGACTGAGCTGCCTTGAATATTAGTAATGGGATAGGTTAGAATCTAGGAGTATTAGTAGGATTAATAACAGTTAGTTTGTATTCTTCATTGCAACACAGGCCATATTCCCATGGTGTGGTGTTAACTGAAAATACCAGCTTTTATGTAATGCCAAATTCAAACCCCCTTTTTGCCTTCTATGTGTCTAGACACTCACAACACTGACTCAGACCAGATTCAGCCCAGAGTCTCACACTCTTGTCTCACCCTCCTTGTTGATAAATGGGGTCAGTTTTCCGTTTTTGATGAAATGCTGACCTGGTTTAAATTCGGAGCCTCCTCTTTTCCTATAGCCTCCGGCCCAATAAGATCACAGGTGGGAGGGGACCAGGGCGGGAACAAGCAAGCAGGAAGGTAAAGCGACCTTTGAGCAGACTACGAGTGGAAAAGGGACCGAGAAGCAGACTAGTTAAAATACAATGCATGCTCTAATATATCATGTAAAAATCCCCAGGAGACACTTACCCCAGCAAGGGAATGCAGAAAGTGGCTGCCGGCGTAGAGAAATCGAGGGAACACCCTTCTTACACAAAGGAGGCCTCTGGCCCAATGAGTCACAGGTGGGCAGGGACCAGGGCGGGAACAATGAAGCAGGAAGGTAAAGCGGCCCTCAAGCGGACTACAATTAGAAAAAGGCACCGAGGTGTGCATTAGTTAAAATACAATGCACGTTCTAAAATATCATGTAAAGATGCCCAGGAGACAATTACCTGAACATGGGAATGCAGAAAGTGACAGATGGGAGAAGAGCAGAGCGGGAACAAGGAAGCAAATTATGACAAGCAGCTTTCTGGGTAATATGACAGCCATCAATAGCTATCTCATGCATTAACCATGTTTCTTTCAATGAAAAAAGATCAGACATAAGTAAGCTTGACCCATAATATTCTGAGTGAACAAGCTGAAACCTCTAGTGCTCCAGGAAGAATCTACAAACTGTTCTGAATACCCAGCTATAGATCATGCAATATCGTCCAGCTCTCCTTCAAGGTATTGAAAGTTTCCGTTTTCACTAGGTAAAGTAACATTGGTATTCAAAGCCACCATCATTTTTTTGACCAACACATCAATCTCCGAATCAGAGAGCTTAGTATCCTTTTCATTAGGAATACCCCCATGTAGCTTTGCCTTTGAGTATACAGGCTCAACTCATCTCATAGTCATAGCCCAATTCCAAAAACCTATGAGGATAGGACATAACCAATTCAGTGTATCTAAGATCTTGATTTTTTAGAGGCCTGTTTATTGCTCTTTAAATTCTCTAATAGAGTATCAATTGTTTGAGTAGTTTTCCATACATCAGATGTCACAAGTCTCTCCCCTTCCCACCTGTTTTTCCTTGTTTGTGACCTTCTTGGGTGATTTATTTCGCACGGTCCGGGATTTGTATAGACCCATGTGCTGGTCTTCGGGTTCCAGCGTGAGGATAGCAGTCCTACACTAGGAGGCATTCAGATGTCCAGGACCGGGAACCAGGAAGGAAGCAATGTCTGAGCTCAGAGGCACGGAACGCCGTGACCCGATTGCAGGCGAGGATCCAGGAAGAAGCTAGAAGGTAAGTTCGAGGAAAGGGAAGGAAAGGAAGTGGATTCAAGGAATCAGGAAACTGGACTCAGAAGGAAGCCCCGAACGAACTCTGGCAACACACATCAGACTACTCCGAGCGGTAGCATTGAGACGCACAGAGCAGCAGGAATGTGTCTGTTTTGTAGAATGTTGAACGTAGCGCGTAAAGACTGGCAAGCTGCGTTCTGCACCAAACGGCCATGTTGGAAGGATCACAGAATTCAGTCCTCTATGGGTCAGGGACCACAAAGTCCAGAATGGATGCAGGCGGCGGTTCATGACATCAGACCCCTCAGGCTGACAGTTATACAACAACGTGGGTATCAGGAGTATTTTATCATTCCGAAAGATGGAAATAGGCCCTCATAGCTGATCGGTAGAAGCACAGAAATCCACTTGTATGCCTGAAGAAGACGGGTATAGAGGTGTATCCAATGGGCCAGCTTGGTGCGTTATTTACCATTTATTGTACTTTTTTTGGATGTTTTTTTTATTTTGCTGTATTAGTCTCTTTTTTTGCCCCTCTTTCATGTCACCCTACGTGCCTTATTCTGTGTAGACTGTTCCTAAAAAGTGATGCATCAGAATGTTCTAAATCTGTATTTATAGTTTAGGGGAGTCAGATATGTTAATCAATAGTGAGATCACGTAGGTTCAACAGAACCATGTTTCTGTTTCCCTTGTCTTCCCTCCAAGCCTACAAGTTCCATCAGGCCGTCCTTTCATAGCGGTTGTTCTTGAAGCATATTCTTACACTGTGCAAAAGGGCCTTGAATATAATAAGGTGTTCTGAATCCCCCCGTTCCTCCTCATTGGAAGAATCCGAAGATGTAAAGGAGGCATTATGCGCTGGCGAGAATGCATATACACTCACCGTAATACAGTGATTTTGCTAAGTTAGTAGATATACAAGGGGCCGTATCAATAGTCTCATTTATAGTAGCTGGTAAAATAGTCACCAGAATACCCAAGGGTACAATCAAGGTCTCACTTTGCAGGCTGAGGCACACATTAAGAAGAGAGCTGTTACCAATGGGATCTAACCCCGATGTCTCTGCCGTCACTGTCTTAGTCTGCCATTTCTTTGCCCGTTTTTCCAAAGGGATCTTTTAGCCGCCGAAGCACGATTACACGCGGCACGGATAGTGCAACGCAATCAGTGCTTTAAGTGGGCCGGGGCCTGCCGGGGCCGGGCCCCGGCAGTCTCCAGAAAGTGGGGCTGAGCCGGGGCCCAGCCGGGGCCCCCCGTCCCACACAACATTGGCGGGATGCATTATCCCACCGCGGCCGCAGCCGCGACGGGAGATGCGCCCGTCATTATGTTGGCCAAGCTGACAGAAATGCCAGCCAGCCACAGCGACGCTGAGGCTGGTGGCACTTCTGTCAGTTAGTGTAACTCCCTCTGATGACCCCTCATCAGGGTCATCAGAGGAAGTTACTGTCCCTTTGTTTTCCCTCCCCAGGTCACTGACCCCTATGGGCTCCGTGATCTAATATGCAGATTAAATCACGGAGCCCGCGGGTTCGCAGAGGGTGAAAGACGCCTCGGGCTCAGTGATAGCAGATAGATCACAGAGCCCGAGGTGCCTTTCTCCGTCGGCAAAGCTTTATAAAAGATGCCTTCAACTGTGTACGTTTCAAGCCATCTTTTATAAAGGTAGAAATATTTCTATGTTTATAAAAGACGGCTTGAAACGTGCACAATTCAAGGCATCTTTTATAAAGCTTTGTCGACGGACAAAGCCACCTTGCGGTTTGTTTTGTCCGTCATCAACGCTTTATAAAAGATGCCTTGAATTGTTTACGTGTCAAGCCATCTTTTAGAAACATAGAAACATGTTACAAATATCTATGTTTATAAATGGTGGCTTGAAAAGTACACAAACCATAGTAAGGTAAGCACACAAGTGTGCGTAACTTACTATGGTTTGTGCACTTTTCAAACCACCTTTTATAAACATAGAAATATTTAACATTGCTATGTTTATAAAATATGGCTTGAAAAGTACACACACCATAGTAGTACGCATACAAACATATAAATGCTCACATACATTTATATATTTGTTTGCGCACCTTACTATGATTTGTGCACTTTTAGGCCACGCCCACAAGGAAAGCCACGCCCCCAAGTGAGGGCCCCCCCTCAATTTCTTACCCCACTTAAAGCACTGAACGCAATTGATATTTCGAGGGAACGCTGGCATAAATAAAATCGCCACCAAGCGTCAAAAGAGTCAGTTGCACTCTAGTTAAGGTAGACCATTGCTCACCACTCCGCCAGAACACGTGTTCGCCCCTCAGCTGCCCTGCTCCTACCCTGCAATCAGTTCTGCTATCAGCACTCGACCTGCACTCAGCGCTGAGGGGTTTAAGGATGGTAGGCGTGGCTCCAGTAGCCATCCAGTGAGCAACACAAAACAGGCGTGCAAGATGCTCTGCACGCAGCTCTCAGCTCTGCTATCAGCACTCGACGTGCACTCCACAGTGCGCTGACTATGGCCTGGATAACCCTGACGAGGGCACAATATGCCACTTCAAAGACAAGCTTAGGCAATCAACAACTATGGTCGTGATTTGGCACTGTGTACAATTCTCATAAAATAACAGAACAAGCCTTATGGCAGCCCAGCCTATTACGCACCTCATGCAGAGAGTACAGAATAATTTGCACTCCTATTTAGGCGGCAATGTGAGAGATTAACAAACGTGCATGACTATTGCGTACATGCCTGACTGTAATTCACAACCTCCTGTAGGCGCACCAAAGTGTTTCCAGCAAATTAAAATATCGCAACTCTGCCCTTTTCTTGTATTTAGCAAGATCATCACCATCACTCAAATACATTGGCACCCCTGTATACAGCCCCCCTTATATATTAAAAAATTCATTCTCAGGGATCCAATGATTTGGCTTACAAGTCTTGGTGATGCCACTCAGGCTGTACCACGCCATTTGATCATCTCTGAAACTTCATGAACAGCATATTCTGAGAAAAACTATATGATATCTTCAAGTATTGTCGGATGCCCAGCTATTTGTCCCACAGGTTCTACATGTGCTGAATCATAAGTAGGCTCATTGCATTTTCCCAAGGTTTCAAAAGGGCCACTTCTTCTGCTCAGAGTTTCTGGAGCGTGTCATCACGTTTCGTATTGTGAGCATGAGCGCACAAATGACAATGGGCCTCATCACGAGTTGGGTGGTATCCGGCGGTATTCCCGCCGGGATACTGCCTGTGCTAATAGCTTTACCACCAAACCCCTGGCGCTATTAGCGCCGGATCACAGGTTTGGTGGAACAGGAATTCCCCATTCCCCATTGAGCCCATTCGGGAATTCCCCATTTCCCATTGGGCGCAATGGGGAATTTTCGGTGCATCTACCGTGGGTGGCATTACCACGTGGTAATCGTGCCAAAAATCAGCAAATTCGCAGCAGATTTACCCCCAGCTCAGAGCTCGGGGTAAATCCTGCCAAACCTGTGATTTGGCAAACCCTTAAATGTGGTGGTAATAGCATTACCGCCACATTTAAGGGTTACCGCCAAACTCGTGATGACCCTGAATGTCTATGCAGGAGCAGTAAGTGCCTTCATCAGGCACGAAATCAAAAAGATTCACTGGTTTCAAACGATTCCATTGACATTTTGACAATTTAGCAAACTCGATTGCGAACTCTGAGCTGCTCTTCCTGCGGAAGAAGCTTTCTGAGAGCAGAGACCACTTCAACTGACTGAAATATACAATCCCATTATTTTCGGATCTTAAAAACCTAGTACTTGTAGCAGAACGCTTTGCTGGCTATAACCAACACCAAGCTTTATGGTTGCCGATGTGAGTGAGTTCTGTGCTCCATCTGCTCTTCAATGATCAACTATGCCATCAAAATGAACCAGCCAATGCTCTGCCTTATCAAGCTTCTGAAAAGCACGGTCAAGGAGAAAACTATCACTGCACTCACCTCAGTAATTGCTACTCTCCAAACAATCAAATAATATGATTTAGTTCCTACAACGGGTTAAACAAGGAGCACCAAGCAATAATCCATTACACCTTCGCATGCTATGTTTGCTTTGCATCAATGGACCTCAGTCCTAGTAACAATTGTATTGGCCCACTGGTTCTCTGGATCTTGCTTGGCCACAAAGCCTAACAACATGTGCTCACTTTGGCATACTGAAGACTCTTCAGTTTTTCTCCTATTAATTCAGGAGGCCTTTCACGAAGAAGGGTCTGCAGGCTTAGCCAGAAAGGGTTAGGAACCCATCACTAACTTCAGTGACACATTTCAAGATATTCATGACATCCATAACTAATATTGGGGATTTCAATCAGGACCTCACACCATTTCTTAGTGATTAGATATCACTGAAATGTTCTAAAAACGCCACATTGAAAATCAGCTGATCTCCAAGAATGGTGAGCTCCAAAAGCACAGCAAAAGCACAGATTGCTTGAGGCCCAAGAATGACCTTTTCAGATGACTCGTGTACATCCTGTACAATGGGCATGAACACAATGTCCTTTCAGTCAGGAGAAGTAAAATGTAGATGGTGCATTAACAAACACATACTTTGTACCACTACTCGTGTAGTTTATGGTCTTATTTGTCCATGCTCCTGTAGGGGAGGAATGGCCACGAGGCCCTCCTCACCTACAGCTCCCTCCCCAGGTGAGGACCATGGCTCGGTGGGAGCACCCTCATGCCACCCGGGCCCA
Organism: Ambystoma mexicanum; assembly: GCF_040938575.1. NCBI lineage: Eukaryota > Metazoa > Chordata > Amphibia > Caudata > Ambystomatidae > Ambystoma > Ambystoma mexicanum. The sequence goes on from NC_090925.1 coordinate 1,185,370,280, forward strand.
GGTGGAGGGGGGTTCACCCGCCGACGACATTGCCCACACGCACCCTGTCTTTGCATTTACCGAAACTTAAGTTAGGCCTAGACGCCATCGTGCACAGCAAACATGGTGTGAGTTCAGCACACTGTAACGAGGCCCCCACCTTTGGAGGGCCTTTCATGCATCTCTGCCGCCTCAGCAGCCCTGGCAGATCCGCTGCGAGCGCGTTCCCATGAGAAAGTCGGAGATGAGCTAAACCCGAGATGCCAACACGGCAACATTATATTAGTAACAATGTGATATTGCACCCCGTATGACCCAGACCGCAAGGCCGGGGCAACGGGGAAAAAAGCTGAAGCATCACTATCTGAAGAAGGTAGAAAATAGTTCAAGTATTGGTGTTAATGAACTACCTCTGTTTAAAATGTGAACGAACCATAAAAATGTAACGTTATATGATATCCCTCCAGGTCTGGACTAATGCTGCTATAACCACGGAGAAAGATGTTGACCAAACGTGTAACCTCTATTTGTAAAAGTGTTTTTCAATAGTATGTAGAAACTTGAACTCATATATGTTTTGAATCACCCAAAGCGGCGGGCATCAATCTCTGTAGGCCATAACCTAGATATCCCTCGTATAACGTCTAATGTACATACAATACGCACACAATGTAGTGAACATAATGTTAGGTAATGAAAAGGTACTGGAACCGACTGTATTAAAGAAATGTGTAACGAAAATGAAATATATATATATATATATGTGTGTCTGAATAACGTTAAAATGAGGCAGAACAGTATAAAACTTCTGCATTCACTGATCAGCAACGCACGAGGAAAATACCTTTGTGAGTATATGCAAGGTCATTCCCTCTCCCACCCCACCAAGCCTGCCAGATAAAAAAGCTAAGACTTGTGCTGCGCTCCCTCACCTCCCCCAACCAAGCTGGCGTTACTTCAGAGAGTCAGAGGCCCCGGCGCCGCAACCAAGGCCACAGCCCGCCACCTGTGTTATTTACAGCACGGTAATAAACCCACGGATGAACCCACTGATCTACCAGCACCCTCTCATAAATCCCCACGAACCCCCCCAAGAATCCTGACCCCGTGTAAGGACGACCCCCATCATTGGGACAAGACACAGAGACCCATCTATATAATAACTTCTAACGCAGCAGACAGACATGTATCACTCGGCCCAGGTCCCAGAGCCCCGTCCCGTGACCTAAAATACCGGTCAATAAGACTCAGGTAAATCTCACCCCAACCAACAACCACCAGACCTCTCACGAGGTGCATTCCTCATGTGTTGCGTTTATTTTATAAGATAAGCTACGGAACAATTTATTAGTGAACGTAAATGTCATTTTCTGAATAACTGCAGTGTGCATGGCCTAGGGCAACTAAGACAGGAAAGGTATTCATCATTGTCACAGGCTGCCCCAGCGCACCAACACCGCACGGATGACCTCAAGCCGGCCTGCCAGGCCCAACCCAACCCACGAGGCTGACCAGTGACGTCGTCTTGCCAAGACCAACCATGCTGCAGCAACACCTATAGTTAGTCGACGATACCCAATCCCAATTAACTTGTGCCCCCTATAGTGTTTAGGTGTTGATGACGTTTTCTGTATTAGAAATACGCCTGTCTTTGCTATTGTCAGACAGAGCGCTCTCGTAGGTTGCAGAGTTCTTTGCATGCCTTATCCTTGGATAAACTCCCACTTACGCTCACCCGCACTCTGTCTTGGTCTTATTCCCACTACGGGAGAGTCCCTTATTGTCTCTCATTGCGGGGAGGATCGTGCTGAATTGGGGGCGCTTCCTTTCAGTGGTGACCCCGATAGCGTGATATCTCCAAACTATTTTTCCTAACTCCTTCTTAAACGACCCCCTTGTGGCACGAGAATCTCCGGTCGAGAAGGGATACGCACGGTGAGCCGTCTCCGGGAGGCCGCCCGCCAACGGCGACCGGCACAATAAGAAGTGCGCACTCAATGAGAAAGGGTACGGGATCCCGATTGGAAAAAAATCCCCTTTGAGTGCCGCTCGCCGGAGCCAGGGGCTGACCGTTGAGTTACCGGTGACGCCGCCTGGACGGACCCAGTTTCGGAGAGTATCGGTTCAAGACGGGCACGTGAGTACCGAGTGCGAGTGATCGTCAAGGGGAAAAGAAAGGGAATTGGGAATAACAGAACGGGGACAGGTAGAGGAGAAGAATATCGGGGGTCTACTACAGACGGGTCTTGAAATTTTCTTTATTCTTTCTTTTGCATATGGCCATTAGGAGTAAGAAATAAGTGACGTGGTAGAAGTGACGGAAACCTAGCTCCGAGAGGGGGTGGAAGGCGGCGCCGCATAGTACTATCTAAATTAGTACTGGGAATATATGAAGAAGTGAGAAATAAGTTATTGGTGTCTAGCAAAAGGAGACACCGGGAATATTTTTTAGTGATTGTGCTCTCTCTCTCTCTATTTCTTTTTTTCCATTTCCACGGGGTAGGGGGTGAAAATGAGAAGGGTATGAAGTAGTTAGAACATCTTAAAAAGTGGGGACTCAGTAGTGGCACGTACAGACGTGAACACAGTAACCTTAGTAGGGAAACAGGGACAGCTGGCTAGGGAGGAAAGGGAGGAGAAAGACAAAGAGTGTGAGTGGAAAGCATTGTGAAGGGTGCGCGCACCGTACGAGTGGGAGAGACGAACGGGTGGCCGCGAGGTGGTGTCAGAGAGTGTGGCCATAACCAGTACTTGATCAATTACAAGTGAGATCACATAAGAGTGCCTGGGAATGGGAAGGAGATGAGATATGGTGAGTGAGAAGAGATTTGTGCAGTGAATAACGGTGGGTGATAATTTTAAAGAGGTCCGCTCTTGTCTGTGCCATAAAGGAATACATACGCATATTTACAGCTAATAAAAGGTAACGAAAGCGAACAAGGTAGCGCTAGCGATTTAAAGGATGGGGGCTGAAACTCCCTTGTCACACATTTGCAAGAGCTTGCCGGGATATGCTGAGCGCATAAATAAATATCATGATCAATGGTTAACAGAATTGAAAGGGGAGGGGTTGCCCCAGATTTGGCCAGAAGGAGGGTCTTTTGACAAAAGCGTTCTTGATATGGTATGTACATGTATTCGCCTTAAGTATAAGGGAAAAAAATGGTAGAACAGGAAGGAGATATTAGATCTTTGGAGATTGTTTGAGGAAGTACCCCCACCCAAAGCTCCAGCTCCAAATATTGACTTACCCTCCACCACAGACAATCCACTAATGATCCCGCGAGAGGAAAAGGAACAGTTAAGTACAGAACAGCCTGCGGAAGTGGTTATGTTGTACCCAATATTACCTAAACCAGCCCCTGCAACAGGATATAGCGACCCGATTTATGTGCCTCCCCCTTCAACCAGCACGCCACAAAGACCAACTGCACCCCCACCATACGAAAACACTAGAGAGCACACCCAGGGAGGCACACAGAGAGTGGACATAGAGAAGTTAACGAGTGACTTAGAGTCGAGGCTTACAGTGGCACGAGATGAGCTCTCAAGAATAAAAGACATATGTGAACGCACAGCGTGCGCCCCCACACAATCTGGACGCACGTCTAGAGCGTCGAGCGAAAGTAGACAAATTGAGGAAGGATGGAAAAAGGGGGAAATACTGTTCAGAATTGAGGAAGAACCGACCAGGATAATAGAAGTAGGGACAGCAGAAGGAAGCATTGGTGATGTCTCGAGAGAGAGAGGGATCAGAGAGGATTTGTTATGTGATGTCAGAGGAGGGGGGGATGAGAGTGATAGATTGAGCATGGCAGTAGGAGGAGAAGGCGAGGAGCTAGATGGGGCATGTTCACTGGGGACTATAGAGGATGAATGGATAGGACGACTAAGAAATAGGGTGGGGAAGATGGCGTCATTAGAGTCAGCAGTGACCAAGGAAAAGGAAGCTGCAACGGCAAAAGGGAAATTACAACTACCATTACTCCACAGGGGAGGTGGGAGGCCGAACTATATACCGTGGGCTCAGATGGACAAGGCTAACTTAATGAAATTACTACCACAGCTGTCAGGAGGGGCAAGCAAGTGGATATATGCATTTGAAAAACATACCGCGGGTATACCGCTGGCAGTAGGCGATGTGAAAAGCCTACTAGTGTCCTCAGTAGGGGATCAGGCAGACAGAGTGTGGGCTAAAGCGGGTTTTCCAGCTGTAACTTTGGAGTGTGATCGCCATGATGGGGCTTCTTTTAACACCGTGCGAGCAAGGGTGTGGGACGCACTGCGGGAAACTTTCCCAGATACCCCTGATCTGCAGTCAGTAATGCAATGTACCATGAATGATGGGGAGGACGCTATGGATTACATTCTCCGGGTGCAGGAGATGTGGAGAGCGGAAACGGGTACGCCCTGGCACCAATCCACGTCTCTATTTTACTTCATCATTAAAAGAGGGCTCCCAAAGGAAGTGCAAAAGGCACTAGATAAAATAGCAGGTGTTGAGGCAAAAGGCTGGCCGGAGATCCAAAGCATAATAGTACACCATTGTAAAAGGATCAAAGAAAGAGAGAGGGAAGTAGCACAGAAAAGGTTGGCGGACGAGGCGAAGTTGGTGCAATCAAAATTGGTGAAGGTCGCAGCAGCGGTAGCGGGACTCCCACTCATACGGGAGGGAGAGGAAGGAGAGGAGGGGCAAATAGCAATACAAGGAAGAATAGCAGCGAATTGGGCAGGACAAGGGCAACGACAGTGGACAGAGCAGGAGCAGAACGGCGGTCCAACGTGGCAAGAGTGGGCCCCAAGAGGAGGAAGAGGTGGGTACAGGGGGCGAAGAGGAGGACAAGGGTATGGAGGAATGGGAGGAAATGGGTGGCAGGGTCCCAGAGGTCCACAGGGGAGCTGTTGGAATTGTGGGAGATGGGGGCATTACTCAAGGGAATGTAGGAGCAGACAAAACAACGGTTTCCAAGAGATAGAACAGTACGGACACCCCCATCCAGGAAGCCCCTACGGCCTCCCCATGGGACAATACCAGCAACCAGACAATGTAGTACAAAGGAGTAACGCACAACTACACGGACATCAATACCGAACACAAACCAGCCCACAGAATAATGACAATGTGCACTACACGCCTGGTAATACTTTCGCCACAGGAGCTAATGGGGCACCAGCCCCCGCACCTTACAGTGGAGTGTCAGTAGTTTCGGGGAATATTTTCGATCAAGGGGGGGCAATGAGACACCCCGCATAGGACAGCCCACAGAGAGCACTTGCGTGTCCAGTACTGTCTACGACCCACAATGCATCAGAGGAACCATTGATAGGAGCGCAGATAGGAGACAAGCAATTCATATTCATGGTGGATTCGGGAGCGGAGAAATCATGCATTAGAGAGGGCCGGTTCCCGTTATCTAATAGAACGTTAGAGACGCAGGGGTTCTCTGGGGCTGTAATTGAAGTTCCTTACACAGAGGTATTGGATGTGACAGTGGGGGGTAAAACAGTGAAAGCACCCTTGCTGTACTATGAAAACTCTCCCATCAACTTACTGGGGAGAGATCTCTTGAGCAAACTAAACATGACCATATCATTCACAGGGAGCGGCATCGTATGTTCAACGCCAGGCATATGCCCCCTCCGTATATTAGCAGTAATACACGGCCACACAACAATAAAAGAGATCAGAGGGGTACCAAGAAATGAGGAGATGTTTGTTGAAGGCATGAGAACATTGGCTCTCATAGTACCAGAACTAAAAAGGGTGGAGTGGAGAATACCAGCAGAATTCCTTTTTCGTCCCATAGCAAGCCCTGACACTGCTCTTGGGGAAGTACTATCATTGGATTTGCATGCAATACATGTATCAGCAAACAGAATATGCGTGATTGGTATTGACATGGAAGGGTGTGAGTGGCGGACAGTATTGTGTACAAATGCAAATATCCCCCTGAGAGAGCTCTCGGACGAGGAGCTATTTTCTGACACTGAGGGAGATGGTGAAGTAGTGATGGAACTGGCAATGCCCTGCGACATCGTAGTTACAGCCAGACAAACTAAAGTTGAACTAATGGCGGTAGTAGGAGCACCGCATACATTTTTTGATGAAGACATGAGTTCAGTACCCGCTAACTTATGGACTAATGGCCCCCACGATGTAGGGTTGCTACATGAAGTTCAGCCTGTGGTGATAAAAGTAAAACAAGGAGCAATACTACCCCGGGTGAAACAATATCCACTGTCGCGAGAAGCAGAAGAAGGGATCAGAGAGACAATAGAAGCACTGCTAGCACAGGGTATAATAGTGCCCTCAAACTCCCCATGCAACACATGCATTTACCCAATCAAAAAAGCGAAGGGGGGTTCATGGAGGATGATACAAGATTTACGCCCATTGAACGATGTGGTAATGAAGGAGTTCCCTTTAGTCCCGAACCCGGCGACAATACTGTGCAACATTCCAAAAATAGCATCACACTTCACAGTAATTGACTTAAAAAATGCATTCTTTTCGATTCCCTTGGCAGAAGAGAGCAGGTACTTGACAGCATTTACATTGGGAGGAAGGAGGTTCGAACACTGCAGACTACCACAAGGATATTGCGAGAGCCCAAGCATATTTAACAGGGTACTACATGAAGATCTGGGGAATTTGTCTGTAGAAAGCACAGTGATTCAGTACGTTGATGATTTATTGGTTTGTGCACAGGCTGAGGAAGAATGCAGACAGGACTCGATAACACTGTTGACATTATTGGCAAATAAGGGGTACAAGGTGGACAAGGGGAAGTTACAATACTGTCTGACGGAGGTCCTATACTTGGGTCAGTTGATATCAAAGGATGGCAAGCGAATTATACCAGACAGGGCACAGGCGATTAGAACAATTGGGGAGCCCAAAACAGTAAAAGAGATGCAGAAATTTCTGGGTATGTGTAACTATTGCCGAGCATGGATATTGGACTATGCGGCGTACACAAGGCCCTTGCTACAGGCACTGAAAGAAGCACAACAGGAACACAAACACATAGAATGGACAGAGGTGATGAACACAGCATTTAACTCACTAAAAGAGCTGATATCAAGCGCTCCAGTACTAGCAAACCCAGATTATGGGCGCGAATTCTTCTTATTTTCACACTGCAAAGGAACATTGATGACAGCAGTACTGACACAGAAAACATCTTTAGGGCACAAACCACTCGCTTACTATAGCGGCACCCTAGACGCAGTAATGCAAGGTCATTTCGCGTGCGAGCAATCCCTAGCTGCAGCCGCGTTCGCAATTGAAAAAAGTGCCACGATAGTAATGGGCTGCCCGGTGACACTGTTCGTGGAACACTCACTTTTTGCAATATTAGAGCGAACAAAGAGCACATTGACAACACAACGCGCCACAGCATATGAGATAATACTGTCCAGCGCTAACATCCATATAGTAAGATGTAAAACAGTGAACCCAGCCACATTCATCACAGAGGCATGCACCATAGAGGACATGCAAAACCACAACTGCGCCACGTACACAGGTGACGAAAGTAAGGATCAAGTGATTTTTGAAAATGCCCTGACCGAGGGTGAGGTGTATTTTGTGGACGGGTCAGCATCAATAGACATGGAGACAGGAGAAAAGCATGTGGGTATGGCAGTGGTACGATTAGAGGAAGATGAATATGAGATACTAGTACAACACCGCCTCCCATCACACTATTCAGCGCAAGCAGCAGAACTAATAGCGCTAATAGAAGCATTGCATGCCGCCAAGGGGTGCGCAGTGACCATATATACAGACTCAGCATACATGACAACAACAGTTCACGGCGGGTTGGCCCGGTGGGGGCGGAGAGGGTTCCGACGAGCAGACGGAACGCCAGTCCAGCATGCAGAATTATTGAAAGAACTGATTGAGGCCCTGCAAGACCCCACGGCAGTGGCCATCGTAAAATGTCAAGCTCATACCACCAATACAGATTTTGTATCTTTGGGGAACGCGGCAGCAGACGCCGCTGCCAAAGCAGCTTCATATCTACAAAAAGGTGAAATAGGAGAGTACATGTTGCACCACACAGCAAGCCAAGAAGTCCCCACAGGATACAACATGATGTCCACACAGGAGATAATAGAGCTGCAAGAGGGAGCTAGTGCAGAGGAAAAATTGCTGTGGACTAAGAGAGGATGCAGCAAATCACCGACTGATTTATTGTGGCGACAAGAGAGTTCAGGAAAAGTGGTAATGCCAATCACGCTGTTAGAAATAGCATTTCAACAATTACACTTTCCTGCACACAACACAAAGAAACACATAATGGCAGAGATACAAGAAGATTGGTTTACACCTTGCCTCCAGGAACACGTCACAAGGTTAGCTCTAGAATGCACGACATGTCAAATTTACAACTCAGGTATGACATTGCGTACACTAAGGGGTACGATACCAAAACCAAGTGGCCCATTCAGAGAGCTCCACATTGATTATGTAGACATGGGAGAAAGGTGTAACGGGGCTCGATACATGATTGTGGTTGTATGTCCATTTTCGAGGTGGGTGGAGGCAGGCCCTTGTGCCCGCCCTGACGCGAAGGGCGCCGCGAAGTTCCTAGTGCGGGAAGTGTTTCCGCGCTGGGGAATTTGCGACGTTATTCGCTCAGATAACGGGACGCATTTTGTTAATGAACTCTTTAAAGAAGTGACTACATTATTGGGAATAAAGCACAAATTATGTTCGATTTATCATCCTCAAAGTAATGGCGTCGTAGAAAAGATAAACGGCCTGTTAAAAAGCAGATTATCAAAACTTTGTTTTTCCCTTAAAAAGACTTGGATGTACTGCCTGCCTTTGGCCTTGTTTGAGCTACGAAACCAGCCAAGTAAGGATCACCATTTGTCCCCGCACGAGATCGTCACGGGAAGAAGAATGCACACAGCGCATTCGCCTCTCCGTGAGCGTTCTGATGCACACAGAAGCGCAGCCATATTGGGGGAGGAGTTCACAGAATACCTGCGAAAATTGACACGGGCAGCGCGCGTAATTTCAAAGCAACTAGCCCCCCCCTCGACAAGAGAGGAGGGGAACGCGACTGAACCAAACGGTTTGCCTGAAAAACCACTACAGCTAATGCCTGGGGACCTTATATATGTTAGAAGTTTTGTGCGGAGGTGGAACGCACCACGCTTCCATGGCCCCTATGAGGTAGTGTTTTGCACGCCTACAGCAGTAAAGGTTAAGGGCCTGCGATATTGGGTGCATTTGACAGATGTACGTAAAGCTTACAGCGCTGCGGAGAGTGAGGTGCAGGATGAGGCACAGGCAACAGCGGACGATGAAGTTGTGCGGAATGAATGATTTGAATTTCGTGTGCTTCATGAGATGAACAGTGAACACAATTAGCGCGCAACAAATGTCCTGGACTAAAACATGTACACATGTATATGTAAATTTTCTTTTTACAATTTTTGAAAGTTTTGCGTGGGGTTCTTTTTTTTCCCTTCCTGTACTATTTAAGATGTTTTTTATTATTGTTGTTTTTAGAAATGTCATGTTTTTTTGTTATTATTTATATATATATATAGTAAGTTACAAATAATATTGACTGAAAGCTACCTTGTCTGTCAACAAACCCCCTTCCTCACCCAACCCTATATTTTATCACCGAAACGTTACAATGTGGAAATGCTTACATGTTTGTATTTAATGAACTTTTGTGTCTCAAACAGGATTTATCATGGCATCGAATGGGCAGCCTGCAACTAATAGATATGTTAGATTTAGAGAAATGTTAGTGGCTAGATTAACATATTCATTTGAATGTGGTTTATCAATGTGTGCTATCGTGTTCTTCATCTCAATGTTTTGTCTGGTGTTACACTGGATTATAGCGTTCATCTCTACCGAGATGAACGAGGGGGGAGGGGGGAACAACACCACCCTTGCTCCTGGAACGAAAACAATTCCGACTGTAGGTATCAAAGAAGGTGATTTCTTGATCTGGGATGGATCACACTTTGTGTGGGGATACTATACTACACCACCCACTGCTGTCCTCTCACAATGGAGAACCAAAAATGTAGATAATGACACAATGTCCCAACCTGGAACATACAACAACCACACGATCCCTCCCGCCCCAATTTCAAACAACGATCTCTTGTTTATTAATGAGGATGGAAAAGTGATTATGATGACAGAACACACGTCCCTATATGAAGAATTAGAAAAGGGGGGTGGGAGGGAGGAAGGGGGGCCTGGTTCTTCACCTCCTATAACGAGAAGGTACAGAAGAAGGGAGAAAAGTAGGCGGAGAAGAGAGACTGGTGGAAAAGGGTATGATGAGTATTATGGGCTAGGGTTAGACAAAATGGAAGACCCACGACACCCTCACCAAGCAAATAAATGGTATGCAGATATGAGCACAACAGCTAAACAAACAACCAATGAGAGCTGTTATGTCTGCTCACTTATCCCCCATGCATCAGGCACACCTAAAGTATTGTTGCCACGAGAATTGCCCATTGTGGATGCCCAATGTCTCCTTCATCTCACGCTGTGTAGAATAAAGAACACTTTCCAAGCACACGATGTCTCTTTCAGAATGGTACAGAACAACAAAACGTGCTATTCGCAAGCGTCTGGAGTGATCTGCCTTAAAGAACCTTTCTTTGCAATACAAGGGACACTGTTTTCCGAAAACAAATGGAAAGACGAAGAAGTGCTGTGCAAGGCAGAAGCGCTGAAAGGTGTCCAACCGGACAAGTTGCGGTGGATGGAAAGAACGTGCTTGCCAATATGGAAAGAACACATCCCTAAACTAACATGGGTAACAGCGATGGAGAAACCCTTCAAGCTACAAAGTGAAATACAAAACGAACTATGTTTCAAGGGAGAAGGAAAAATGGCAATGGGAACGAACACGAACTGTAACAAAACTCTCACCATCCCGGATATGAAAAAAGGGACAGCAGCATTAATGGACACCTACTGGGTATGCGGAAACCAGGCGTACCTGCACCTTCCCCAATCATGGAGTGGTAGCTGCTCAATGGCCACCTTGCACTCGACACTAATGGTGATTCCAGAAAGCCATATTGACAGAAGTAACATGATGAAAGGAGGCTTGAACCAGAATGCAGCTTCTCCAACTACACAAGCGCACCTTTATGTCCTGTCCTCCGGGGGGAAGGAAGAAGAGCTCTCAAGAAACAAGCGAGCCTCGAACTACATATCACAAGCATCATCTGATTTATTGGCACAGATCCCAGACAAGTATCGCCTGTTCAGCTCCGTGGAAACATTCTTTGCTTCACTAGTGTCCAGTGTCCAAGCAAGAGCAAATGCAAAATGGCTCCAGATCACACGGTGGGAACTGATCCAGTTGGCCAATGACACTGAAGAAGGGTTCAACATAATAAAGGTGGAACTACGAGCTCTGCGACTAATGACCATGCAGAACAGGTATGTTCTAGACCTGTTGACAGCTATCGATGGAGGTGTTTGCCGAAAAATAGGAAGTGCGTGCTGCACGTTCGTACCTTCTGAAGACGCAGAAAATGGGTCCCTGTCCCACGTTATTGAAGCAGTACATAACCTGGGCGAGAAGATGAAAATGGAAGGTGGAGCTGAGGATAGCTCGTGGTTCGACAATATCTTCTCCTGGGTTCCCTCATGGCTTGGAGTGACAATGAAGTTCCTGATACCAATAGTGGTGATCATCCTTGTGATGTTCTGCCTGTGCCAGGTGGGCCTCCGATGTTGTGCTAATGCAGTCCCTAACGGTGCAATGATGATGGTGACAATGGGCAACTCCGGTGGTACAATTAAAGCAACACAAGAAGTACACGTGCAGACAGGAACAGACAACACCCCCAGGTACCAGTTAGTGCCTATGTGCCGTGACAAGTACATAGTAGATAAGCTATGGCACACCACGATTAAAGAACCACGAGACGTAGAACTGGAATGGTATGAGGAGGTCTGGGTAGATCTGGAAGAGACCGGCGACTGTATATATTTGACATGTACACCAGACGAGTATGCTAGGAGAGGTGAGAGCTTAAGGGGGGTGTGCAGAGCATGGATGCCTATAAAAGGAACCCCTGCATGGGATGGTGCAGTGTTAGAAGAACAAGAATGTAGAAGATTAGAAGAGCTAAAGAAATTCGTTACTTTAAGTAACGAAAGGGGGGAAATGTAGGGGAGGAATGGCCACGAGGCCCTCCTCACCTACAGCTCCCTCCCCAGGTGAGGACCATGGCTCGGTGGGAGCACCCTCATGCCACCCGGGCCCAGGTGGAGGGGGGTTCACCCGCCGACGACATTGCCCACACGCACCCTGTCTTTGCATTTACCGAAACTTAAGTTAGGCCTAGACGCCATCGTGCACAGCAAACATGGTGTGAGTTCAGCACACTGTAACGAGGCCCCCACCTTTGGAGGGCCTTTCATGCATCTCTGCCGCCTCAGCAGCCCTGGCAGATCCGCTGCGAGCGCGTTCCCATGAGAAAGTCGGAGATGAGCTAAACCCGAGATGCCAACACGGCAACATTATATTAGTAACAATGTGATATTGCACCCCGTATGACCCAGACCGCAAGGCCGGGGCAACGGGGAAAAAAGCTGAAGCATCACTATCTGAAGAAGGTAGAAAATAGTTCAAGTATTGGTGTTAATGAACTACCTCTGTTTAAAATGTGAACGAACCATAAAAATGTAACGTTATATGATATCCCTCCAGGTCTGGACTAATGCTGCTATAACCACGGAGAAAGATGTTGACCAAACGTGTAACCTCTATTTGTAAAAGTGTTTTTCAATAGTATGTAGAAACTTGAACTCATATATGTTTTGAATCACCCAAAGCGGCGGGCATCAATCTCTGTAGGCCATAACCTAGATATCCCTCGTATAACGTCTAATGTACATACAATACGCACACAATGTAGTGAACATAATGTTAGGTAATGAAAAGGTACTGGAACCGACTGTATTAAAGAAATGTGTAACGAAAATGAAATATATATATATATATATGTGTGTCTGAATAACGTTAAAATGAGGCAGAACAGTATAAAACTTCTGCATTCACTGATCAGCAACGCACGAGGAAAATACCTTTGTGAGTATATGCAAGGTCATTCCCTCTCCCACCCCACCAAGCCTGCCAGATAAAAAAGCTAAGACTTGTGCTGCGCTCCCTCACCTCCCCCAACCAAGCTGGCGTTACTTCAGAGAGTCAGAGGCCCCGGCGCCGCAACCAAGGCCACAGCCCGCCACCTGTGTTATTTACAGCACGGTAATAAACCCACGGATGAACCCACTGATCTACCAGCACCCTCTCATAAATCCCCACGAACCCCCCCAAGAATCCTGACCCCGTGTAAGGACGACCCCCATCATTGGGACAAGACACAGAGACCCATCTATATAATAACTTCTAACGCAGCAGACAGACATGTATCACTCGGCCCAGGTCCCAGAGCCCCGTCCCGTGACCTAAAATACCGGTCAATAAGACTCAGGTAAATCTCACCCCAACCAACAACCACCAGACCTCTCACGAGGTGCATTCCTCATGTGTTGCGTTTATTTTATAAGATAAGCTACGGAACAATTTATTAGTGAACGTAAATGTCATTTTCTGAATAACTGCAGTGTGCATGGCCTAGGGCAACTAAGACAGGAAAGGTATTCATCATTGTCACAGGCTGCCCCAGCGCACCAACACCGCACGGATGACCTCAAGCCGGCCTGCCAGGCCCAACCCAACCCACGAGGCTGACCAGTGACGTCGTCTTGCCAAGACCAACCATGCTGCAGCAACACCTATAGTTAGTCGACGATACCCAATCCCAATTAACTTGTGCCCCCTATAGTGTTTAGGTGTTGATGACGTTTTCTGTATTAGAAATACGCCTGTCTTTGCTATTGTCAGACAGAGCGCTCTCGTAGGTTGCAGAGTTCTTTGCATGCCTTATCCTTGGATAAACTCCCACTTACGCTCACCCGCACTCTGTCTTGGTCTTATTCCCACTACGGGAGAGTCCCTTATTGTCTCTCATTGCGGGGAGGATCGTGCTGAATTGGGGGCGCTTCCTTTCACTCCTGCATGTCAACTAGATCTACCCATTTAATTCTCAAAGCTACATTCCTGCTTTTCTTAAGATTTATAATGACTGCGGGTTCTACATGTACAATGTCACTGCACTTTACCAAGAACCCTAACAAAGAAGCGACCAAGCTGCAGTTCTTTGGCTTTTATACAGTGCCACAGGTTCCTCTTGGAGGAGATCGGGTTCTTAAAGGTTACTTTCATCCTACATCTTTACAATGGGTGCACTCAAGATTGGTGACTTCAATCAAGATGTACCCATGTCCCTTTTTTGAGTGATTGTTGCACTTTTGCTGACATTTGAAATTGAGTGCATGATTAAAGTGTCATGCCAAAATGATAGGTGTCCAGTGGTAATTTTGACGATATGCAGTGTCAAGATGCTACTTTCAGTGCACTATGCAAGCCCTTTTATGAAATACATTGCCTCCTGAACTAAGCCTCAAATGCACCATGCAAACCGTTCCTTTGCAGGCACATGGCAACTGGTGAACTAGCAAAAGTCACACTTGGAAGTCGTAAGCAAATAACAGAGCAGGAGGCCTAAGAGTCTGCGTCACAGCCCGCTCTCTTTGGAACTCGCTAGCTTCTTATATCAGAAACGAACTTTCCTACCTAACCTTTAAAAAAACTTGTGAAAACCTGGCTCTTCAACAAATATGATTAATGTCTATTTTTTTTTTTACTTGTGTATAATCAAAAGAAAATTGATTTTTACAAGAAGAAGAAGGCAAATTGAGATCACTGTTCTAGTAATCAGATGAGTCACGTATTTACGTGTGCAACTGAGTGCTTACGAGCTGCCGAAAATCGTTGTGGAGTTGCCGACAATGAGAAGAAAGTTTTATTCTTGGCTGAAAAAGGAGAAAAAGTCCAGAGGTACGAAGCTTAACTTTGGCTTTAGCATTGATTTGTAGGCTGTTGCGGGATTGTTTTGATGGCATTTATCTTTGTGAATGCTGCTTCCATTAGCTTGGCTGCAGCCACCGACCATCTGGCTATTTTACTTGTATGCTTATTGGCTACTTCTGCACCCACTGCATTCCTCTACTGTACAAATGCTGTCTCACCTCCGGGGTTGGGCGTTACACAAAAGTGATAAATAAATAAATAAAAATAAATACACGAACACTGTGCAAGCACTTTTCTTAAACTGAGCATGGAAGGTGTCCTCCATGCACACAGAGCAGTAGGCTTCAATCTGCTACTACCCGAGGTATGAGAAACACCAACTAACTGGCAATCATCCAGCGACCTTGCATATAGCAAGCTATGCACTCTTTGAGGTCTAGGGATGCACAGGAAGAGTCACAATGGGTAGTATCCTCCATGTAAAATACAATAATCCAGGCTATGGGTTCACAGTGAATGCGCTCGCCTATTCTCCCCCGCTAGTCCCCCCTGTTTTACGTGCTGTTAATGTTCTTTGGATCACCTCAAGCACCCATACATTTAATATAATTCCAAGTTCTTGGAGCACAATATTGTGTGCATCAATGGGTTCTTGCAACCAGGAAACAGAAAAACAAACAATGGTTGTCACAAAAAAAACAAGGGTGGGTTGTAATGCAGTGTGAGTCTTTCCTAAAGATTGTGTGAACAATTCATTGATACTTTATTGATTCCACTTTAAATATTTGTATTCGCATGAGTGAAGTAACTGGTCAGTGTTCCCACTGTAGACACTGCACAGCAATTCGTGGTTCACATTGTCTTCAAGTTGGTGATTTTATCATTCACATGCAACGTGTAGTTTATATCTATGGTGGAACATAGATATACATTATTAAAACATAATAATCGATCAGTGTTGAATTGACATGCAAGATATTGAGTTGTACAACATGTAAGTATTCTTTTTATGTTTAGAGGACAATGGAGTGTCTTCAAAGGGGAAATGGCCGCCCAGTAGCTATGATAAAAATAGCCCTTTTTGATTATTTTTTGTTTTGTTTTGTTATAGCTTGGAAACGTCTTGCTCTGGGTAGAAGATTTGAATTGAAGGGCTGCATCACCCTACCACCCCGTTCCTCTGTGCCATTACTTCTATGCACTAAAAATGTTAGCTGTGACAAACCATCGCTGTTAGGTCTGAGGGGTGCAATCCGTTGTTCTTCTGTTCATTTTCCTGGAGAGGAGTTGTGTTTAAATAAATATGTTCATCATTTAAACGCATTGTGTCGCTGTGACTCATGGACTCCTGGGGCCAGATTAGCGAAACTTTGCACCGGTGCAAGTGCAAAGTTATACAGTATTAGCGCTAGAGCAATGTTTGCCCAATTTTTTAAAACACTGAGATATATTAGAAAACTATTGCTCCATGACAAGTGCAGTTTGGCATGGTATAAGCACTAGTGCAAAAATTGCTATGGTGCAAAAACGATACGTTTTCGATTAGTTTTTTCAGCAGGCCAAAGGTTGCCCTAGTGCTAATACCATTCTGTATTAGCACTAGGGCAAACGCTGCCCTGTTGCAATAATGCAATGAAAATGTATCTTTTTCGTCCTAGGGCATTTTTTACCCTGGTGCTTTACCATGCCAAACTGCATTTGTCATGGTGCAATGGTTTTCTGATATGTCCCAGTGTTTTTAGAAATAGGGCAAACTTTGCCCTCTTGCTAATACAGTGCAATTTTGTACTTCCACCGGTGCAAAGTTTCTGTAATCTGGCCCCTATCTGCCATTGTCGCATTATAGAACACTCACAGTATTTCGCATTCTGTGCTTTCTGTTCTACGTTGCAGCGCGCCTCTATCTTATTGCTCTGGGACTTGCCTCCCCATCTGAAATCCAAGAGGATGCCTTGATAGAAAGATAGGATATTTGTAATCACATAGGAGATTGAAAAAAACAAATAGTCTACTTGAATTGTTTTTTTTGCTGTGTATTTCTATTGCAATTGTGACCATCGTTTTTATGCAATTGTAATTGGTTTTAGCGAGTCCGAGTTAGCCGGCAATGTCTAATGATGGGCACATGAATAAATAAATAAAACAGACGCTTCAATAATATTGTAAATATATGTTTGCTTAAAACCAGCACAAATTCTGCAGATAGGGACAGCAGAGACCAGTGCTGTGCTTTTTCTTTTTACTGGTGTCAGTGTGCATCACAGTGCTGCTGGTCTTTCATCATATATGGTTAAAATGAATAGTAATAAAAACCTCTGATGTTCAGTGAACAAACTTTCTTAAAGGGACATAATAATAATAATGTTTTTCTTATATAGCGATACACACCCATAGGTATCAGAGCGTAGAAATAGCAGAAGCCATTATTATCCCACTGATTGGTACACAGAGGAAAGGCTGCAGTAACCCCTTAAGGCAGGAACCCGGAGTGGAGCAGGGGGGTTCAAGCAAGAAGGGTGTGGGCACCCCTTAATCCCAGAAATGGAGATTGAAGAGAAGATTTGCTAAA
This sequence comes from Ambystoma mexicanum, assembly GCF_040938575.1. Classification (NCBI taxonomy): domain Eukaryota; kingdom Metazoa; phylum Chordata; class Amphibia; order Caudata; family Ambystomatidae; genus Ambystoma; species Ambystoma mexicanum. The sequence continues at coordinate 1,185,387,782 of NC_090925.1, forward strand.
ACCTACAGTTGGTGGTGGAGACCCATCCACGTCTATTGACAAGAAATGGTTCCCTTAAAAATGTAGGTGTTCAAACTCTTGTGAATCACATCAAGCATTTTCTCTTTATCGTGTTTCAGACTATGGACCCGTGAAATGGAAGCCAGCTTGAAACTGAGGAAGCACATTTTTTGTGTCAGACTCAGTTCCGTTAATAGAGACTGTTTTACACAAAATGCGTGTGCAAACTCTTTGTGAGTTGCCCCTCACTATCCTGACAAATGGTGTCAGAAGAGAGAGTTGAATCCATGCCTCCAGTGAGAGCATTCGGGTGGTCAGCGACTCCACAATGGCACAAGTGCCCACAAAAGCCATCCGCAACTCAGCTGGGATGGATCTATTCAGCAATGACCAGGTCGACATTAAATGATCCAGTTTCCCCAGGTCTGAAAGTAGGGCTACCAGAGGGGACCTTTTCAAAGATAATTCCCGAAGCCTGCCTAGCTGTAAAGGATGGAAGGCCTAAAAACACTTTGAAATCCTGCCAGACCTGCAGGTCAAGCAACTTAGTTTAACTTCTTTACCTAAAAGAAATGAATTCAACCCATGAACTTGATGGCATAATATGTTCTCGATTGAAACAACAAGCAGCAATGTCAATGTACCTTTTCAATATTCCCCTCCTCTTGGACACAATGCAAAACAATTTCCTAAAGCCGAAGTGCATACAAGATCCCCTACGCGTGAAGTACAATTAAGCAAGGTTGATATGAGGGCTTTCACACTTTTGGGCAATAGGATTAGCTTACAGTGTGCAGTAGCTGGCTGGTCCAAGTTCGATTTAGAATGTGTCTAAAAGTTAGCATTTGAGTTAGGGCTAAAACAAATGATCCCATACAGACTGGACCATCAGCCATGACCAATGGTAGGCTTACAGTGTGAGTTAGTGTGTGGACTGATTAAAAAAAAGGAGAACTGAATACTGAAGGATGTTACCAGAAAGAATATGGCTGGCTGCAACCTGGTGTGGAATTAGATTAATATGAGTGACAGTGATTGTGTTTAATTAGAGAACAAATCCTGTGCACCCCACAACGCAGCCATTGACTAATAATCTGGCTCTTGTCACACAACAATGGTGGCAAAGGTGTACAGAAGGGGCTACTGCCATCTGCCTACTAACGGCTCAGCATACACTAATGAAAATTGGTTAGCAGGGCTATTCATGTCTAGAAATGAACTCAGAGATGGCTGTCTCCAAGATATCTATACTGGAAGGGCAACAATTTATGTATGTATTTTGAGGCTCAATATTGTGTGACTTGCCTTATTCTTCGCGAGGACAGGGGCTAGGTTTGTTGTAACCACAACACCCAGTGCTACTACAGGCACTGGGCTCCAGTGCATCTGTCCCATGTGCCAAAACCCCCACTTCTGATGACTCCTGTCAAGAATGTACAACAGGGGCCCATGTGTCAGATGTCTGTGTCCAAGTTGCATTGTCTTTACCAAATCCTCAGATTTCTTACATTCTCTTTGTACCTCCAATGGAAGCTCAACTGGCCACCCTCTGTGTCCCTCCTCCCCACAATCAGTGGGTAGGGTTGATCTGGAGCTTGAGGTCAAAGCTGTTGATCTTGGATTGCCGGAAGCTGAGATTTCCACTCCGTCCCACTCAGGATCTGAAGGATTCCACCTAGACGGGCACCGGCAGCTGTGTCCAGCAAGCCTTTGCCCTCCATGGGCATATCTGGTCTCACACTCAAGCCACATCTTGAGCTTCAAACTCTACCAGCCCCTTGACACACAATCAAAAAGCCATCAAACAACTCCATAATGGACAATATGTTCATTTTGCAAACCCCTTGCAATGCTTGTCTTCCGCAATAACAGAGATGGGGCTGCCGATACTGGATGATTTTTGGTTCAAGCTTATAAATTCCAAATATACATACATCTCTAGAGAATCATTTTCTGACTACTTGTCAAGGCTATAACAAGATACATTTCCAAAATCTAATGAATAGCTTTGCCAAGAATAGTATCCAGAAAGTTAATGCTTGGACATTGAGGGTTCTGACGTGGGATATTTTGATATACTGGCTGATGTAATGTCCGATATTTATTGTATCACACCAGTTCTAGAGCTCATGACTATCTTGTTTTGTGCTAACTATTTAAAGGTCTCAATCAATGATCCTCTGTGATCTGTTCTTAGCGAAAGCAGAAGTATGCTGACTCCCAGGCAGGTACACATGTTGGTACTCAGCACACTTTCATCTGAGAGCTGCTGCAGAGCCCATCCCTCAAAACGCCATCCCCAACAAGCTTGACTAACAGACAGCCACAAGTTGATTTCCAGGCAATTTGAATTAACCTGGTGCACTTCTGCCATCTAGAGGTCAGTCACAGACAGTTCAGTTAATGCATTAAAACATTTCAGAAGTGCACTCGGCCACGGGTTGAGTACCATGAAAATGGCAATTAATCGTCCTAAAAAGTGCTCAATTGCTGGTGGTCGAGTGGATTTCGTGTTGCCTGTATGGCAAAGATGTGGTGGCAAGAATGGTGTATACAAACTACTGAGAGGCCAAATAAGTCATTTTGTTGAATTATGATTCAGAAACTTTTTTTTAGTGCAGGAAGGGTATCCCATAGCACATCTAATCAGTGAAGTACACCCTTCTACACTGCCAGAGGAAGGTAAAGAATTACACGAGCCAGAATGATGAGCAGCAGGGTGTGTATCCTCCTAAATAGCTCACAGCCCATTGGGAAAATCTGGGCTAGTTTGGTTCCAAGGAAAATGCAGTTCCATACTTCAGGATGACTGAGTTGCTCATTTTAGCCCCTGAGTTTGTTACAGCCTTCTCTCCACCTATACTGCAAGGCCATCATATCAGTCAAAAGGAGGAACCAAGTCATTGAGAAAAGGGGGCTGCTTCATCAGAGAATGGATAATGGAAAATGGGAAGGGGAAACTGGCATTAGCTGTTGGTATAACTACAATTCCAAAAGGTGGTTTTTGACGCCTTGCACTACAAACTATCAGCTGGAAAAGAAGGGGTAGCAAATACCAAAGAACATGTCCTAATTAGTCCTCTTTGGGTCAGGGATATACCAACAAATTAAAGAGTACTATCTAGCATGCAGTGTTTGCCAAAACACATCCTGTCAGGATGTAAATAAGGCTCCTTTAAAGCCCCTTGAATGAGGCTCCCTGAGCATTGGATTGAAATTAAATGATATTTTATTTATATCGCGCTCATACACAGGTGTTTCAGAGCGCGACCAGGCAAAGGGAGAGGAACAGGGGAGAACAAAAAAACAACGATCTTACTAGGCCCGTGACATTAACAGCATGCAAGGGAATTGGAAAAGGGGAAAAGTGCAAGGAAGGGGGGAGAAGTGGAAAGTGCGGAACAGAGGAGAGAACAGAATAAATCTTAATAAGTACAATCAATAAATAATAAAAGTGCTAAACAATGGTAGAGCACCCAGTAAGTGGCAAGTGCTAGGTTAGTCAGAATACGGTATATCTGATAGTGCAGAAGAAAAGTTGCTGGGGGACTGTATGGATACAGATACAGACCCCAGTGGAAGTGGTGGCCCGGAGGCAGTGCAGGAGGGTGGCAGGGTGAGCAGGTACTTGGGCCCAAAGGACATAGGGCATTGATGTCATGGACCTATAACCTCCTCAAAGGAAGGCAATTGCTACGTCCTAGACAAAATAGTTTATGCCACCTAACATCACAAGGACTTCACTTTGAAATCCAACACAACTCATAACAACTTGAAACATCCAGTATGTTATTTTACATGGGCGGAATTCCAGATGGAGATTCTTACCAACTAGGAAACTCCCTTTGTTTCCAAATCTTTGACAGAATTGAAAGCCATATTACAAATAAGCACTTCACAAAACTCTGTCTATCACCCCCAGCAGATGGGCTAACAGAGCGCTTTAATCAGACCCTCAGGAAATTGGTCTCAGAGGATGCCTGGAATTGGATGAAAAATTACTGTTTGCCTTCTACGTGGTATGGAAGAATCCAAAGCCTCCACAGGAATATTACCTTTTGAAATAGTCTATGGAAGGGAACCCTTATTTATTCTGGTAAATACAGCACAAGATGGAAAAAATGGCAGGAAAAATAAACTACAGGCCTGCAGATTAGCCTGGGCTAGTCCACTATGCGAGAAAAAAAAAGCTTTGCATATGGGAACTGGAACACAAACAGATCAAACCGATCAAGCCAATCAGCGTTTCAAATTCCGGACCCCAAGTCAAGTCTAAAACCTTGCAGCTTCAATGCCTCGACCACTTGGTATGTTATGGCTGCTCGGGTTCCTGAGTCCACCACTGTATGCCGCCAAACATCACTGGGGTCTTCCAGCGACATCCACAAACATCCAGGAGCACCGACCATCACACCGTCGCCAGAGATGACTGTTGTGATGCTAATACAGAGACACGTTGAATACAAGTATATTCCTTTACCAGCTTCCAAATAGTGGAAACTCCTAGGCTCCCATAGGTTTGTGCACAGAGCTGGAGTCCAAACCCAGCATCAACATACACCACCAGGGCATCTCGAATCAGACTAGAAAGGTTTCTGAAGGCAAACCTGTTCCGTGGAAGGGTAGACTCTGATCTCAAGGGCCAAACCCATTGTGGGAGGAGATAGATGCCCGTAGCATGGCAGAAAAGAGGAGCAGGATCATAGGAGGAAAGGTAAGGTGACAAAGAAGGATGGCGTCAGAACCGATGCAAGGGAGATGACAGACATTCAAAACATCTGCAACTGAAAGAAGAAATGGTGTGTGGATGCCTTAAGATGGGAAGCCTGAGAGGATTAAGGAAGATGTGAGTGGGAACCACTTAACACCGGAAACCAGGAGTCTAGTCTGAGGGCATTATGGAAGAAGGGTGTGAGAATCCCTTACATCCAGTACAGGAACCTGAAGAGAAGATGTGTTACTATGTACAGTCTGTGGTGAAGCAGCACCAATTGACAGAAGCCTGGTCACTTAAGACATTGTGAACCACGTCAAGGACTTCTTTTATTTTTTGTATTTGAAGTGTATGGGTTTCCCTTCACCCGCTGACAAGATGTAACTAACTTATGCAAGTGACAACTAACACTTTCAATGATTCAAGACTTCTGCTTTTTGCCACCGTGTAAACCTGTTAGGGAAGGGAGCACACACACAGATTTGAATTCATTCGATTGGGAAAGGAGGCGCACCCATCCAATGTTTTTGCTGCACTCCCGCAGGAAAGGGGCAAACACACTCAATGGGCCTCATTACGAGTTTGGATGCAGCCATGACGCTTTGAGCGGCATGGCTACCCCCATACCAGGTACTGGGTCTGGGTTCCAGGAATAGGGAATTACCGGGCCATGCCGACTTTGGCGGGCCCGGTAATTCCCATTCTCGGTACGCAGGCCCGGTACATTCCCATTCACATTTGGGCCCCCATAGGGCTCAATGGGAATGGGGAGGATGCTAATAACGGGCCCATTAATGACTGGTCTGGCCAGGCATCCTGAGCGGGACCCGCTGCAGACCTTGTGATGCGGCAGCCCGTAATGAACGGTGCCGGTCCCTTACCGGCACTGTTCGTTACGGGTTTTATGCACTCGTTGTAATGAGGCCCAATGTTGCTGAATTCCCACAAGGGAGGTGGTGCATAGATAAAATGTCTGCTGCAGTTCTGCAGAGAAAGGGGCACACACAAAGTTAGATTTACCCCGCAGGAAGGCTGGTGTGTGTGCATACAATGGTTGATGCACCTCACATTGAAGGGTTTGAAACGTTTTGATTCATTCCAGCAGGCAAGTGGGTGAAAGCAAATAATTCTTGCCGCACTCCAGTCGGGAAGGAATTGTGTTCACACACCGTTTTCGCTGCAGTCTTGCAAGGTAGGGGGCACACTGACACAAATGTTGCTACACTTCACCAAGGAAGAAGGCACACACACACACACGCACACACACACTTTTTGCTGTGCTCCCACCGGGAAGACATTCTGTGCACACAGTTTTTTCTGCACTCCCAGAAGAGAAGGAAACATCCACCTAATGCTTCCAGCACAACCCAGCGAAGGGGCCACACACAGTATTCTTGCTGTCCTTTCAGATGGAAGGCTGCACACAGACACGCACACATTGTTCTGCATTTCTCCCGGAAAGCGGACAGACAGACGTGATTTTTGCTGCAACATTCTTTATATTGTTGTCAATATAGCATGATAGAGCAGAGCACTGGATGTGTTTGCTCCCAACAGCTTTCTTAACATATGTACTTAATATGTCAAATTATGGGATGCTAAGGTTCTCAAACCGATGTATTGATTTGTGGAGTGGTGCCCTTAATTTATAATTCGTAAATATGTTGTTAGCAATATTTATAGTAAGAAGCTTAGTATTCTGACAAATGCAGTCCATCAAAAGCGAACACACATGACCTTGTTTCCGTTGGTTGCAGGTCTCTGAAGCTGAGCAAAATGTGCGTTTTATAATGGTCCAATCGAAAGGGAGTGACATCAGCACAGACGCATTTGAAACCCTTCTCTGTAATGTCTACTTTGACGATCAACCAGCTTTTCAGCCTTTAATAATGGACAGTGATGAAAAGGAAGAGTTTGATTCTGGAAAGGTAAAAAGTTCTGTGTTTACTTTAAGACATGTTCAAATGAATGAAGAGTGGCGCTTAGTGAAAGGTTGTATCCTTAACACATATCTTTAGACATTGGACACTGTACTGTAATAACCTTGAGGCTAGCAATGGGCTGGTAACTGGGGGGCTACAGCATTTTTGCTGCACTCCCATAGGGAAGCGTGCAAACATGAACATGTTGTTGAACTCCTGCCAGGAGGGGTCACATGCACATAATGGTGGCTGCACTCCTGCAGGCTAAGGGGCTCCGAAAAAGAATGTTAGCATGCCTCTTTAATGTGCTTCCATGGCGAAAGGGTTGCGCACACAATTTGTACTGCCCTACTCCAGGAAGGGGGGTGCACAGATACAATTTTACTGCAGTCTTGCAGGGAAGGGGGCACACAAACATGTTGTTGTACTTCCACAGGGTAGAAGGCACACATGCACAATTTTTGCTACAGTCCCGCAGAAAAGGGTACATGCACGCACTGTTTGCTCTACGACTCTGTGAATGAGGGCAGACACACAATTTAGGTTTCCCTTTCATAGGGAAATCTGCAAACAGTCACACACAATTGTGTCTGCACTCCTACTGGGAAAGCAGTGCAGGCACACACTTTATGCTGCATTCCCCTCCAAAGATAAGGGAGTGCACATAAAATGGCTGCTGCACTTACAGAGGGAATGGGGCACACAGATACAATGGGAAACGTACGAAATATTTGCCCCCAGTACTGCGCCCCCGCATTGACTCTCGACTTTCAGTGCGCACAAAATCCCAACTCCCATTAATGAGCCCAAGCAAAGCATGTGTTGCGGGGGTGTCCCTCGCTCCTCTTGGGCGCAGTAACAGGAGTCAGGGTGGTGGGGGTCTCCCCTGCTTACCATAATGGTAAGCAGGGGATAAGAAGTTAAAAAAAAATATAAAACAAATTACAAACGGACCCTGCGGCGTCAGCTGGAGGAATTGACACCGCAGGGTCAGAAGAGAGACGTGTCGCCGAAAAGGTAAATGGATAGGGGGCAGGTGGGTATGGGTATGCAGGGCACAGTGATCTATTTGATCACTGCGCCGCGCCATAGTGGGAGTTGGCAATTTAATAGTCGACATTATGGCCGGCGCAGTGATCACATAGATTCATACAAAGTATACACCACTCTCAGGAGACATGAGCCCAAAATGGATAGAGGAGTTGCTTGATGAATTCACTTTCAACCCTGAGCGGAGTACCTTCACATGGTGGCGCTTATTGAAAAACATTACTACTAACTTGCATCAAGGAATGCTGCACTGCTGCCAGAGGGTGCAGTATGATATGAAATGATATGGCATTCATAACACGCCTATACACAAGTGTTTCAAGGCGCGAAGAGGCAAGGGAGGGGGAACAGAGGGAAGACAGAGACAACAATCTTACTAGGCCAGGTGTCATTCAGATCGCGTAAGTGCATTGGACGGCGGAAGGGGAAAAGTGCAGTGGGGGAGGGGGAGGGGACAGTGCAGTACATGGGATAAATAGAATAAATAAAACAATACTTAAAAAATATGGCCAGCTGGTGGCAAGTGCAAGAGTAAGTGCAGACATGAGGTGTCAAGTGCTGGAAGGGGGACTGTAGGAATACAGAAAACAGTCCCCAAGTGCGGGGGCTGCCAGGGAAGCAGTGCAGGTGTGCAACTGGCTGGGGAAGTAACCTGGGTTTGAGATCAGAGGGTGGCCGGGTAACCAGTGCAGTTTCAGTTTCAGACAGGACACATGAAGAAGCAACACATTTTGAACAAAACTGGAAATGCTGCTCGTAGAGTCAGTGTTGCCACTGTCTTTTCTCCCTGTGACTCTGACACTGGAATCAACATCCCCAAGTTTGGGACAGAGTGGACGGTAAAGGAATAAAGCTGTGATACCATTTCGCTAGTGGTGGGCTTTAAGGTACAGTTTTTGAGGGAATAAAAGTATCATATATTTCCCAACTAACCCTACCAAAATAACAGCACAGCGAGTGGCTTAGGAGAGGACAGGGCCATGCCACGCAGGGAATGGGTTGAAGAGATATGACCCTTCTGTCAACTTGCATGCAATGCCCAACACTCTCTGCTGTCAAGACCATAGGAAACCACAACATATGTAATACAATGGATTTTATTCAAGAAAAAGTCTCCACTTTACATCTTTGATGAATAAATTAAAGTGAATCAGAACATTATTCCCAAGTGCAAATACATTTTGTACTTGTGTCTCATTTTGCTTAGTACCTCTATGCCCTAACCTCAATAGCTCTTTTAAAAGGATAGAAAGAAGAAGAGAGAAAAATAGACAACATATCCCTATTAACATATTTTTCATATTTGGCCAGCTATTTTCTTGAGCTTTCTCCATGTCAGCTCTAGCCTTTGTTCTGTTATGCACAACGGGTCTGACTTTCATCCTGGATTTCCCTCTAATGTCAATTGATATACTCAAATTTGGTTGCTTAGTCCGATGGTGGAGATGATTTTGTTGATCAGAGTTGAGGTGCTGTGCAAGTCAGTGGGCCCTATTACGAGTTCAGCGGTAACCCGCTGGTGCTACCGGTGGGTGACCGCCAAACCGGTAACACCATTTCGCCCACCTGAGATCCCGGTGCCACTGGGACATTACAAGTCCTGGCAGCACCGAATATCAGGCGGCGGAAAGTGTAAGTCCCCATACCCATGGAAGCACAGGCACTGTTGCTAATGGAGTTGAGTTGGAGAGTGGCGGTATGGGAAGGGTGCTGGTACAGTGCGACTGGCACCCTTTCCAGACCACCACACTTGTAATGAGGCCCAGTTAGATGTCTCTGGGCACAATGATTCTTGAGCTTTACCGCAGTTGGGGTCACTTGCTCCACTTTATGCAGACCCGTAAACTTGGGCATGTGCCATTTGATAATGTTCTGCCTTGCGTAAACTCTATTGTCACAATGTAGTTGAAAAGGTACCTCTGTCGTACCTTGCTGATCCGCCAGGGCCCATCTAGCAGCAATTCTATTTATCTGTGAAGAAATTACCTTTACCCAGATTGACATGCTCTTGAGATAAACATCAAATTCATTCCCTAGTAGCTCTGTACTGTAATGAGTGTCTGACACTGTTTGTGAGGGTACTGCTCGGGCTAACATTCTCCTGCTTCTTACCACCTCATGGGATGTGAAGTGGTGGTCTTGATGGGTTGATTTCGCAAGCTAAAGAAGGCCAGGGCCAGGCAGTGCAATCAGCTCCTATTTAGGGTGTCACATAATTTGGCCAGTTTTGATATCAGGAGACAATTTAGTCTCTCTACTATTCCATTTGCTTGTGGGTTGTAAGCTGTACACAGCTTGTGCCTGGTTCCTAATAATCGAGTTACCTCTGCCAGAAAATAATTTACAAAATGTGGACCATCATCAGACCTCAGTGTCTCACAGATGCCCCTTCTAGGGAATACTTCCCTAACTACGAATCTTGCAGCAGATTTAGTCTCTGTATTGGCACATGGCCCTGCCTCTATACAGTGGGAATATGGGCATACTACCACTAGTACATACCTGTAAGTGTTGAAATGATTCACCATATCTATGAACTCTATGTGGAGCTCCTTGAATGGCTCTGTGGTGTGGGGCAGTGTTCCCTTCAATGGGCCTCATTACAAGTTTGGCGGTAGCCTTGACGGTAAAACCGGCAGACTGCCAATAAACTTGCAAATTTTCCCGGCACCCACGAATGGGCAATTACCAGGCCATTACGCCACTGCCCCCCCCCCCCCGGACCCAGTAATTGGCCATTTGCAGGCACCAGAAATAAATGCTCCCCATTCCCATTTGAGCCCCATAGGGCTCAATGGGGAGGTCGGATGTAATGTACCGGCACCATTCAGAATGGTGCCGGTGCATCCGACCTGCTCTGCTTGCAGGTGCCAGTATGCCCGCCAGGCCAGCCCTGGCAGGCAGAAGGCACCCGCGTGCAGAACTCGTAGTTTTCCGGTCCGGTAACAAAGGTACCAGCAAGCTTACCGGTACCATTGTTACCAGACTGGCAAACTTATAATGAGGCCCAATTTCTTGAGTGTGTGTTCTGGATGACATTTGTGACATGTAGTGCAGTTGGCTACAAATTTGTCAATGGGTTGAGCCAGATTTGGCATAAACCAGTCCTCACTAATGTCAGCAGCAATGTGCTGCGTAGTTGCATGCATGCTCTCCCTCCTATTCTATGGTGCTCTCTATCTCGCCTATCTTTTCTAACTGCTTCTCCATTGACCATCCTGCTCTCCTCACTAAATCTGGTAGGAAAAAGTTTGAAAAGGACATCCTGGTCTCCAACCCAGGCCTCCCTATAGCTGACACCTACATCATTGCCTCCTCCAAGGAAACTCTCACCGACATCCTCTTTGTCGTGCCTTCACCTGACCTATGGACCCTTCATATGGTCTCTGTGCTTGCTCCTTTCTCCTCTTCTCCCATTAATGGTGGCACCCGTTGGGATGTCCTCTTGGCCTCCTTCCACTACTCTAAGGCCAACATTAATGTCTACTCTAATGGGACCGTCTTGGCCCAAGGCCGTCAGGCCAACCTTCACATCTTTGATAGATGCTTCCCGCGCCTCACCAACTTCCTTTCTTCTCGCGCTGTCCACCCTCCTCTGTCCTCAGCTACCTTGCCTTTCCCCTCCCTCCCTGCCCCCGCTCGTGCTCCTTCTTCACCTCCGCAGGGCGTACCTCTGATCTGCACCCCTCCCCAGAAGTCCTTCAAGGATGGCAACCTTCTCCACATTGCCACTCTTAACTCTCGCTCTGCTGTCAAACATTCCTCTTATATCTGTCGCCTTCTTGAAGAACTGGACCTTGATGTTCTCGGTCTCACTGAAACATGGTTCAGGGCCAGCTCTGTCACCAGCTTTGACACACTCCTACCTGTTGGCTACAAGTTGCCCAGGCCCAACCGTGCTGGCAGGGGTGTTGCCCTTATCTTCCCTGAGTGGATTCCTGCCTCTGTCACTCCTACGCAGACCTACTCCTCTTTTGAATGCCTTGTCTGCCGACTCCCTCTCTCTCCTAGCCATTCCCTTACTGTGGCTGCTATCTATCGGCCACCCGGTCAGATTTCCTCCATCCTCTCCGAGTCGGCGGACCTCTCCTCCTCACTCTTGGCCTCAACCACTCAACTCCTCTTTCTTGGAGAATTTAACATCCACCTGGATGCCTCCTGTCCTCCCTCTGGACACTTTTGCGACCTCTGCGACTCTCTCTCACTCTCTATTCTCCCGTCTGGGCCGACTCATTCTGCAGGGCACACTCTTGATGCTCTGATCTCTTCTGACCTTCCCCTCTCTGTCCCTCTTTCCACTCCTCTCTCCTGGAGTGATCACTTTCTCCTATCCTCCCACCTCACCCTGCCTACCCCTCATGCAAAGCCACCTTCATCACTGCCACCCTCCTTCTCGGTCATCCGACCCATGAAGCACGTGTCAGTTGAGGCTTTCACCGCCACCTTCTCATCCCCCCTCCTCCTTCGGCTGACTCAGCCCTCTCCACTCTCCACTCTGCTATATCTGATACTCTTCATATCCTTGCCCCTGTCATGAGAATCCGCCTGAAGCCCAAAGCCAAATGTAACTCCTGGTATGACTCGGATCTCGTCACCCTAAAACGCAAGTGCAGAGTGGCAGAGAGGAAATGGCATTCATGTTCATCCTCTGACAAACTGGCCTGCCGCCTTCTCCAAAGGCAATACCAGCTCTCGGTTCTCACCAAGAATAGAGCCCTTAACCAAGGCTGCATCTCTGCGGCATCTAACAACTCGGCTGAACTCTTTAAAATCTGCAAGGAACTGCCCAACCCTGCTGCAGTCTCTACCTCTACTCTCCCCTCCCAGGCCCTCTGCACAGCACTGGCTTCTCACTTCATTTAAAAAACTCAGGACATCCTGTCCTCACTCTCCTCCTACCACCTCCCTCTCTCTATTCCCTGCTCTTCCTCTGGCCCTTCTGCAGCCACCCCTCCTCCCTCCTTCTCTGCCTTTCCCCTTTTCTCTGCTGACAAGGTTTCCAGACAAGTCTGATCTATGAAAGTCTTGTCAAAACAGGTTCACCCCTGTTCCTCCAAAACTATCAAGGACCATATTGAATCCCTGCCTCCTGCCCTGGCTGACTTCTGCAATTACTCCTCCGCCTCTGGAGTCTTCCCATCCCCCCTTAAGCACTCCCTTGTGCACCCTCTTCTTAAGAAACCCTCTTCCGACCCCTCCTGCCCAGCTAACTATCGCCCAATCTCCATCACTCCCCTCTTGGGCAAATTCCTGGAGAAACTGGCCATCTCCCAGCTTAATCTCCATGCTGAATCTGTTGGTTGTCTTCATGACCATCAGTCTGGCTTCAGAGCTGCCACAAGCACGGAAACTGCTCTCCTGAACATCTGTGAAGACCTGCTCTCCAACCTTGACTCTAACACTCCGTGTGTTCTCATTTTGCTTGATCTCTCTTCTGCCTTTGATACTGTCAACCATGCCTTCCTGCTCAACCGTCTCCGTGATAACCTAGGTATCACTGGTCAGGCTTTGGCGTGGCTGACCTCTTTCCTCTCCAATCAACCCTTCCAGGTCTCACTGGGGTCCTTCCTCTCTGACATCTTTTTCTCTACCTGTGGTGTCCCCCAGGGATCTAACCTCTCTCCCTGGCTGTTCAACCAATATCTGGCACTCCTTGCCCACTGCATCGCCGCTCTCTGCCCCAACTTTCAGTGCTATGCAGATGATACCCAGCTCATTTTCAGGCTACCCTCGGCCTCCTCCTTGCCTTCCTTCATCTATGACTGTCTGTCTGCTATCCAGGAATGGTGTGCCGTCAATTACCTCTGCCTTAATGCCAGTAAGACTATATGAAATGATATGGCATTCATGACACGCCTATACACAAGTGTTTCAAGGCGCGAAGAGGCAAGGGAGGGGGAACAGAGGGAAGACAGAGACAACAATCTTACTAGGCCAGGTGTCATTCAGATCGCGTAAGTGCATTGGACGGCGGAAGGGGAAAAGTGCAGTGGGGGAGGGGGAGGGGACAGTGCAGTACATGGGATAAATAGAATAAATAAAACAATACTTAAAAAATATGGCCAGCTGGTGGCAAGTGCAAGAGTAAGTGCAGACATGAGGTGTCAAGTGCTGGAAGGGGGACTGTAGGAATACAGAAAACAGTCCCCAAGTGCGGGGGCTGCCAGGGAAGCAGTGCAGGTGTGCAACTGGCTGGGGAAGTAACCTGGGTTTGAGATCAGAGGGTGGCCGGGTAACCAGTGCAGTTTCAGTTTCAGACAGGACACATGAAGAAGCAACACATTTTGAACAAAACTGGAAATGCTGCTCGTAGAGTCAGTGTTGCCACTGTCTTTTCTCCCTGTGACTCTGACACTGGAATCAACATCCCCAAGTTTGGGACAGAGTGGACGGTAAAGGAATAAAGCTGTGATACCATTTCGCTAGTGGTGGGCTTTAAGGTACAGTTTTTGAGGGAATAAAAGTATCATATATTTCCCAACTAACCCTACCAAAATAACAGCACAGCGAGTGGCTTAGGAGAGGACAGGGCCATGCCACGCAGGGAATGGGTTGAAGAGATATGACCCTTCTGTCAACTTGCATGCAATGCCCAACACTCTCTGCTGTCAGGACCATAGGAAACCACAACATATGTAATACAATGGATTTTATTCAAGAAAAAGTCTCCACTTTACATCTTTGATGAATAAATTAAAGTGAATCAGAACATTATTCCCAAGTGCAAATACATTTTGTACTTGTGTCTCATTTTGCTTAGTACCTCTATGCCCTAACCTCAATAGCTCTTTTAAAAGGATAGAAAGAAGAAGAGAGAAAAATAGACAACATATCCCTATTAACATATTTTTCATATTTGGCCAGCTATTTTCTTGACCTTTCTCCATGTCAGCTCTAGCCTTTGTTCTGTTATGCACAACGGGTCTGACTTTCATCCTGGATTTCCCTCTAATGTCAATTGATATACTCAAATTTGGTTGCTTAGTCCGATGGTGGAGATGATTTTGTTGATCAGAGTTGAGGTGCTGTGCAAGTCAGTGGGCCCTATTACGAGTTCAGCGGTAACCCGCTGGTGCTACCGGTGGGTGACCGCCAAACCGGTAACACCATTTCGCCCACCTGAGATCCCGGTGCCACTGGGACATTACAAGTCCTGGCAGCACCGAATATCAGGCGGCGGAAAGTGTAAGTCCCCATACCCATGGAAGCACAGGCACTGTTGCTAATGGAGTTGAGTTGGAGAGTGGCGGTATGGGAAGGGTGCTGGTACAGTGCGACTGGCACCCTTTCCAGACCACCACACTTGTAATGAGGCCCAGTTAGATGTCTCTGGGCACAATGATTCTTGAGCTTTACCGCAGTTGGGGTCACTTGCTCCACTTTATGCAGACCCGTAAACTTGGGCATGTGCCATTTGATAATGTTCTGCCTTGCGTAAACTCTATTGTCACAATGTAGTTGAAAAGGTACCTCTGTCGTACCTTGCTGATCCGCCAGGGCCCATCTAGCAGCAATTCTATTTATCTGTGAAGAAATTACCTTTACCCAGATTGACATGCTCTTGAGATAAACATCAAATTCATTCCCTAGTAGCTCTGTACTGTAATGAGTGTCTGACACTGTTTGTGAGGGTACTGCTCGGGCTAACATTCTCCTGCTTCTTACCACCTCATGGGATGTGAAGTGGTGGTCTTGATGGGTTGATTTCGCAAGCTAAAGAAGGCCAGGGCCAGGCAGTGCAATCAGCTCCTATTTAGGGTGTCACATAATTTGGCCAGTTTTGATATCAGGAGACAATTTAGTCTCTCTACTATTCCATTTGCTTGTGGGTTGTAAGCTGTACACAGCTTGTGCCTGGTTCCTAATAATCGAGTTACCTCTGCCAGAAAATAATTTACAAAATGTGGACCATCATCAGACCTCAGTGTCTCACAGATGCCCCTTCTAGGGAATACTTCCCTAACTACGAATCTTGCAGCAGATTTAGTCTCTGTATTGGCACATGGCCCTGCCTCTATACAGTGGGAATATGGGCATACTACCACTAGTACATACCTGTAAGTGTTGAAATGATTCACCATATCTATGAACTCTATGTGGAGCTCCTTGAATGGCTCTGTGGTGTGGGGCAGTGTTCCCTTCAATGGGCCTCATTACAAGTTTGGCGGTAGCCTTGACGGTAAAACCGGCAGACTGCCAATAAACTTGCAAATTTTCCCGGCACCCACGAATGGGCAATTACCAGGCCATTACGCCACTGCCCCCCCCCCCGGACCCAGTAATTGGCCATTTGCAGGCACCAGAAATAAATGCTCCCCATTCCCATTTGAGCCCCATAGGGCTCAATGGGGAGGTCGGATGTAATGTACCGGCACCATTCAGAATGGTGCCGGTGCATCCGACCTGCTCTGCTTGCAGGTGCCAGTATGCCCGCCAGGCCAGCCCTGGCAGGCAGAAGGCACCCGCGTGCAGAACTCGTAGTTTTCCGGTCCGGTAACAAAGGTACCAGCAAGCTTACCGGTACCATTGTTACCAGACTGGCAAACTTATAATGAGGCCCAATTTCTTGAGTGTGTGTTCTGGATGACATTTGTGACATGTAGTGCAGTTGGCTACAAATTTGTCAATGGGTTGAGCCAGATTTGGCATAAACCAGTCCTCACTAATGTCAGCAGCAATGTGCTGCGTAGTTGCATGCATGCTCTCCCTCCTATTCTATGGTGCTCTCTATCTCGCCTATCTTTTCTAACTGCTTCTCCATTGACCATCCTGCTCTCCTCACTAAATCTGGTAGGAAAAAGTTTGAAAAGGACATCCTGGTCTCCAACCCAGGCCTCCCTATAGCTGACACCTACATCATTGCCTCCTCCAAGGAAACTCTCACCGACATCCTCTTTGTCGTGCCTTCACCTGACCTATGGACCCTTCATATGGTCTCTGTGCTTGCTCCTTTCTCCTCTTCTCCCATTAATGGTGGCACCCGTTGGGATGTCCTCTTGGCCTCCTTCCACTACTCTAAGGCCAACATTAATGTCTACTCTAATGGGACCGTCTTGGTCCAAGGCCCTCAGGCCAACCTTCACATCTTTGATAGATGCTTCCCGCGCCTCACCAACTTCCTTTCTTCTCGCGCTGTCCACCCTCCTCTGTCCTCAGCTACCTTGCCTTTCCCCTCCCTCCCTGCCCCCGCTCGTGCTCCTTCTTCACCTCCGCAGGGCGTACCTCTGATCTGCACCCCTCCCCAGAAGTCCTTCAAGGATGGCAACCTTCTCCACATTGCCACTCTTAACTCTCGCTCTGCTGTCAAACATTCCTCTTATATCTGTCGCCTTCTTGAAGAACTGGACCTTGATGTTCTCGGTCTCACTGAAACATGGTTCAGGGCCAGCTCTGTCACCAGCTTTGACACACTCCTACCTGTTGGCTACAAGTTGCCCAGGCCCAACCGTGCTGGCAGGGGTGTTGCCCTTATCTTCCCTGAGTGGATTCCTGCCTCTGTCACTCCTACGCAGACCTACTCCTCTTTTGAATGCCTTGTCTGCCGACTCCCTCTCTCTCCTAGCCATTCCCTTACTGTGGCTGCTATCTATCGGCCACCCGGTCAGATTTCCTCCATCCTCTCCGAGTCGGCGGACCTCTCCTCCTCACTCTTGGCCTCAACCACTCAACTCCTCTTTCTTGGAGAATTTAACATCCACCTGGATGCCTCCTGTCCTCCCTCTGGACACTTTTGCGACCTCTGCGACTCTCTCTCACTCTCTATTCTCCCGTCTGGGCCGACTCATTCTGCAGGGCACACTCTTGATGCTCTGATCTCTTCTGACCTTCCCCTCTCTGTCCCTCTTTCCACTCCTCTCTCCTGGAGTGATCACTTTCTCCTATCCTCCCACCTCACCCTGCCTACCCCTCATGCAAAGCCACCTTCATCACTGCCACCCTCCTTCTCGGTCATCCGACCCATGAAGCACGTGTCAGTTGAGGCTTTCACCGCCACCTTCTCATCCCCCCTCCTCCTTCGGCTGACTCAGCCCTCTCCACTCTCCACTCTGCTATATCTGATACTCTTCATATCCTTGCCCCTGTCATGAGAATCCGCCTGAAGCCCAAAGCCAAATGTAACTCCTGGTATGACTCGGATCTCGTCACCCTAAAACGCAAGTGCAGAGTGGCAGAGAGGAAATGGCATTCATGTTCATCCTCTGACAAACTGGCCTGCCGCCTTCTCCAAAGGCAATACCAGCTCTCGGTTCTCACCAAGAATAGAGCCCTTAACCAAGGCTGCATCTCTGCGGCATCTAACAACTCGGCTGAACTCTTTAAAATCTGCAAGGAACTGCCCAACCCTGCTGCAGTCTCTACCTCTACTCTCCCCTCCCAGGCCCTCTGCACAGCACTGGCTTCTCACTTCATTTAAAAAACTCAGGACATCCTGTCCTCACTCTCCTCCTACCACCTCCCTCTCTCTATTCCCTGCTCTTCCTCTGGCCCTTCTGCAGCCACCCCTCCTCCCTCCTTCTCTGCCTTTCCCCTTTTCTCTGCTGACAAGGTTTCCAGACAAGTCTGATCTATGAAAGTCTTGTCAAAACAGGTTCACCCCTGTTCCTCCAAAACTATCAAGGACCATATTGAATCCCTGCCTCCTGCCCTGGCTGACTTCTGCAATCACTCCTCCGCCTCTGGAGTCTTCCCATCCCCCCTTAAGCACTCCCTTGTGCACCCTCTTCTTAAGAAACCCTCTTCCGACCCCTCCTGCCCAGCTAACTATCGCCCAATCTCCATCACTCCCCTCTTGGGCAAATTCCTGGAGAAACTGGCCATCTCCCAGCTTAATCTCCATGCTGAATCTGTTGGTTGTCTTCATGACCATCAGTCTGGCTTCAGAGCTGCCACAAGCACGGAAACTGCTCTCCTGAACATCTGTGAAGACCTGCTCTCCAACCTTGACTCTAACACTCCGTGTGTTCTCATTTTGCTTGATCTCTCTTCTGCCTTTGATACTGTCAACCATGCCTTCCTGCTCAACCGTCTCCGTGATAACCTAGGTATCACTGGTCAGGCTTTGGCGTGGCTGACCTCTTTCCTCTCCAATCAACCCTTCCAGGTCTCACTGGGGTCCTTCCTCTCTGACATCTTTTTCTCTACCTGTGGTGTCCCCCAGGGATCTAACCTCTCTCCCTGGCTGTTAAACCAATATCTGGCACTCCTTGCCCACTGCATCGCCGCTCTCTGCCCCAACTTTCAGTGCTATGCAGATGATACCCAGCTCATTTTCAGGCTACCCTCGGCCTCCTCCTTGCCTTCCTTCATCTATGACTGTCTGTCTGCTATCCAGGAATGGTGTGCCGTCAATTACCTCTGCCTTAATGCCAGTAAGACTGAGATTCTACTCATTGGGACACCCACTCCCTCCTTCCGTGCAGCTCTCTGGCTGGCCTCTCTTGGCCCTCTTCCTGCTCCTACCTGCAAGGCAAAAAACCTCGGGGTCATCTTCGACTCCACACTCTCCTTCTCTCCTCACATATCTGACATCTCTAAGAAGTCACACTACCAGCTGCACCTCCTCAGAGGTATTCTTCTTTTCCTCTCCTTCCCCCAGAAGCTCACTATCTCCAGAGCCCTGGTTCTCTCTAAGCTGGACTACTGTAACAGCCTCTATCTAAATCTGCCTGCCTCTACTCTCCGCCCTCTGCAACTCATCCAGAACATGACTGCAAGACTTGTCCTTGGCCTCAAGCCCAGGGACCGTATCTCTCCAGGACTGAAATCTCTGCACTGGCTCCCAGTGGCTGCCAGGATTAAGTTCAAAACCTTCTGCATTGTCCAAAAGGCCTTCTGGGGCCTGGGGCCAAAGTACCTTCAACTCTCTCTTCCTAAATATCTCCCTTCTCAAGCTCTTCGCTCATCCACCTCCAGCTCCCTCAGGGTGAAGCGCTTCTCCAAGCAACGAGTTGGGGGTAGATCTCTCTCCGCGGCAGTGGCCTCCCTCTGGAACAGCCTTCCTGCCTCCCTGAAACTTGATGAGAACCATCTCCGGTTCCGGAAGCACCTCAAAACCTTCCGCTTTGCTTCTGCTTTCTCTCGCCCTCTCCCCTGCTAAATTCCTGACCGAAACTGCACTGAATCTGCAACTGGGCCACTCTCACCGATCTCGGTCCCTGGCCCAGCCACTCTCCCCTTGCACTGCCTCCCTGGAAACCCCTGCACTGCGGGACTGTCTCTGTATCCCTACAGCCCCCTTCCCAGCACTTGTCTGCACTAACCTTTGCACTTGCCACCAGCTGGCCCTTATTATTTATCTTGATATTCTACTACCCCTGTACTTCACTTTCCCCTCTCCCTTTCCCCTTGCGCTTTCCCTTCCCCTCTTCCCATGCACTTAGGCGATCTGAATGACACGTGGCCTAGTAAGATCGCTGTCTGTCTTCCCTTTCTCCCCCCTCCCTGCCTCTTTGCGCCTTGAAACACTTGTGTATAGGCGCATTACAAATGCCATATAATATCATATCATATCAATGGAACAACTCCAGTGCAATGTTTAAAAGCTCTCTGGGCATCACTACTTTACCTGTGCTGTTTTGTCTCCCAAAAATGCTGGTAGGTGATAGGGCACACCCTCTCTTTTCCCATGAAGATTTTTCCTCTGCTGCCGCTCTTTCCTGAAATTCAATTACATGTTCCTTTGATAATGCACAATATACTTCTGGTAACCCTCTCTGTTGGCCGTCAGTAACAGGTATTTTGATTTCTCCAGAAAGGGCATATAAGCTGCCTGCTTTGCAGCTGTGTCTGCAGCTGCATTTCTGCGTGACACTAACAAGCCGATTCATGGAACTATTAGCGCGGCGCAAGTGGCCAAAAACGTGCGAATCGCAGTGGAATAGCGAAAATCGCAGTGCAAGTGCGAAAATCGCACGAAAAGCAGCGCACATCGATTCATGGAAGGGCGTGCGCGAGAAAACCATCGGATGTGCGATAAAAAAGTGCGCGGCGCACGTTGGCGCACAGGCCATCTAACGGCGTGCGCCAGGTTACAGCGAAAATCGCACAGGCCACAGCGAAAATCGCACATAGCGCGGCGCACGCAACAAAAGTAGGCGGAACACGGGGCGTAACACTCGGAATGGGGAACAACTTGCCAAAATGTGGGCGTCACGGGGGAAGCACAGGGTACAAGTGCGCGGAACGCCCACACGCTCGCCTACAACACGTATTCATGGAATAGAATAGGGCAAAAAAGCGCACGCTCAAACCAGCGCACAGGCACAAACACGACCGCCACAAGAAAGCAGGCGGTAGCGTCTCTGCGCATGTAAGAAATGTGCGCCAAAAGGTGCGCCAACAAATAGCACCTATATACAGCCATGATGAATGCCCAATACTGTGGCCCTCCAGGACAAATGACGTGCAAAGGAGTACCCACAAACACAGACACGCGCTGACAGAAAAAAAACGTGTGCGTGTATACCGGGGTGCGCGGGAAGTCTCACACGCGAATTGGCCGGGTACGTGGATTACAGGGGTGCGCGGGAAGTACCACACGCGATTTGTCAGGGTACGTGGATTTCAGGGGTGCGCGGGAAGTTCCACATGCGATATGGCTGGGTACGTGGATTTCAGGGGTGCGCGGGAAGTCCCACACGCGATTAGGCAGGGTACGTGGATTTCAGGGGTGCGCGGGAAGTTCCACACACGATTTGGCCGGGTACGTGGATTTCAGGGGTGCGCGGGAAGTCCCACACGCGATTAGGCAGGGTACGTGGATTTCAGGGGTGCGCGGAAAGTTCCACACGCGATTTGGCCGGGTACGTGGATTTAAGGGGTGCGCGGGAAGTCCCACACGCGATTAGTCAGTGTACGTGGATTGCAGGGGTGCGCGGGAAGTTACACACGCGATTTGGCCGTGTACGTGGATTTCAGGGGTGCGCGGGAAGTACCACACGCGATTTGTCAGGGTACGTGGATTTCAGGGGTGCGCGGGAAGTTCCACACGCGATTTGGCCAGGTACGTGGATTTCAGGGGTGCGCGGGAAGTTCCACACGCGATTTGGCCGGGTACATGGATTTCAGGGGTGCGCGGGAAGTACCACACGCGATTTGTCAGGGTACGTGGATTTCAGGGGTGCGCGGGAAGTTACACACGCGATTTGGCCGTGTACGTGGATTTCAGGGGTGCGCGGGAAGTACCACACGCGATTTGTCAGGGTACGTGGATTTCAGGGGTGCGCGGGAAGTTACACACGTGATTTGGCTGGGTACGTGGATTTCAGGGGTGCGCGGGAAGTTCCACACGCGATTTGGCCGGGTACATGGATTTCAGGGGTGCGCGGGAAGTACCACACGCGATTTGTCAGGGTACGTGGATTTCAGGGGTGCGCGGGAAGTTCCACACGCGATTTGGCCGTGTACGTGGATTTCAGGGGTGCGCGGGAAGTACCACACGCGATTTGTCAGGGTACGTGGATTTCAGGGGTGCGCGGGAAGTTACACACGCGATTTGGCCGGGTACGTGGATTTCAGGGGTGCGCGGGAAGTTCCACACGCGATTTGGCCGTGTACGTGGATTTCAGGGGTGCGCGGGAAGTACCACACGCGATTTGTCAGGGTACGTGGATTGCAGGGGTGCGCGGGAAGTTCCACACGCGATTTGGCTGTGTGCTCCCAGGTATTACCTGTACACCGTCCACGGCCCCTGCAGGCAGCACACACCACAGGGGACTACCCTGCACACCTGCTCATGTCACCCACCACCCCCACCCCCCAGCCACCAGGGGCACCCTCCACCAGGCCCCCACCCATGTCACCCACCACCCCCACCCCCCAGCAGTGCAGGGGCATCCTCCACCAGGCCCCCACCCATGTCTCCCACCACCCCCACCCCCCAGCACTGTGGGGCACCTGCCAGCAGGCCCCCACCAATGTCTCCCACCACCCCCACCCCCCAGCCACCAGGGGCACCCTCCACCAGGCCCCCACCCATGTCACCCACCACCCCCACCCCCTAGCAGTGCAGGGGCATCCTCCACCAGGCCCCCACCCATGTCTCCACCACCCCCACCCCCCAGCAGTGCAGGGGCATCCTCCACCAGGCCCCCACCCATGTCTCCCACCACCCCCAGCCACCAGGGGCACCCTCCACCAGGTCCCCACCCATGTCTCCCACCACCCCCACCCCCCAGCAGTGCAGGGGCAGCCTCCACCAGGCCCCCACCCATGTCTCCCACCACCCCCACCCCCAGCAGTGCAGGGCCATCCTCCACCAGGCCCCCACCCATGTCTCCCACCACCCCCACCCCCCAGCCACCAGGGGCACCCTCCACCAGGCCCCCACCCATGTCACCCACCACCCCCACCCCCCAGCAGTGCAGGGGCATCCTCCACCAGGCCCCCACCCATGTCTCCCACCACCCCCACCCCCCAGCCACCAGGGGCACTCTCCACCAGGCCCCCACCCATGTCTCCCACCACCCCCACCCCCCAGCACTGTAGGGCACCTGCCAGCAGGCCCCCACCATGTCTCCCACCACCCCCACCCCCCAGCCAGCAGGGGCACCCTCCACCAGGCCCCCACCCATGTCACCCACCACCCCCACCCCCCAGCAGTGCAGGGGCACCCTCCACCAGGCCCCCACCCATGTCTCCCACCACCCCCACCCCCCAGCACTGTGGGGCACCTGCCAGCAGGCCCCCACCCATGTCTCCCACCACCCCACCCCCCAGCCACCAGGGGCACCCTCCACCAGGCCCCCACCAATGTCACCCACCACCCCCACCCCCAGCAGTGCAGGGGCATCCTCCACCAGGCCCCCACCCATGTCTCCCACCACCCCCACCCCCCAGCACTGTGGGGCACCTGCCAGCAGGCCCCCACCCATGTCTCCCACCACCCCCACCCCCCAGCCACCAGGGACACCCTCCACCAGGCCCCCACCCATGTCACCCACCACCCCTACCCCCCAGCAGTGCAGGGGCATCCTCCACCAGGCCCCCACCCATGTCTCCCACCACCCCCACCCCCCAGCCACCAGGGGCACCCTCCACCAGGCCCCCACCCATGTCACCCACCACCCCCACCCCCCAGCCACCAGGGGCACCCTCCACCAGGCCCCCACCCATGTCTCCCACCACCCCCACCCCCCAGCAGTGCAGGGGCAGCCTCCACCAGGCCCCCACCCATGTCTCACACCACCCCCACCCCCCAGCCACCAGGGGCACCCTCCACCAGGCCCCCACCCATGTCACCCACCACCCCCACCCCCAGCAGTGCAGGGGCATCCTCCACCAGGCCCACACCCATGTCTCCCACCACCCCCACCCCCCAGCCACCAGGGGCACCCTCCACCAGGCCCCCACCCATGTCACCCACCACCCCCACCCCCCAGCCACCAGGGGCACCCTCCACCAGGCCCCCACCCATGTCTCCCACCACCCCCACCCCCCAGCCACCAGGGGCACCCTCCACCAGGCCCCCACCCATGTCACCCACCACCCCCACCCCCAGCAGTGCAGGGGCATCCTCCACCAGGCCCACACCCATGTCTCCCACCACCCCCGCCCCCCAGCCACCAGGGGCACCCTCCACCAGGCCCCCACCCATGTCACCCACCACCCCCACCCCCCAGCCACCAGGGGCACCCTCCACCAGGCCCCCACCCATGTCTCCCACCACCCCCACCCCCCAGCACTGTGGGGCACCTGCCAGCAGGCCCCCACCCATGTCCAACCCATGTCTCCCACCACCCCCACCCCCCAGCACTGTGGGGCATCTGCCAGCAGGCCCCCACCCATGTCTCCCACCACCCCCACCCCCCAGCCACCAGGGGCACCCTCCACCAGGCCCCCACCCATGTCACCCACCACCCCCACCCCCCAGCAGTGCAGGGGCATCCTCCACCAGGCCCCCACCCATTTCTCCCACAACCCCCACCCCCCAGCACTGTGGGGCACCTGCCAGCAGGCCCCCACCCATGTCCAACCCATGTCTCCCACCACCCCCACCCCCCAGCACTGTGGGGCACCTGCCACCAGGCCCCCACCCATGTCACCCACCACCCCCACCCCCCAGCAGTGCAGGGGCATCCTCCACCAGGCCCCCACCCATGTCTCCCACCACCCCCCCCTAGCAGTGCAGGGGCATCCTCCACCAGGCCCCCACCCATGTCTCCCACCACCCCCAGCCACCAGGGGCACCCTCCACCAGGTCCCCACCCATGTCTCCCACCACCCCCACCCCCCAGCAGTGCAGGGGCAGCCTCCACCAGGCCCCCACCCATGTCTCCCACCACCCCCACCCCCCAGCAGTGCAGGGCCATCCTCCACCAGGCCCCCACCCATGTCTCCCACCACCCCCACCCCCCAGCCACCAGGGGCACCCTCCACCAGGCCCCCACCCATGTCACCCACCACCCCCACCCCCCAGCAGTGCAGAGGCATCCTCCACCAGGCCCCC
This sequence comes from Ambystoma mexicanum, assembly GCF_040938575.1. Lineage (NCBI taxonomy): Eukaryota > Metazoa > Chordata > Amphibia > Caudata > Ambystomatidae > Ambystoma > Ambystoma mexicanum. The sequence continues at coordinate 1,185,412,914 of NC_090925.1, forward strand.
ACCCATGTCTCCCACCACCCCCACCCCCCAGCCACCAGGGGCACTCTCCACCAGGCCCCCACCCATGTCTCCCACCACCCCCACCCCCCAGCACTGTAGGGCACCTGCCAGCAGGCCCCCACCTTGTCTCCCACCACCCCCACCCCCCAGCCACCAGGGGCACTCTCCACCAGGCCCCCACCCATGTCTCCCACCACCCCCACCCCCCAGCACTGTAGGGCACCTGCCAGCAGGCCCCCACCATGTCTCCCACCACCCCCACCCCCCAGCCACCAGGGGCACCCTCCACCAGGCCCCCACCCATGTCTCCCACCACCCCCACCCCCCAGCACTGTGGGGCACCTGCCAGCAGGCCCCCACCCATGTCTCCCACCACCCCACCCCCCAGCCACCAGGGGCACCCTCCACCAGGCCCCCACCCATGTCACCCACCACCCCCACCCCCCAGCAGTGCAGGGGCATCCTCCACCAGGCCCCCACCCATGTCTCCCACCACCCCCACCCCCCAGCACTGTGGGGCACCTGCCAGCAGGCCCCCACCCATGTCTCCCACCACCCCCACCCCCCAGCCACCAGGGACACCCTCCACCAGGCCCCCACCCATGTCACCCACCACCCCTACCCCCCAGCAGTGCAGGGGCATCCTCCACCAGGCCCCCACCCATGTCTCCCACCACCCCCACCCCCCAGCCACCAGGGGCACCCTCCACCAGGCCCCCACCCATGTCACCCACCACCCCCACCCCCCAGCCACCAGGGGCACCCTCCACCAGGCCCCCACCCATGTCTCCCACCACCCCCACCCCCCAGCAGTGCAGGGGCAGCCTCCACCAGGCCCCCACCCATGTCTCCCACCACCCCCACCCCCCAGCCACCAGGGGCACCCTCCACCAGGCCCCCACCCATGTCACCCACCACCCCCACCCCCAGCAGTGCAGGGGCATCCTCCACCAGGCCCACACCCATGTCTCCCACCACCCCCACCCCCCAGCCACCAGGGGCACCCTCCACCAGGCCCCCACCCATGTCACCCACCACCCCCACCCCCCAGCCACCAGGGGCACCCTCCACCAGGCCCCCACCCATGTCTCCCACCACCCCCACCCCCCAGCCACCAGGGGCACCCTCCACCAGGCCCCCACCCATGTCACCCACCACCCCCACCCCCCAGCCACCAGGGGCACCCTCCACCAGGCCCCCACCCATGTCTCCCACCACCCCCACCCCCCAGCACTGTGGGGCACCTGCCAGCAGGCCCCCACCCATGTCCAACCCATGTCTCCCACCACCCCCACCCCCCAGCACTGTGGGGCACCTGCCAGCAGGCCCCCACCCATGTCTCCCACCACCCCCACCCCCCAGCCACCAGGGGCACCCTCCACCACCCCCACCCCCCAGCAGTGCAGGGGCATCCTCCACCAGGCCCCCACCCATTTCTCCCACAACCCCCACCCCCCAGCACTGTGGGGCACCTGCCAGCAGGCCCCCACCCATGTCCAACCCATGTCTCCCACCACCCCCACCCCCCAGCACTGTGGGGCACCTGCCAGCAGGCCCCCACCCATGTCTCCCACCACCCCCACCCCCCAGCCACCAGGGGCACCCTCCACCAGGCCCCCACCCATGTCACCCACCACCCCCACCCCCCAGCAGTGCAGGGGCATCCTCCACCAGGCCCCCAACCATGTCTCCCACCACCACCACCCCCCAGCACTGTGGGGCACCTGCCAGCAGGCCCCCACCCATGTCCAACCCATGTCTCCCACCACCCCCACCCCCCAGCACTGTGGGGCACCTGCCAGCAGGCCCCCACCCATGTCTCCCACCACCCCCACCCCCCAGCCACCAGGGGCACCCTCCACCAGGCCCCCACCCATGTCACCCACCACCCCCACCCCCCAGCAGTGCAGGTGCATCCTCCACCAGGCCCCCACCCATGTCTCCCACCACCCCCACCCCCCAGCAGTGCAGGGGCATCCTCCACCAAGCCCCCACCCATGTCTCCCACCACCCCCACCCCCCAGCAGTGGAGGGGCATCCTCCACCAGGCCCCCACCCATGTCTCCCACCACCCCCACCCCCCAGCAGTGCATGGGCAGCCTCCACCAAGCACCCACACATGTCCCCCTGCCCCCAGGTCCTGACGATACTCAATCATGGCAGTAATGGGCAGCATACCCAGCACAAACACCCAGGCAAGGATTGCATCCACCCACATAGTGAATGCAATTACATGATACAACCCCAATGGCAAGTATGTAAATGAACACATGTCCGTCACACACACATACACAATGGGTGCAAGTGAATGTCAAAACCCATATCATGACATGTATGAAACCAATGAGAAAATACCACAAGTGAAAGTTAAAAAAACATGTATTAAAGATGAAAAATAAGAAAACAAATCAAACATACAACAATGGGGATAACAAAATAAATGGTCCATGTCCGAGAACAAATGTAAAAATAAAAAAAACAAAGTAATCCAAAAACAAATGTTGTCCAAAGCAATATCATGTGGAAGGAAAATAATGAAAAACCATTTCCTCATGGTGAACACAATAATTAATTAAAAAAATGTTTCTTCAAAAAGCAAACTATATACAAGAATATTCCAGGGTCCATGAGCCCAACACCATAAATGAAACCTACTACTACCTAATGAAAAAAATATATACAAAAAAGTGGCCATTGTCCGAGCGGTCCAAAAAAATAAAAATGAATAAAGGAAACCTAACACTAACTAACTAAATAACTATATACAAAGGCAGCGGGCAAGTCCTGCGGCTCACTCGGTGATGTTGCTGGCCAGGGCATCATCGAACTCCATGTCGATGTCCTGGAGGCGGGACTCTGTCCTGGCCCCGAGGTCTCGCAGGGATAACCCCATGTTCAGCTCAAACTCCCTGCGAGCTTCCTCGAGGCACTCAGCCCGCCTCAACGCCCGACACATGGAGAACTCCGCCCTGACCATGGTGAGCCGCTCCTCTTCCGCCCGCTGCCGCTCCGCACCTATCCGCTGGACCAACTGCTCCCACACGGAAGACACCACCATCCCAGGGTTGCCCTGCCCTCCGGCCGATGCCTGCCCCTCTGATCTTGATGGCCCCGAGCCATGATGCCTCCCACGTCGAGCCTGCTGCTGCCTCCGACGCCACTGCCTCTGCCAGCACAACGGCATCCAGGCTGATGGAAACCACCGACGCCGTCGTGCACGTGCCCTGCCCGATGATGCTGTCACATCTTCCATCTGCTGGGGTCCAGTTGCTGTGTTGTCCACCCCTGCTGGACCTCCGACTCCCAACTGTGGCAGGGATGGGATCCCCACCGAGCTGGCTGCATTGGTCGGGGCAGGTCCACAGGGGGCCCTGGTGGCATCTGGGCCGGAAGACGGCAAGGAGAACAACTGGTGTATAGCCTGCACAGAGGAAGAGAGGGCCGCCAGATTGGCCAACACATGCAGCAAACCCCCGAACATGGCCGATCCCAATTGGGCCACGTCGGCACGGTGCACTTCGTGATGACGTGCGTGCTCCTCCCGGGAAGCATGCACGGCATCACGAATCACAGCCGTGCGCATCGCGACCCCAATCAGGACCTTCTCCACACGGCCAGGGGTTCCCACGTCCGCAGGTGGAGGGGAGTCAGGTGACATGGACATCCCCTCTACCTGCGGACGGGCCTGGGATGGGGCATCCCTGCTGGTGCATGGTGGTGCACTCACAGGGTCAGGGACAGCGACATGCACAGGCCCCTCCACGGTGACCTGTGCTGCCTCCTGCCCCTGGCCCTGGACTGCACCACTTGCACCAGCAGGGATGCCCCCACCAGGCCCCATGTGTGCCCCAGTGGCGGCCTCCTCCTCCTCTGTGCAAACCACCAACCTGGATGGCTCCTCACCGTCTCCCACCGTAGCAGGCCCCTGTGGGGGCTCACCCACCCCTTCTGCTGCAGCCGCGGGGGCATCCCCGCCGCCTTGCTCCACAGCGCCGTCTCTGCCCTCTTCTTCACTAGCCGCTGCGTAGAGGGAGACAAAGAACACAAGCATCAGGGTACTGTACAATGGTCCCCTAGACAGGAAGCAATAGCAGATGAGCACCACTGTCAAAGTACACTTCCATCATGTCCCTCCACAACACATGGGTCAGTCCAGGCAAAACACACACAGTAACAGGCATGGTGCATGCCATGGACATTTCCATGCATGTCCAATGGACTCTTGAAACATTCAATGATATGTAACTCACATGCATCATGGCTCATGCCTATCACATGCACACACTTCACCTCAGTCACATCCATCTGGCCCCAAACACACCAAACACAGCGGATACAAGGGTAATTTGGCTGCTTCACTGAATCTGTGCATTGTCACACACATGTGTCATGCATCCATGGCATGCACAAGTCACAGACACGCAGGTCAGGCACACAGACATGGCTACCATATATGTACCTGGCATCAGCACCCATCCCTCACCCCCACCCATGTCCAAGTACAGAGACTGGCATGCTCTCATGTTCAAAATCTGCATAGGGCTCCCCATGCGGCATTTGAACACATGCAACAACCATGTGGGTCACACATCACTGGTCGCACATGCATTACTATGATGTTCCTGCACACATACATGCATACATGGCCTATGGCACACATACAGGCAAGTATGATAGAACCAGCACACCGCAACATGCCCTGTCTCACACAGTAATGCTTTGACACTTACCGCTCAACGCCAGACGGGCCTCCCTCTCAAGGATCTGGGCGTGGAGCGCTGGGCGTACGCGTTCCAGGACCCTCATCTGGATGGAACTCATGCGGCCCCGGCCCCCCTCCACGAGGCGCCGGGCCTTCACAAGGGTCCTGGACCTGAAGTCCTCCCAGCGCTTCTTGATCTTCTGGACGTTGCGGGTTGCCACCCCCTCCGCATTGATGGCAACCACACAGTCGGCCCAGATCCTCTCCCGTCCTTCCTTGCTGGCACGGGACGATCCAAAGAGGGCATCATACTGGCCCAGGACATGCTCCACCAGGACACCAACTTCGGTGGCAGTGAAGCTGGTGCCCCTCTGCCCCTCTGGCTTGGGGTTGCCACTGGTGCCAGATGTGGAAGTGCCCGACATGGCAACCCCAGAGGCAGGTGTGGGTGGGCAACTGGGTCCTGGGGCTGGGCTGTGGAGCGATGTAATCCCAGTCGGGAGTCTTCAGTTCCAGCAGGGGTGGACACAGCAACTGGACCCCTGCAGATGGCTGATGTGCAGGCACCAAATGGCAGGGCACGGTGGCAGCAGGCAGGCAGGCAGGCAGGCAGCAGCAGATGGCACGTGGGAGGCTGCTGGGGGCACTGGGGGGCAGTAACTCGGCCTTCTGGGCAGGAGTGTGGTCTTCTGTGTGTTTTCGCATGGCCAGCTTGATACGGAGTGATTTGGCACGTGAAAATCCTGCACGTCAGCGTGAAATCCGAGGAAAGGCCCTTAGCGCGTAAGCGCGTCAGCACGCATAAGCGATTCTATTGGACCAGAGTCCCTCAGCGCGTAAGCGCGTCTGTGACGTGACCCGCACGGGTGTTCCCCACTCAGCACGTGATGACGGAGCACACGTGGAAATACTGCACGTCAGAGTGTCATCGCGTGTAATTGGACAAAAGTGCGCGTACACGCGATTGGCCTATGTACGTGTATTTCAGGGGTGCGCGGGCACTTACACACGCAAGTACGTCAGCGCACCTGTATCCCGTGGTGCGTGGGAATTTCCACACGCTATTGGACTGGGAACTGGATTCCAGGGGTGCGCGGGTCACACGCTCGCCTAGAACACGCGCAAAGCATAAATTTGCACACTTTAACAATAACAAGCTCAGACGCCAGGATGAACATACCGTTCCTAGCAGCAGTGGCAGTGGGCTACCAAAGGAGGAGGAGGAGGATAGTCAGGGCCAGAATATTCACACCCAGAACCAGCCTTTTCGGGATGCCTGATGACCAGGTGTATGAGAGGTACAGGTTTCCACCACACATAATACTGGACCTGGTGAGTGAGTGGGAGGATGACCTCACATCACCCACCCTGTGCTCCCAAGCACTCAGCCCCCTGGAGAAGGTCCTCAATGTACTGCACTTCTTAGCCACTGGATCATTTCAGCGGACAAGTGCCATAGTGGGTGGGGTGTCACAGGCCACCCAGTCACGCTGCCTACACCAGGTCTTGAACATCATCACTGCACGCCCATCAGTCCGTAGGCACATATGCCTGCCCAGAACACCTGCAGAAAGGCATGCTGCCGCCCTGGATTTTTACGGTGTGGCACGATTCCCCAAAGTGCTAGGTGCCATCGACTGCACCCATGTGGCTCTACGTCCCCCCAGGGCATCTGAGCACATCTATAGGAACCGCAAGCACTGGCATTCCATCAACGTGCAGGTAGCATGTAATGCCAAGGGAATCATCACCTCAGTATATGCCAACTACCCCGGGTCCACCCACGACAGCTTCATTTACCGAATGTCCACCCTAAGCCGGGACCTAGAAGCTGGGCGGCATGGCGATACATGGCTGCTTGGTGAGTATGTATGCCACTGCACATGCATGCATGTTGGATACTGAGCAAGGTCACAACCCCACCAATGATACCAATCACCACCTCCACAGGGGACAGTGCCTACCCTCTCAGCCCCCACATGATGAGGCCAATTCGGAACCCCACCACGCCACCCGAGGTAAGATATAACACAGCCCACATTACGACCCGGGGCATAGTGGAGCGCACATTCGGAGTGCTAAAGTCACGCTTTCGCTCCCTTGACCGCTCTGGCGGGCAGCTGTTATACGCTCCCCCAGTAGTGTGCAGGATCATAGTGGCAGCATGTGTCCTGCACAACCTTGCAACATGCCGGGGCCTGGCCGTGGACATGGTGGTGGCCCCACATCCCCAACCACATGCACAGCCGCTGCGCATGGGAGGGGAAAGGGCACGGGGGAGGCAGCCCGTACACAGCTAGTGGCTAATTACTTCACATAGTGATCACACCCCTGTGGAGTGCACACTGGCCTGGCACATTCCATCTGACAATCAATGATGACTCAACCTGACACTGATCCTGAATGTCTGGAGATTCAACCGTGAAAAGCATATCAGCCTGAGATTGTTCACCTGGAAGTGTTACAATGTGTGCATCCCTACCCACACACACCACCAATGCAGTTTTGTGAAGAAACACATTCAAGCAGCTAAAATGAATACCCACTTGCTAAATGCAACAAGAGGACAGTGCCATGCCACCCAACCCATCCCCAGCACCGCCACACAACACACCGTGCCATGTCATGCTATGTGCAGGTAAACAAAGTAATCCCCACAACATGACAAGTGTCACGATGTACAGTGTCCCCAATTGAAACTTGCTACACCTGAAATGCTCACTGTAATGCAGGACCAACAACAAACTTGAGCAGGTACTACCATTAACATGACTTCACTAATGTAATAAATCAGTAGTCTCACCACCTGGAAATACCTGCACTCCCACCACTTCCAACTGTACAGTGTTGGCGCCATGTAGAGTTGTAGGTGCACTGCTGCCAACAAGGACCCCATCTCCAGACTAGAGGGCCTTGTGTAGACATGAGGAAGGAACCTGCAAATTGGGAGGCAGACAGAACATGCAGTGTACAACAGAACAGCAATATGCACTAGGAATGTATACACAGTATTGACTAGACTACCCACACATGTAGTGGGAGTCCAATGTCACCATGTACTTCAATGTCACTTGGGCACACCCTTTGCAAGCCCATGGAAACGGGAAGCAGGAGGGGTGTGTGTGACTCAAACCCAGGCATCTGAACCAAATACATGACAAGCCTGCATGTGCCCGGCCACAATGCAGCGTATGCCCACAGGAACCATGGAAGCCAACAAATTGTCCCAAAAAAATTGGGAAAAATATAAAAATAAAAATAAAAATAAAAATAAAAATAAAAAAAAATCAAAAATGGCCATTAATGGGCCCGGGGGGGTTGGGGAGGCCACCCAGGAGGTCCGAGGACAGGGTGCACACCAAAACCCACCTGTGTGGATCCTGGGGAAAAAAAACACCTCCATGGGCTCATGGCCCACACGGCTACCCTATTGTGGGAGTATCACTGCTGTCGCTATTATCACCCTGTGCAGCTGCATCCGGAGGTGGTTGCACTATGGGAGGCAGCCCACGCAAGGCCCTACTCTGTTCCTCCATGGCTGCAAGCATGCGGGTGTGGTAGGTCTCGTTCTGGAGGATGAGGGTGCGGAGGTCCCCATGCAACAACTCACGGGATGCCCGGACCTCCGCCCTTGTTGCTTGCATCTCAGCTGAGAGAGTACGGGTGAGACGCTCCAGCTGCTGTTCTGTCCTTTGGTGTGTTGAAGCCTCAAGCTCAACAAGAGTCGTCCTGAGTTGATGGAGCTCCTGCCTCAGGGCTTCCCTGTGGCCCTGGGACTCTATGGAGATGGCCTCCTGCAGAGTCGCCAGTGCCGCCCGCCTGTCCCTGTTGGACGCCAACATGTCCTCCCTGTGTGACTGGCAGATGGAGTCGGTTGCCTGCTCTAGTCGCTCCATCAGCCTTTCAGGGGGGACAATGGAAGTGGCCACCCTATCCATGGCCTGAGCCATCATCTCGGATGATGCTGCCTGTTGGGTAGCCATACCGTAAATGGATTGCTCCCATGCGGTATTGCCAGGTGGCGTACGGCTACCACGTCGGCGGGCACCACACCTGTCTGGGGCAAGGCGGACTGCGCCTTGCTGTGCCGGCACTGCCTGAGGCTGCAGGACTGCATTCCCCCTCTGATCTGCTGGCCCAGGAACAGGATCAGATGTCGCGGAGTGTGACCCTGCATCCGTAACCACCAAAGGCCTAGCTGCCAACACTGACATCCCCATTGAGGGTTCTGACCCTGGTGCAGGTGGGTGGGACAGAACAGAATCCCTCCCTGGAACACTCACCTGCGATGGCACGTAGGTCTCATCATCCGAATCAACAGCTGAGTACAGCTCGGGGGAGGTGCAGCCAGAGACACCCCTTGAGAGCATGACCTGCAGCACTTGTGGGTTCTCACCCACCAGCACACCACGTCCCTCACTGGTGGTTGGTCGGCCCTCGGACCCCTCCTGGCTCTGCACCATCTCCACAACCCCAGCAGTATCAGGTGCGTCTTCCCCTGCAAAGACATAATAACAAAGAAATGGAAACAGGCATTAGCACCATGGCACACAATGAGGGCTGAGAAGCAAGAGAACCAGTACTTGATTGACACATGTCCCACTTGACTAAGACCCTTCCATGCATGCACCCTCACTGCGTATGAAGGGCAGCCAAATGGCACACACTGATGACACAAAGATGGAAGATGAACACATTTCCTGCATGCTGCCTGGCAGTGGCATCACACATTGGCCTGTGATTGCCAGGTGACACACACATGCCATCACACAGATGGCATGTACCATTGCTATTGAGGCAAGATGGAGAGGAGGGCAGCACTTATTCATTCAGTCCAGTTCCCGCATGTAATAGCTTTTCTAAATCAAACAGGTCTGATTTTCACCTGGAGCTGGCAGTCCCAAATGGTCCAATTGCACAGGGACATGTGTGAACATATGATATCCAGGTAACAAAGTCACTCCACTTTACCATAGCCATGCCAGACATGTGACTAGAGGACTGAGAAATGCCTAGTATAAGTGGTGGAATGCAAACAATCTGTCTGAATGAACAGAGAAAAATAAGCAACAATGTTGTGGCAAGGTGACACTTCAAGGGCAACTGGCGTGCTGTTGGGCTAGATGTCTACTGTTGGCAGAAGGGATACTGCAATGGCCAAATGCAGCTGCGCAGGATGTATTGCATGAAGCACATGGCTGACCCATACGACTCATGCGCACACACTCTCACCTGGCACACAAACAGAAGCCCTCACACACACACCATGCACATGGATGACACACACATGCATGTGCACTCACCGGACAATGCCTCGTAATCAGGCAGATCTCCCACGCCTTGGATCTGTTCCTCTGTGACGTAGGTCCCAGCGACTGACTCATGTGGAGTGAGTTCCATATCTACTACTGGAGACCCACCTCCAGTCACTAGAGTTGCGGCATGACTTGAGGCCAGCTTCTTCTTTGCCCTGCGCTTTAGGTCATTCCAGCGCTTATAGCAATCATTGGCTGTGCGCCTCACGATTCCAAGGGCACTTACGATGTCCGCAACGGTCTGCCAGTGTGCCTGGCGTTGTGCAGGTGTGGTCTTGGATCCTGCAACAATGACCATCTCGTTATCATGTCCGGACACATACTCGACAAGTGCATTCAGTTCGTCATCCGTGAAGCTGGGCTTCCTCGACGGGCCGGACTGTGTAGCCGTGTCTGGGGCATCAGCCTGTGCCGGACGAGCACTCTTCCTCTTCCGCTTGGAAGGTGGTGGTGATCCTGAGTGTCCTGCGCCGCTCTGGACACTAGGGGCAGGAGCCCTGGTGGGCTCTGTATCAGGTGTGTGGGATTGCACACTCAGCATGGGAGTTGGTGCAGGCATTGGCTCAAGTGTAATGGTGTCAGGGGGAATGTCAGCAGGATGGACTAGGACCGACACTGTCCTGGCTGGGTGTGTGAGAGCTGGGGTGGATGGAGCCGCAGCTGCCCCTGCAGCCTCTCCGCCCTGCCTACCTGGGTCAGCAGATGACCTTGCTGCCCCAGATCCACGTGGCATGATGGCATCAACGTGCACCAGCGCACGTGTCGTAGCCCTGCTGACCTGGAAGTCAGCCATGGAGTCAGCCAGGTCTGGTGCCACAATGGGCTGGTCCAACAAGGGCTGAGCATGGATGGTGTCAGCCACATCAGCCTCAACGGGGGGGGGGATTATGGGTGCCCTTGACTGGTCCTCCACACATGAGGGGACAGGCTCACCCTGCAAGTTACGACCACGTCCCCTACCGGATCCACCACGGCCACCACTTGTGGCTCTTCCACCTTTGCCACCCTTACGGAATCCTCGCCTCCCAGCCATGTCACTGATGTTAATGTGCGTATGGGAGTGGATGTAGACTATTGTCCTGGGCAATTGGGGGTCAAAGGGGTTGGGTACCAGATGGTAATTGTACCCTAGTGCTCTAGCAAGGCTGAATGTTACCCCTGGGGAAAGATGACGGGTCACGCAACGCACAGGAGGCCCAAAAAAGGGAGATGACGTGCACGCAACCCCTCCTAGACCACTTGTGCAGAAAGAAAAACCTGCACTACGCTGTGGCACCCAGTAACACAAGAATGAACGTATGCGTGTCACACGCAGCCTAGAATGACCTCTGAAGGGGTAGGCTACACACGGGGCAAGCACAGATGTTAGATACGTGCGTGACTCACCGTCTGCCAGGTAAAAGAGCGTGAAAAATGAGCGCGTTTGGTTGGCAACACCCCCGCCAAAAGAAGATATGTACGCTGTCTGAGGAGACAGGACAAAAGTAGAAGGGAACACTGTTTGAGGGAACAGGCCCAGGTAAACCAGTACAAGAGAAAAAATAGAAAAAGCTGTCAGAGGTAACAGGGAGTACGAACTTGAAACGCCGTGAAGTAAATCGCGTGTGAAACGACAAGAAGTACAGAATTCACCCACTCGCTCTCCACGAAAAGCACGTACAAGGAATTGGTGTTCAACACGTACCTTATATGCAGGCCCACACGTACAGCGTCACTTACGCGGCGTGTACGTGCTAGGCCCATTCCCACCAATTACACGCTTTGTCACTTCTGCGTGTAGGTCCATTTGCACCAATTACACGCTTTGTCACTTCTGCGTGTAGGTCCATTTGCACCAATTACACGCTTTGACACTTCTGCGTGTAGGTCCATTTGCACCAATTACACGCTTTGACACTTCTGCGTGTAGGTCCATTTGCACCAATTACACGCTTTGACACTTCTGCGTGTAGGTCCATTTGCACCAATTACACGCTTTGTAACTTCTGCGTGTAGGGCTATTTCCACCAATAACACGCTTTGACACTCGGACGTGTCATGCAACTTTTTCCTACGCGTGCACGTGACTTCATAGACGCGCATACGCTAGTGACGCGTTTACGCGCTAAGGGCCTTTCATCGATTTACACGCAGACGTGTGGGATTTTCACGTGCAAAATCACTCCGTATCAAGCTGTCCACGCGTTCACACACGAAAGACCACGCTCCTGCCCAGGAGGCCAAATTACTGCCCCCCAGAGCCCTGAGCACGCTCCCACCTGCCATCTGCTGCTGTCTGACTGCCTGCTGCCCACGTGCCCTGCCATTTGCTGCCTGCACATCAGCCAGGGGTGCTGTTGCTGTGACCACCCCTGCTGGAACCAAAGGCTCCCGACTGCTTTTCCGTCGCCCCACAGCCCAGCCCCAGGACCCAGTTGCCCACCCACTCCTGCCTCTGGGGTTGCCATGTCGGGCACTACAACATCTGGCACCAGTGGCAACCCCCGGCCAAGGAGGCAGAGGGGCACCAGCTTCAGTGCCAGGGAAGTTGGTGTCCTGGTGGAGCATGTCCTGGGGCAGTATGATGCCCTCTTCGGAAGGTTGCGCGCCGACAAGGAAGGACGGACTCGGATCTGGATGGACATCGTGACTGCCATCAACGCGGAGGAGGTGGCAGTCCGCAACTACGAACGTGTCAGGAAGCGCTGGGAGGACTTCAGGTCCAGGACCCTCAACAAGGCCCGGCACCTCATGATGGCAGCAGATGCTAAGGGGCGGGCGGGGCCACTTGTCGGAAGATCAGATGAGTGTCCTGGAACACATATCCCCAGCGCTTCACATCCAGGTCCTTGAGAAGCAGACTCGTCTGGAGTGGAGCGGTAAGTGTACATGCATACTGATTGTAAGCTGTGCGTGTGGTGGTGTGCCAGGAGTGTGCAGGTTGAACATGTATTTTTATGTGGCCAAGTAGGGGGGTTGTACAGGGCTGTGAGGGTGACACATGCGAGGGGTCTCATGTGTGACACATGGATGGTGCTTGTGTGTCTGGGCTTGCATGGCACAGGATGTGGAGGAATGATTGTCAGGTGTGACATGGATGTCGATCGAGACACTGCGACAGTTGGCGGAGGTGTACACATGCATGCAGGTTTGGTGTTGTGTGTGCATGTGTAGTGTACTCCCTATGTTGCATGTGATGTGTGGATGACCTTTGGCTGCCCATGCTGTTGTATGTGAATGGATGGTGCTGGCTGTTGCATTATGGCTGTGGTATGGCTCATGTGTGCAAGTTGAAATGACATGTGTGTTGGGGATTGTGATGCCATGTGTGAGGTTTACCAATGCCACTCATGTATAACTGTCATGTGTGTATGAGTCCATTTTACAGTGCCCTGATGCCTGTGTTTTCTTTCTCCCTGTCTGCAGCGTCAACTGATGAAGAGGGCGGAGAAGGTGCTGTGGAGCACAGCGGCAGGGGTCGCACCACCAGCCGAAGACGCAAGGCCCGGATCCCATCCCAAGTTGTGATCTCGTCGGGGAGTGAGGAGTCTGGTGCGGCGTCCCAGGCCGCAGCTGGCGAGGGGAGGTCCAAGAGGCGGAGGTCGGAGTTGGACTCCTCAGCAGCAGAAGGGGCAGCTGGGACCCCACAGGGCCCAACGGGGGAAGATGGCACGGAGTCATCCAGGTTGGTGGGGTGTTTGGTGGAGGGTGCCCCTGCACTGCTGGGGGGTGGGGGTGGTGGGAGACATGGGTGGGGGCCTGGTGGAGGATGCCCCTGGTGGCTGGGGGGTGGGGGTGGTGGGAGACATGAGTTGGGCATGAGTGGGGGCCTGGTGGAGGGTGCCCCTGCTGGCTGGGGAGTGGGGGTGGTGGGAGACATGGGTTGGACATGGGTGGGGGCCTGCTGGCAGGTGCCCCACAGCGCTGGGGGGTGGGGGTGGTAGGAGACATGGGTGGGGGCCTGGTGGTGGGTGCCCCTGGTGGCTGGTGGGTGGGGGTGGTGGGAGACATGAGTTGGGCATGAGTGGGGGCCTGGTGGAGGGTGCCCCTGGTGGCTGGGGGGTGGGGGTGGTGGGAGAAATGAGTTGGGCATGAGTGGGGGCCTGGTGGAGGGTGCCCCTGGTGGCTGGGGGGTGGGGGTGGTGGGAGACATGAGTTGGGCATGAGTGGGGGCCTGGTGGAGGCTGCCCCTGGTGGCTGAGGGGTGGGGGTGGTGGGTGACATGGGTGGGGGCCTGGTGGAGGGTGCCCCTGGTGGCTGGGGGGTGGGGGTGGTGGGAGACATGGGTTGGACATGGGTGGGGGCCTGCTGGCAGGTGCCCCACAGTGCTGAGGGGTGGGGGTGGTGGGAGACATGGGTGGGGGCCTGGTGGAGGCTGCCCCTGCACTGCTGGTAGGTGGGGGTGGTGGGAGACATGGGTTGGACATGGGTGGGGGCCTGCTGGCAGGTGCCCCACAGCGCTGGGGGGTGGGGGTGGTAGGAGACATGGGTGGGGGCCTGGTGGTGGGTGCCCCTGGTGGCTGGGGGGTGGGGGTGGTGGGAGACATGGGTGGGGGCCTGGTGGAGGCTGCCCCTGCACTGCTGGGGGGTGGGGTGGTGGGATACATGGGTGGGGGCCTGGTGGAGGGTGCCCCTGGTGGCTGGGGGGTGGGGGTGGTGGGAGACATGAGTTGGGCATGAGTGGGGGCCTGGTGGAGGCTGCCCCTGGTGGCTGGGGGGTGGGGGTGGTGGGAGACATGAGTGGGGGCCTGGTGGAGGCTGCCCCTGCACTGCTGGGGGGTGGGGGTGGTGGGAGACATAAGTTGGGCATGAGTGGGGGCCTGGTGGAGGGTGCCCCTGGTGGCTGGGGGGTGGGGGTGGTGGGAGACATGGGTGGGGGCCTGGTGGAGGGTGCCCCTGGTGGCTGGGGGGTGGGGGTGGTGGGAGACATGAGTTGGGCATGAGTGGGGGCCTGGTGGAGGCTGCCCCTGGTGGCTGGGGGGTGGGGGTGGTGGGTGACATGGGTGGGGGCCTGGTGGAGGGTGCCCCTGGTGGCTGGGGGGTGGGGGTGGTGGGAGACATGGGTTGGACATGGGTGGGGGCCTGCTGGCAGGTGCCCCACAGTGCTGGGGGGTGGGGGTGGTGGGAGACATGGGTGGGGGCCTGGTGGAGGCTGCCCCTGGTGGCTGGTGGGTGGGGGTGGTGGGAGATATGGGTTGGACATGGGTGGGGGCCTGCTGGCAGGTGCCCCACAGCGCTGGGGGGTGGGGGTGGTAGGAGACATGGGTGGGGGCCTGGTGGTGGGTGCCCCTGGTGGCTGGGGGGTGGGGGTGGTGGGAGACATGGGTGGGGGCCTGGTGGAGGCTGCCCCTGCACTGCTGGTGGGTGGGGGTGGTGGGAGACATGGGTGGGGGCCTGGTGGAGGCTGCCCCTGGTGGCTGGGGGGTGGGGGTTGTGGGAGACATGGGTGGGGGCCTGGTGGAGGCTGCCCCTGCACTGCTGGGGGGTGGGGGTGGTGGGAGACATGGGTGGGGGCCTGGTGGAGGCTGCCCCTGGTGACTGGGGGGTGGGGGTGGTGGGAGACATGAGTTGGGCATGAGTGGGGGCCTGGTGGAGGCTGCCCCTGGTGGCTGGGGGGTGGGGGTGGTGGGTGACATGGGTGGGGGCCTGGTGGAGGCTGCCCCTGGTGGCTGGGGGGTGGGGGTGGTGGGAGACATGAGTTGGGCATGAGTGGGGGCCTGGTGGAGGCTGCCCCTGGTGGCTGGGGGGTGGGGGTGGTGGGTGACATGGGTGGGGGCCTGGTGGAGGGTGCCCCTGGTGGCTGGGGGGTGGGGTGGTGGGAGACATGGGTGGGGGCCTGGTGGAGGCTGCCCCTGCACTGCTGGGGGGTGGGGGTGGTAGGAGACATGGGTGGGGGCCTGGTGGTGGGTGCCCCTGGTAGCTGGGGGGTGGGGGTGCAGGGGGACATGAGCAGGTGTGCAGGGTAGTCCCCTGTTTTGTGGGCTGCCTGCAGGGGCCGTGGAGGGTGTACAGGGAACACCTGTGAGGACCCACCCAGCCTAATCGCGTGTGATAATTCCCACGCACCCCTGTAATACACGTACCCAGCAAAATGGCGTGTGATAATTCCCACGCACCCCTGTAATTCACGTACCCTGCCAAATCGCGTGTGATAATTCCCGCGTACCCCTGTATTACACGTGCCCTGGCTAATCGCATGTAAGACTTCACGCCTACCCCTGTAATACACGTTCCCTGGACAATCGCGTGTTGAACTTCCCGCGTACCCCTGTAATACACGTACCCTGGCTAATCGCGTGTAAAACTTCCCGCGTACTCCTGATATGAAGGTTGCCCGCTTTGCGTTCGTTGTTTGGCAGCCCTGTAAACTGGTCCAGGGTTAGCGCAGCCCTTTGCGATGATTTAGCGATGTTGATGGCTTTTCCTTGCGCGAGGGCGTTCTTGGGGGCGTTACTGGCGCTGCTGCAGGCTCGCTGCGATACTCTGCGCCACGGCTGGTTTGGGAGCATGAAATCCATGAATACGATGTGCGCGGAAATCGGTTTTAGCGCACGTGCCTGGCGCACACAATCGCACGCGGACACTCTGCGCCAGCCGAATGCGACACTTTTCTGCGAAATTCTATGAATTACCCTATTTGTCTGTTCCTTTAGAGTGTGCTGAGCACTTGACAATTGCTACATGGACAGGGCATTTAGTGCTTCAATTAATCTTGCTAATAGAATTGCATGCTGAACATGTGCTCATCTACATCTCCTTCTCTTCCATCTTGATAAACTTGAATGAACTGTTGATGTCATGTATGCAGAATCAGCATATATTGTAACATCTTAATATGCTGATATTTCTAATGCTTCAATGAGTGCAATGAGTTCTGCTGATGTGAGGTCAATCTCTGCTGCATGTTTATCTGAAATTCTTCCTCCTGGTGATTCACATATCTCACTACTGCTGTGCCTCCGTGCCCTTGTCCATTTTCCTGGTCTATGCATCTGGTCTACATAGAGTATTTCTCCTGTAGTAAGGGGGTCTTCCCTGTTCCTGCTGAGCTCGTCTGGCTCTCCCTCATATACTGCACAATCATGAACTTTGTCGTCTCATCCTACTGGCCTGGCAATGTAAGTCGCTGGGTTGACTGTCTCCTCACTATGGTGATAGCTGTATTTGATAGAAATAATTCACACCAACTTGCTCTCTGTTTGGTGAGGGTGGAATTAATTCTCCCAAGTATAAAAAAACACTGCATGCTCAACGTACAAGGTGAGTGGGCACTCCATGGCAATTGTGACAGATTTCTGTACTGTGAATGTGGCTGCTGCTAATGCTTGTTCACATGGAAAGTGGCATTGCATTACTGGATCTAGGAGGCCACTATAGAATGCTAAAGGTTTGTGTGATGATCTCTGTGTCAGGACTGCTGTCAAGACTTGTCCATTTGAGTGTGAAGATGAGAACAATTGCTTTTTGTAATCTGGTGTTGCTAATACATGTGCACTGCTGATTGCTATTTTGAGATCTTCAAAGCGGTATGCCATTTCCTCTGTCCATACAATTGTACCCTTGATCTTCTAGGCTTCCTTAAGTGCCAGCAATAGGGGTCTAACATGTGTAAAATAATTTAACACCCATGTGCGGCAATAGTTGTACAATCCTAGGAATTGTTGCATCTCTCTGATTGTGTTTGACTGTGGTATGTTTCCCACTGCTGTGGCTCTGTCTGGGCTTATCATTCTTCCTGTTGCAGATATGATCTGACCCAAGTATACCACTTCTTTCTGGCAGTACTATAATTTTTCTCTGTCCACCTTGTTTTCTTTGTCTGCTAATATTCCCAGGAATCGTATTGTATCCTTTCTGCAGTGTTATTCTGTGGTGCTGTACACTAGTAACTCATCTACATACTGTAGTAGTGTAGTGTCTATGTTGGTATTCCCTAAGTCCATCTGGAGGACCCTGTTAAAGACACTTGGGGACTCACAGTCCAACATGCTCTGCCAAATCATGATCTTAATACTCCCCCTCGCCCCTTCTGTAAATTGCTTCGTGCTCCCTGGACCCCTCTCCTATCTCATCTGTTGTTGTCATGTGATTTTCCCCAGTCTTGTGCTGGTCCTGACTGATGTTGTGTATCTGTGGGGTTTGTTACTAGTGCTCCCTCTATACTAACTTTTTTTAGCTTCTTATGCACCAATTTAACTTCTGTTCACTGCACTTTTTCTTTAGCTGCTCTTTCACTTCCATGCTTGCGCTTACAGAAATGCACTATATGCACCTGTATTTCTCCCGACGCTTTTGCTTCCATGCCCACAATTCTGTCTAGCTCTGTTTGTACTTTAGTGGGTAGGCCCTTCCTTAACACATGGTGAAAGAATGGTATGTTCTGTTCCTATGTTTCCCTGTCTCCTCTCGCCACTTTTACTGAATGGACTGAATATACAATGTAGGGTCTTCATCATGTTTCATTATTTGTGGCATTTTAGCACCTACATCAGGTCTATCAGGGTGCGCCCTCCTCAGTGCATCACCTACATGGGCCTGGCAATTATTAAACGGAGCACCATCATGTGCATCACTCTCTAATCGAACACCTGGGTAACCTGCTTGCTCCCAAATTGTGTTTTGTCTGATCTCCTCTGATGCTGGCTAGTAAGCTTTTCATGTTCCCAACTGCTAAGGTAGCCCCTGCTGAATGCTTTTCTACTGCACTAATTAATTTACCAGCACCTCCGGTAAGAGGTAGCAACATCTTGATCAAAGTATTTTTGTCCATATGTGGCAATGGTACATAATGTGATCTGCCTACCTCCTTCTGTATCAATGGGAACTGCCTTCCCCACGTTTGGATATGCTGTGCTCTTCCCTTCTTTTTCCCTCTAACCATTGCCACTGTTCTAGAACGTGGTCTCAATAATCTCCCCCATGGAGTTCTTTCTTCCCGGTCATCTTCTGTTTCCCAATTCTTCTCTCCTCCCTATGGCTATGTCTCACTTCCTGTTTCATCTGTCCCATAATCTATATCCTGGGGTCCTGGTTCCTCAGTTTCTACTTGCACATCCTTAATTGCTGTCTTGTGCATTTTTAACAGTACCTCTCCTGCTGCCCACGTCCCAGCATTTCCCGTTGGACATAGCCCCTCCCTTATCTGGGCTGCCCTGTGCAATTCTTCCTCTGCTTTGCGTATGGGCTATTATGTTCTTATCATGAGTGCCCTCAGGTGGCCAGGTTGTGAACATCTTCCCTTCTGTTCCTATTGCCCATTTCTCACAATACTTTCTTATTTTCTGTCTATAAGTGGGTAGTTCCCTACAATGGTGTTCTAAGGGAGTACTCATCTGTTGTCTCTTACTGCAATAAACAATTCCAATAACCAGTTTTCTTTTATGTACCACAGTGCAAAAATCAAAAGTCTTTACAATCTTAGAATCAAAAGATTTCATGAGACACAATAATACTTTCAACAATATCACAAGCACCACCCCCTTTTTTGCACACTACATGTTGTGAGAATCTCCAAATACAGACTCTAATGCAAAACCACTATCAGAAGTCAAATCCACAATGTGCTCTTGTGCGAAAACCACACAATTACCAAAACACACCAACGTCCCATGATGCAGTCTCCACCACAATCTTATCCCACATTCAAAGGTTTCACCACCAATTGTCACCCTACATTCAATACTATGCATAATATGCTAAATGCAAATACAAAAATACAAATTCACAGTTCTATCATCTTCTACTACTACATGCCTCACACCCGTTGTCACAGGTGGAGGGTAGGGCCCTTGCTTGCTACAGCAGGACCTCCCACTTTTATTATTACCTGCCTCGCACCCCTTAGATATAGGTGGAGGGTATGGCTCTTGCTCACTACTGCGGGACCTCCCACTTCTTTTTTCTAAAGCAGCGCGGCCCCTCCCTTTTATTTACCACGGGATGTGTGCACTTCACTTACGAATTTTCTATCATGGTGCCAGAGCTCCTCGCTAAAGGAGCCCTCTTCTTTTTCTACTAAATAAGGAAAAAAGAAACCTAGCCAGAAGAAATCTCTTGACTCACACTAGCATCTACTCTACTTCACACAGTTATACTCACGCTCTCTATAGTTCTTGTATCAGGTGCACCGGCTCACTGGGGTCATCTGAATTCTCCCGGACTGCCTCTCCCCTCAAAGGCCTGCACTAAGGGGGGTAGGTCTTCTGGTAACACAGGTGCTTGCAATCTCCCTCTCAAGTACTGCACAGTGTTCTGTCCTCTCCAGAGTTTGCTTGTCCCCAAGGGACGGCGAAGGAGCCAGCAGATGCTCTGGGAGCACCTGGAAGCCCCCATATAGGCCGCCAAAAATGTATAACAAGTCCCTTCTGAGGCCAAAAAATGCAGTGCACCAGATACAGGAAACACAAATGTATTGCAATAGACTGCCAGGCAGAGATTATCTATCAGACATTCAAATTCTAGTGGTGTAAGTACATACTTATATTATGGCTGCAGAAAGCAAATGCATAAAGCAAATGTAAAAGTCCAGGATATGTTGGGAACCTAGCCATGCATGCCACATAAGTGATTGGTTGGTAATTATTGCACTATACATGACTGTGTGCATTTCATGATTTCATTGCCCTGTTCTAGACAGGTGGTAGATGATGTGGTAGCTAGTTAGTTCATTGAGCAGTGAGATCATCTTGCTTCGAATGGATTGTGTCCTTCATATACCTCATTTTATGATATTTCCATTTGCAGCTTCAGCTGTTTTGTTTCCTAGCACAGGCTGCTGCGTGTCGATGTCAGTTGACTCGATGTCCCTCCGAAGCCTCCGCCTCGATGTCGACGTCATCGATGGTATAAAGCGCGCGTAGTGACCGTTGGCTTCAGCTCCATTTTTCCTCGAAAGTTATCACTTCGGATACGGTACACTTTGGTTCCCTATCCAGAATCTTCGAGTATAATTCTTGAAAACGGCATCATCGTTGGCATCTTCGACTCCGAGATCGGGATTTAAGAAGTGCCAAGATTGTGGGGCGAAGATGTCCCTTACAGACTGTGATGCTGGAAATGCATCAGAGGGACAGGGCCTCTGAATCCTTGTCCTTTTCTGCCTTTTATCGTGTGTTCTGTTATGTTTTCTGCCCAAGAGTCCATTTGGGACTCCTGGCAGTGCAGCTCTCTCTTTTGGTTTGGTGAACAGACTCATGGGATACCCTTATGGCACCCCTGGGTAGGGGTACAACCCTGTGCCCCTGGTGTATGTTTTTGGGCACCTGTGGGTGGCCCACAGAGCAGGGTATGGGCTGGTGGCAGCTCCATGCTGAATTGGACAGGTGCTCTGGGTGTCCTCCATTTTGGGATACCCAGGCCCTGCCATTGGGATCAGTTGATTCCTGATGGAAAACAAGATGGCCCCTGTGGCCTCTTGCTTTCTATTGCTTGTTGTCTTGTTTTTCCCAAAGTCCTGGGAAGCCCTGACTCTGTCCCTTCCCCCTGACTGGATGTTGGGTGGAAGTTCCATATATGGTGTTGTTGTGAAGGCCCAGCTAGACTGACTGGAGCCTTCCCTTTGACTGTATGTTGTGGGTACCTCCTGTGGGTGGGACCTGGGTGAATGGAGTGTGTGACCAATATACACTTCTTGTTGTGGTTGTCTGGTTTCTGGCATGTGAGACAAAGACTGAGACAGCCCTGCCCGAAACTGGCCTGAATGCAGTGTGTAGTGTTGAATGGCTGGGTACTTGTCCCAATCCACATTCCTTGTTGTGAGTGTCTGAAAGGGAGGAGTGTGGCCTGAATGCACTGTGTGCCTGATTGGCTGACTGACTGCATGAATGCCCTTCTGTGTGATTGGCTGCTGTGTGTGTGCCAGCAGTGTGGATGAGAGACAGAATAGTATATCTGGGGACCTCTCACCACTGGAAATTGTTCAGAAGCATTCAGAAGCTGAGTCTCCACTCAAGAGTAACTGGATTTGCTGATCCTCGACGTCCAGCTGGAAGAAGAAGACTTGCTGTGGCATTTGCTTCGACAGAAACTGAAGGTTGTCGAAATCGTCGAGGACTGACCCGAGAGAGGACCTGGCTAGGCGCCCTCTTCCCGTGCTCCGAGGGACCATCGAGCACCGCTGAATCTTTGCCGAAGCGCCCTGGAAGTCAGACCCTCGAAAGGCTGCCGACCCGAGACGGGACCGCCGAGGAGATCGAAGTAAAGCACCCGGACATCGACGCTGTCGAAGTCCATTGCCATCGACCAGGGTTCGTAGGTCTGTGCAACCGCTGGAGGCCCGTCGAAGTTGTGTTGCCCAGCCGTGGGAACCACTTGACGCCGTGCCGCCGACGACCGGAGCCGTCCGCTCCTTGCCTAAGAACATTTGACTCGAAGGACTCCCTCGTCCGCACCGTCGACCGCTTTTGTCCTGCCGGAGAAAGTCGAGGACGACCAACGCGCCGAGGAGAATCCGCCGGTGGGTTTCCCGCCACCTCACGACCCCAAAGACTCGAGCGACTCGACGCCCTTGCTGGGCCACCGTCATTCACAATCTTTGCGGTCCAGAACTAGTGTCGCCGAGGTGCCCCGCACGCCTCTTCCTCGCAGGACGCCGACGTCTCGACGCCGACGAGCACCGCTCGGATCGAAGCCTGCCGCCTCATCGACGCCGTTCTACCTTGTTTGTTGTCGGACGTTCGACGCCCCGTGTCTCCCGCTTGAAAGGGGAGGCATTCAAGAAGGGCCGTCGATTCCCCGACACCGAACACCGAGTTCCTCGATGCTTCTCGACGCCTCTCGACGATCCGTGACTCCTGCTTTAAAGGGGGTCATTCAAGAAGGATCTGTCGACGCCTCTTCGAAGAACTCGACTCCACCAGGTACATTGGGGGGGTAAAAACATTGTAGGAGAGAATAAGACTATTGAACAATATATGGACTGGGCTTGTGTTATATCCCTTTATTTTACAGGTTGCCCAGGTGGGGGGATCTCCACACAGAACTGTGTCCAGTAGCAAGGGCCAGTCTTCTGCCTATTGTTTCAACCATCTGTTATCTCTCCTCTCTCTATTGCTGGTTTCCTTCTTATTGGTCTGTGTGCTATTTTAACAGTATTGTGAATACACTTTAATGAGGTCTAATATTAGTGGTACCACTTTAGAATTGTAGATATTTACCATTATTGATTTTCCTGAGCACAAAGTGCGTTATTGTGATAAGTGTACATAACCTTTGAATATTAATTATATAAAGACTGTGTTTTCAGTAATACAGTGTGTGGACATTCCTTTGTGGGGGCTTGGGGGATACACTGTACTTAAGAACCAGCCTGCATCACCTCCTGAGAAGCTAGGCCTTGATTGCTCGCCCATAGCTACCGTATTAGAGAATCTTGGCTGGGGTCCTCTGTGCCTCTCCTCTACCATATAGAGAGCAGAAGTACAGACCCCCCCACCGGTCTTTACAAGCTGGTGGCAGCGGTGGGATGCTTATGGTTTTAAGACTCAGTGTATAACCGTGCCACTTACAAAATATCCGCACTTTTATTAGATTAAGGTTCGGGTGTGTTCCAAATAACTGCATTACAGGCAATGGAGCCCATTGCAAATGGTAAATTGACTCGGATGAGCTTAGAGGCTCTCCAGAGTGCTTGTGAAGCCAGGGAGTTAGACTTTGTGGATAAGTCTAGGGCTGAGCTGATAGCTGCCCTGGTGGATTACCAGACTGATGGTGAAACTCTTGATGAAGGGGGGGATGCAACCAGTGAGGACTCTGCCCCTGGGGTTGTCGCTGAATCTGTTTCTGGGAATGCCACCATTCCTGCTGCCTCTGTTCCAAACCCCAGCAATTCCATGGAACTTGAGTTATTAAGGATGAAGTTAGCCTTTGAATATCGCAAGTTGGAAATAGAAGCTGAGCTTAAGAAAGAGGAGCTGGCACAGCAAGTGGAACTCAAGAATAGGGATCTTGCGCTCAAAGAAAAGGACACTGAATGTCAGAGAATCCAGTTAGAGAAAGCTCGAGTGGAGACTTCAGCTAGACCAATTGAGAGTGGCAGGTCCCCAGCCACCAAGTTTATGAAAGATTTGGTTGGTGTGTTTGTGGAGGGTTCAGATATCCTCCAATGGATTGAAGCGTTTGAAATGGCTTGTGCAATTCATGATGTGGATAAAAGAGATTGGGCTAAGTGTTTGTTAAGCAGAGTGCCTCAAACTGGATATGACTGTATTCTGAAGCTGAGTGTGGAAGAAAGGGGTCAGTATGAGTGTATGAAGTCTGCTTTGATTGCCAAGTTTGGCAAGACACCTACCCAATACCTTAAAAGGTTCAGGGATTTTAAGAAAAGAGAGAATGTGTCTTGGGTTGACTGGGTGAGTACTGCGCACATGAACATGATGGGGTGGATTGATGGTTACAAGGTGAAAACTTTTGTTGAGTTGTCCCACCTCTTGTTTTTTGAGCATTTTTCTGAAGCCTGTTCACCAGAACTGCGTCAGTATGTGGCTGACCAGAACATTTTGGACCCCTTTAAGCTGGCTAGGTTGGCTGACAAGTGGGTCTCCCATCGGGTGTCCCCTAAGGACTCCAGTGGGAAGGACAAGGACAAAGAAAAGGGGGCCTCTCAGAAAGCTGAGGAGTCCCAAAAGCAGTCACAGTCGGGTAAACCAAAACCTTCCTCTCCTAAGACCCAAAAATCTAGTGGGGATAAGTCCTCTGTGGGTGGGAATAAGAGTAGTGGTCCACCTGCTGCAAAGCAGGCTCCCAGTGGTTCCAGTACCGTACCCCGCACTCCTGGCACTTGTTGGGATTGTGGGGCTCTGGATCACAAAAGGGGTGACCCCAAGTGTAAAGGTAAGGCACTTGGAGTACAGGCTGTCAGCCTGACCTACCCTTATCCCGTGTCTGAGGTGGAGGCCACTGTCCTCCCCTCCTCTACAGGAATCACATTTGGTGCTCCGGTAGAGATTTCCTTAGTGTCCCTTGGGGCCTGGGACCAGTACGCAGAAGTACTGGCAACTATCCCGCAGAACACCCGTAGGTTTTTGAGAAGTGTCCTCTTGAATGGCCAGCCTTCTACTGGTTTGAGAGACACTGGGGCAAGCATGACAGTGGTGGACAGGACCCTGCTCAAGCCAGAGGACTATGTAGGTGCTCCTCTGAGAACCACCAGGTTAGCTGGTGGGCCTCCCAAATTATCGCCTGTAGCCCTAGTCACACTCATGATTGGAGACAAGACAGCAAATCTTCCTGTCCTGGTTCAGGACAATGTCCCTGCTAACATTCTGTTAGGTAATGATCTAGTGGAGTTGGGGTTGATCTCGGATGGTCTTCCCCTGACTGCTGCTGCGGTCACTAGGTCACAGGTGACACCGGGTCTGGCTGTGAGTCAGGTACCCGAGCCAAAGGCGAGGCCTAAGGCAAGAAGAAGGAAGACCAAGAAGGCCACCTCTGTGGAGGGAACACCTTCTCTTCCTGCTGCTCCGACAGCACCCATTGGGATCCATGCTCCGGACGGGCTGGGTCCAGTGGAAAACCCAAACTCAACTCCTGTGGGAGAAGAGGCAGAAGACTCTCCTGTGGGAGAGGTTCTTAACCCGGAGGAGCACCCCGACCTTCAATGCTTGTTAGCTGAAGGGGGACCCTCCCGGGCAGACTTCTGTAAAGGACAGAGAGAGTGCCACTCTCTCGAGGGTCTGAGGAAACAGGCCCTGTCCCAGGCACAAGGTGAAGTGCCTAGGACATTCAAGATTTATTGGGAGGGTGAGCTCCTTGTTAGTGAACCCACTAAGCCTGAACCTGGTGCCCGCAAGAGGTTGGTGGTACCCCAGGTTTACAGGCCCTTCCTACTGCAGTTGGCGCATGAGGTGCCCTTGGCTGGTCATCTTGGGACTAAGAAGACTAAGCAGAGGCTCTCTGCCCATTTCTACTGGCCAAGGATGGGGGTAGAGGTGGAGTCCCACTGCAGGACCTGCCCCACTTGTCAGTTGTCTGGCAAGACTGGAGGCAGGATCATTGCCCCACTGCAGCCATTACCAGTGGTTGGCACACCATTTGAGAGGGTGGGCATCGACATCGTCGGTCCCCTTGACCCTCCCACTTCAGGTGGACATCGGTTCATCCTGGTCTTGGTAGATCATGCCACCAGGTACCCTGAGGCAATACCCCTTCGGACTGTTACTGCCAAGGTGGTTGCCAGGGCTCTCCTGGGCATTTTCACCCGTGTTGGATTCCCCAAGGAGGTTGTCTCTGACAGAGGATCCAACTTCATGTCTAGTTACATGAAAACCATGTGGAAAGAGTGCGGGGTAACCTACAAGTTCTCCACCTCTTACCACCCCCAGACCAATGGTCTGGTGGAGAGATTTAATAAAACTCTCAAGGGCATGCTAGGTGCTTTGGAAGAGCCCCTAAGGAGGAAATGGGATCTCCTCCTGCCATGCCTGCTGTTTGCTTACAGAGAGGTACCTCAAGAGGGTGTTGGTTTCAGCCCCTTAGAGTTACTCTTTGGACATCCCGTGAGGGGGCCCCTCGCCTTGATCCGAGAAGGCTTGGAAGCCACCCCTCCAGGTCCCGCCAAGCAAGTGGGGGACTATGTGTTAGGCCTCAGGCGGAGGATGACACAAAGGATGGGTCAGGCAACAGCAAATCTCAAGGCCAGCCAGGAATTGAATAAGTACTGGCATGACCTGAAAGCTTCGCAAGTGGATTGGACTCCGGGACAGGAAATCCTTGTGATGGAGCCTACCAAGCCTAGAGCTTTGGCAGACAAGTGGACTGGACCCTTCAGGATCATCTCCAAGATGGGCGAAGTCAATTATCTGGTTGACATGGGAGCCTCTGGGGTAGCCCCCCAGGTATTCCATGTCAACAGGCTCAAGCCTTTCCACAGGCGAGCAGAGGTCTCATGTCTCTTGCTAGCTTCAGGGCAAGAAGAGGATGAGAGTGAGCCCCTTCCTGATTTGCTGCATAGCAACCCTCAGGATGGCTCAGTGGAGGGAGTACAACTCTCTCCAGATTTGACAACAGAGCAGCAGAGGGCCTGCCGGGCTTTGCTCCAGCAGTATGCCTCTCTGTTTTCACTGACACCGGGCCTTACACCGTGGTGTAAGCACGAAATTGACACTGGTGACAGTGTGCCTGTCAAAAGCAGGAGCTATCGTATGTCAGATACCGTCAAAAACCACATCCAGGCTGAGGTCGCCAAGATGTTGGATCTGGGTGTTATTGAACCCTCAACCAGTCCCTGGTCCAGTTCAGTGGTCCTTGTCCCCAAGGCAAGTTCCCAGGCGGGTACCAAGGATTGGAGGTTCTGTGTGGACTACCGAGGAGTCAATGCCGTCACCAAAACTGACGCGCACCCATTGCCCAGGGCTGATGAGCTCGTGGACACCATAGGTGCTGCCAAATTTGTGAGCACCTTTGACCTTACCTCAGGCTATTGGCAAATAGCTCTGACGGACCATGCCAAGGAAAAGACGGCGTTCTCCACACCTGAGGGACTCTACCAGTTTAGGGTCATGCCCTTTGGGTTGAAGAATGCCCCTGCCACCTTCCAGAGATTGGTCAACCATGCGCTCAGTGGGCTGGAAGCCTTTTGTGTGGCTTACTTAGACGACATTGCCGTCTACAGTTCCACCTGGGAAGAGCATTTGACACATCTGGATAAGGTGTTGCAGGCCTTGAAAAGGGCTAACCTCACTATCAAGGCCACCAAGTGCCAGATAGCTCAGGGGAAAGTTACCTATCTTGGTCATGAGGTAGGAGGGGGTCAAATCCAACCTCTCTCCAGTAAAGTACAGGACGTACAGAACTGGGAGACTCCCACTACTCAAACCCAGGTGAGAGCCTTTTTGGGCCTCACTGGGTACTATCGCAATTTCATGGCAGACTATGGAACCATAGCTGCACCCCTGACAGCTCTAACTTCACCCAAACAGCCTAGGAAGGTTAATTGGACTGAAGACTGTCAGAGGGCCTTTGATGGCTTGAAAGAAAGTCTGTGTAGGGCACCTGTGTTGTGTGCGCCTGACTACAGCCGACCCTTTATCGTCCAGACGGATGCCTGCGACACCGGAATTGGAGCTGTCTTGTCCCAGTTAGATGACAAAGGGAGAGAACACCCTATCATATTCATCAGTAGACAACTCAAGGGTAGAGAACTTAGGTGGGCTACTGTTGAAAAGGAGTGTTTTAGCATAGTTTGGAGCCTTAGGCGTTTTAGGCCCTACCTTACGGGGTCTACCTTCAAGGTCCAAACAGGTCATAAGCCCCTGAAGTGGCTTATGCAGATGAAGGGTGAGAATCCGAAATTGCTCAGGTGGTCCATTAGCCTGCAAGGGCTAGACTTCACCATAGAGCACAGACCAGGGAAGGGTCACGATAATGCGGATGGCCTTTCCAGAAGGTATGTTGACCGTCTGGATGAGGGTGTCTATCCCGTGGGAGATTAGACACCCTCCACCTCAGTCTGGGGGGGGCGACTGTGATGCTGGAAATGCATCAGAGGGACAGGGCCTCTGAATCCTTGTCCTTTTCTGCCTTTTATCGTGTGTTCTGTTATGTTTTCTGCCCAAGAGTCCATTTGGGACTCCTGGCAGTGCAGCTCTCTCTTTTGGTTTGGTGAACAGACTCATGGGATACCCTTATGGCACCCCTGGGTAGGGGTACAACCCTGTGCCCCTGGTGTATGTTTTTGGGCACCTGTGGGTGGCCCACAGAGCAGGGTATGGGCTGGTGGCAGCTCCATGCTGAATTGGACAGGTGCTCTGGGTGTCCTCCATTTTGGGATACCCAGGCCCTGCCATTGGGATCAGTTGATTCCTGATGGAAAACAAGATGGCCCCTGTGGCCTCTTGCTTTCTATTGCTTGTTGTCTTGTTTTTCCCAAAGTCCTGGGAAGCCCTGACTCTGTCCCTTCCCCCTGACTGGATGTTGGGTGGAAGTTCCATATATGGTGTTGTTGTGAAGGCCCAGCTAGACTGACTGGAGCCTTCCCTTTGACTGTATGTTGTGGGTACCTCCTGTGGGTGGGACCTGGGTGAATGGAGTGTGTGACCAATATACACTTCTTGTTGTGGTTGTCTGGTTTCTGGCATGTGAGACAAAGACTGAGACAGCCCTGCCCGAAACTGGCCTGAATGCAGTGTGTAGTGTTGAATGGCTGGGTACTTGTCCCAATCCACATTCCTTGTTGTGAGTGTCTGAAAGGGAGGAGTGTGGCCTGAATGCACTGTGTGCCTGATTGGCTGACTGACTGCATGAATGCCCTTCTGTGTGATTGGCTGCTGTGTGTGTGCCAGCAGTGTGGATGAGAGACAGAATAGTATATCTGGGGACCTCTCACCACTGGAAATTGTTCAGAAGCATTCAGAAGCTGAGTCTCCACTCAAGAGTAACTGGATTTTCTGATCCTCGACGTCCAGCTGGAAGAAGAAGACTTGCTGTGGCATTTGCTTCGACAGAAACTGAAGGTTGTCAAAATCGTCGAGGACTGACCCGAGAGAGGACCTGGCTAGGCGCCCTCTTCCCGTGCTCCGAGGGACCATCGAGCACCGCTGAATCTTCGCCGAAGCGCCCTGGAAGTCAGACCCTCGAAAGGCTGCCGACCCGAGACGGGACCGCCGAGGAGATCGAAGTAAAGCACCCGGACATCGACGCTGTCGAAGTCCATTGCCATCGACCAGGGTTCGTAGGTCTGTGCAACCGCTGGAGGCCCGTCGAAGTTGTGTTGCCCAGCCGTGGGAACCACTTGACGCCGTGCCGCCGACGACCGGAGCCGTCCGCTCCTTGCCTAAGAACATTTGACTCGAAGGACTCCCTCGTCCGCACCGTCGACCGCTTTTGTCCTGCCGGAGAAAGTCGAGGACGACCAACGCGCCGAGGAGAATCCGCCGGTGGGTTTCCCGCCACCTCACGACCCCAAAGACTCGAGCGACTCGACGCCCTTGCTGGGCCACCGTCATTCACAATCTTTGCGGTCCAGAACTAGTGTCGCCGAGGTGCCCCGCACGCCTCTTCCTCGCAGGACGCCGACGTCTCGACGCTGACAAGCACCGCTCGGATCGAAGCCTGCCGCCTCATCGACGCCGTTCTACCTTGTTTGTTGTCGGACGTTCGACGCCCCGTGTCTCCCGCTTGAAAGGGGAGGCATTCAAGAAGGGCCGTCGATTCCCCGACACCGAACACCGAGTTCCTCGACGCTTCTCGACGCCTCTCGACGATCCGTGACTCCTGCTTTAAAGGGGGTCATTCAAGAAGGATCTGTCGACGCCTCTTCGAAGAACTCGACTCCACCAGGTACATTGGGGGGGTAAAAACATTGTAGGAGAGAATAAGACTATTGAACAATATATGGACTGGGCTTGTGTTATATCCCTTTATTTTACAGGTTGCCCAGGTGGGGGGATCTCCACACAGAACTGTGTCCAGTAGCAAGGGCCAGTCTTCTGCCTATTGTTTCAACCATCTGTTATCTCTCCTCTCTCTATTGCTGGTTTCCTTCTTATTGGTCTGTGTGCTATTTTAACAGTATTGTGAATACACTTTAATGAGGTCTAATATTAGTGGTACCACTTTAGAATTGTAGATATTTACCATTATTGATTTTCCTGAGCACAAAGTGCGTTATTGTGATAAGTGTACATAACCTTTGAATATTAATTATATAAAGACTGTGTTTTCAGTAATACAGTGTGTGGACATTCCTTTGTGGGGGCTTGGGGGATACACTGTACTTAAGAACCAGCCTGCATCACCTCCTGAGAAGCTAGGCCTTGATTGCTCGGCCATAGCTACCGTATTAGAGAATCTTGGCTGGGGTCCTCTGTGCCTCTCCTCTACCATATAGAGAGCAGAAGTACAGACCCCCCCACCGGTCTTTACACAGACCCCCATCGGGTGTGTCTGTGGTGCCTCCATTCCTCTCACGCTACCCTCGACTGCAAGGCATGCCTATTGATGACAGCAAAAGCCTTGAAAGAGCGAATAGGATAATTAGCGGCAGGTAGGTCAAAATCCCTTCAGAAAACCCTGTAGAAACAAGTGTCTGCAGACGAGTCGAGAAATATGCCTCCTCATCATAAAAAGACAAAGAGATCAAGATCACACAGTGGTTCTCACCACTCGTCATCTTCCCGATGTTTGAGGAAAAGTCAACAGAGGTCGCCATCTTCATTGTCGAGTTACTCCCCAGAACAGGTTAAATGTCTGACAAAAGCAGCCTGTCCAGCTGAGTGGAGAAGTTCAGAATGAAAATGATGCCAGTTTGATGCAGCCTTGACCCCCTCGAAAACGTATGAAAGTCATGCCCTGGTCGAAAAACTTGAGAAGAAAAAGGATAAGGGGAAAAGATGTGTGCCCTTGAGCCTAGAAGGCAAAGAAAAATCTCCTCGAGAGCAGTCGAAGGATCTCTCGAGTCGAGACAAATCTTCCTCAAGGAAGAAGTCATCAATGGCATTGGCACCAAAAGACTCCTCATTGAACCATGCCAGGTCCTTGATGCCAAAAGCATTAGACAAGCCCTCGACACCAGAAGCGTCAGACAAGTCCTCGACGCTGAAAGCGTCAGACAAATCCTCGATGCAGAAATCATCGAAGCCCTTGACGCCGACTGTGTCAAAGTTTTCGGCACCAGCATCAAAGCCATCGAGGATCACAGAAAAAGTGTATACACCATTACCAAGAAAGGACTTCTTTGAGTCACTTTCTTCGATTT
This sequence comes from Ambystoma mexicanum, assembly GCF_040938575.1. Taxonomy (NCBI): domain Eukaryota; kingdom Metazoa; phylum Chordata; class Amphibia; order Caudata; family Ambystomatidae; genus Ambystoma; species Ambystoma mexicanum. Next base: position 1,185,444,601 of record NC_090925.1, read on the forward strand.
ATGAGAAAGCAGAACATTCTTTGGATGATTCACAACCTTTTGGTCATCAGTATGGAACACCTGGGGTCCCTGAACCTTTGATCTCAGAGGAATCAAGGATAAAAATGTACAGAAGTCCCTGCAAAATGCAAGTGGACTAGATACATCCCCAGAATTACAGTTTGGGAGAACAGACCCTACTGACTATGCTGGAGGTTTTTATAGACATTTAATGTCCAGGGTGGTAGAAAATATGGGGTGGAAAAGACCCACACCAATATACAAACAGGTTGATCTAACTGACATCCTAGATAAAGGACCCAAGGATGATCCTATTCTTCCTTTTCATGTGGCATTGCAAGGGAGAGTGACTACAAATTGGGAGACGCCAGAATTGATTCTGGCAGTGAATAAAACATTGACATCAAAATACAAGGCATCCAGTAGTGACCCCAGTTATTTGACAAAGCATCCCACTCCTGAAGGTTTAGTGGTACAAGCTGCCACATCAACCTCTAAACAGAACGCATACTCGACTATTCCCCCAGACAGAGATGAAAAGCGTTACGACCTTGGGCCAAGAAAGTTTTCTCTGCGGGAAGTATGGCCCTTAAGTCAGCAAATGCTACATGCACGTTGGCCAGATTCACTCAAAGTATTTGGGAATGTGTAGCAATGGCAGCTGATCATATCCCAGAAGGGGAGGAAAGAGATGGATTTTTAAATATACAAGAGATAGAAAAAGCAGGCACTACTTATAAGTATATTCTTCATTGAGTGTGAAGAGTTCAAAATATATTCAATTTGTTTGCAATTCTGATTGGGGTGCAACACACTGTATCATGTCGCCATGCTGGGCATGCAAAAGAGTACTAGTGGAAAAATGGACCTAGGCTGGTTAGCCTTCGGTGTGGGCTGCAATCCCTTATTACCACTCAAGTGGTTACATCAATTTAAGATAGAAGGTAGTATAAAAATTCAAATTAATTCCTCTTGAAACTTGTTGTTTCTTAACAAAGTTTGTTCTGAGAAAACGATTTGTAGATATGCCAAAGTTATTAGATTATTTATTTGCGGAGGCAAGAGGATGCCATTGCATTTCAGACTATGAAGAGTCCTTCATCAGGGAATTTCTTATTGAATATGATCAAAATATGCACATGTGCACAGGTGCCATTGCACTACAGTAAAGGTCAGTAATGACACATTTTCTACACCACCCACCAGCACTGCATGGGTGACCATGGGACTGGTAGCAGGTTTATGCCACCACTAAGAGAACATATATGTATTGTGTAACACCCATGAGACTGCTGGTCTCTATCCATAATTGGGGGGCACATTAGATCACCAACATCAAGTCTGCACACCATATTTAGACAATGTTACATTTTTATGCATAAGGACCGGCAATAAAACCATTTGAGCCAGCGTTCGTAAGAAATAATCACTTTCCATAGCACGGGCAAATGAACACATAATGAACATGTTATGTACTTATCCGATTGATTTTAATCTATTTTAGTTAATGACTGTTTTGCATTGTGTTTTTTCTTGATTATTTTTTCTCTCTCTTTTTTATTTCTCTAAATGTTGTTTAATTGTTGTTCATTGAATTTCGTTCTATGTAATTGGACCATGACCTATGTTTTGAAACATTCGTCCCACCATGATGTGACAAATTGATGTTGTCCAACCATCACTGATACCATGGGGGAAATTTGCAATGATACAACGGGAACATATTATGATTATCTAATGGCATGCATACATGTGAATTTATGGTCCTTGGTGACTTGCTGATTCAGTTAACACTTGTGTATATTTTGATCATATTCAATAAGAAATTCCCTGAAGAAGGATTCTTCATAGTCTGAAATTTATTGGCATCCTCTTGCATTTTATTGACCGAATAAGCACATAATTGGTGTGGGCTGTAGGCAGAGTCCAACTATCTTCCCAAGAGTGTTACACACTTCGTTCCATAATACTGTCAATTCTGAACAGGACCATATCATATGTATTTATGTTGCATCATCAGACTCACATCTGGGGTATTTGCTTTCAGTCTCACCTACAAATAAAAGTACATTGTGGGTGAGGGTAGTGCCGTCTGTTCAATATTTTCAGTCAAATAAGCCAGAATCTAGAGTTTAGCGATACCTCTCACGCCATGTAGCACATTTTACACCACATATATTCCGTGACTTCAACCCCTATATCTTCGGTCCACTTCGTACATATTTTGGACGCTCCCGGTAGGGGCTAAATTCAATATCAATTTATATAGTGCTGATACCGAGTGGTTACATTCCTCATCACATGTAGTATAAAAGAGAAACAGGTCATTAGATGGTTCTTCTGGGAAGCTTGTCAACTTGAATTGGAAGCCTGCAAGCAGTTTATAATATTGCAATAGTATTAACGGACTCCGGTGCACATCAGGGATGGTGTGGGGTAAAATATAGCCCTTGAAGGCCAGAAATAAAGAGGCCAGAGTCATTTGTAAATGCTCACCGAAATATAAGGCCAACACAGAAATGATGATGTCAGACATAAGGCCTATTGAACCTAAATCACCAAGGAAAGAGAGTGGGCTTTAAAATCAAAAGTGCAAAGATATGCACAATGCATTTTAGGAAGGCAAAGATAGACTCATGGCTGACAATCCATGGAGAGCAGCACTTACACATAAAGAAACAGCAGTGCGTTCAGTATCTTCAATGGAATACCAGATTGTGCTCCCAGCAGCTAAAGTGAAACGGAGCTCATTGCATGGAAAATAAATAAAAGAATGTCATTTTCGTTTTTCACTCATCCAAATTTACAATATCCTAAGAGAAATGCTCACTAGACTTTTAAAGCTTGGACATGTTCTCATATAACAGCCTTATACATATGGACAATCCAGGTGATACACATGTATTTTGAAACTGTGTGCCTTATAAGATATCATTTGAAATTGCAATTGTGTGTGAGTTTAAAAGGCCATTTGCTGCTGGTTACATGAACAGTCATTTCTCGCAACATGAAAATAACCTCCAGGACCTTCGCTCTGCTGCCCTGAAGACACAGGCCTGGTTATCATCATCAATCAGAGCCATTACTTAAATAAATAGAAAGAAATACATAGGATTAGATCGAAAACACAGTGAAAACCAGATAAGCCTATGTCTGTTCTTGCAGCAGAAGTGACCTTGAGGTTACAAGTCCCATAAAAAGTCCATTAGGGTTGCTGTCAGGCTTTGAAGGGGGAGGCGAACCTAAACATGAGCCTCTCTGGCTAGTCACATGTCTAAGGAGAAATTAAACTTAGGAGCAAGGGTGGGGGCTGGAGTGAAAGAGGCCTGTGAAACTGCAGTTTGATTAATGGAAAAATACATTTAATCACATAAAAAGGGCAGCATACATGTCACAACGGTCATTCCAGACTTATATTAAAGGTGACAGTCACCCCATTTTAACCATGTTAAAATGATTTTGGTGTGATAAACATAACTAAAATTATTAATGAAAATGTGATTTGGGCCTTCCCATGATTCAGAGAGATGTGAAAGTTAGTATGAGTGTGAAGGAGATAAGGAACATTGGACCAACATGAAACTAACCTCCAAGACATTCCGTCTGCTGCCCTGATGTCAAAGCTTGAACTCTTATCAAAATAAGACAGGATTTCTCAGCACTGACCTGAATCAGTGGTGGTGAAAGCAGCACTAAAGAATTTCCCCAGCTGCTCTGTGCTTCCCTTTCCACAAAACGGAAACAGGGCGAGCAGAAACCCTAGGGAAACCCTCTGGGGAATAAAACCCTGGTGGTACGGCATCTTCCGGGTTGTAGGTGCTGTAGCTGTTGTCCCCGGTAGTTAGAGGAGTAGTGTTTATCTAATTCACTGGCTGAGGCTTTCCGTGAGTCAAGCTGTAACATAAAAACACAGATAAGTAAGGGCTCCCCACCCGAATGTCTACTATGATTAGAAAGAAATTAGTATAGCGTGGGTTTGCTATGGCAGATGCTTGTTGTTCCCCCTCTTGATATTGAAGAGCCAAAGGCAGGGATTGTAAACCGGCAACTGTAGGTCTGCGGGCACAGAGAACAGTCAGTAGGTGAAAGAAAACAAGAATGTGGCTACGAGGGTCGGGAGAGGTGGAGACCTACCTCTGTGCTGATTAAATACAGAATTTGGAGATTTGGTCCTTTTATCGAACACCGGAGGTGTGTCTACTAAGGATGCGGCCTGCAGGATTGAGAATAGTTACTAAGTGTAGGTGAAAGGAGTTTAGCATGAAAACAGAGAGAATTGTGGCGTACCAAAGAATGCTCTGTTGCTAGGTAACAGGGTCGCATAGGTGGATTCTGAGAAGCGACTGCCACAGGTCGCATAGGGAGAGTTGGCAGGGTTCTCCCTTTGCAGTGGTTACAGACCACTGCAAAGGGCAGAGAAATTAGAGATGGAATGCCAATGGTGATCACACGATAATAGTCAGGAATCTTTGCGATCCTACGGACCACATGCTGGAATGAGTAGCGACACGTAGGCTCTGTGTTTCTGATTCCTGATAACCTCATCCTCTGAGATGCATGGGCGGATCCTGAGCCGGGAGAGCCGAATAGACTGCAATGCTACTATAACTTGAGGGCGCCATCTTGGGGGAATGACAAGACACCAACCCAACATGCCTCCTATGATTCCAAAGTGACCATCGCTGCCTATGGAGAATGACAGTATGCCCCCTGTGAAGGGTAAGACCCCCGGGGTGACCAGGATCCAGATAATGGAATCGACGGACCAGACAAGCCGCATGCACCAAAGAGGCTGGTTCCCAAGTCCGCTCTGCCGGGGAGTAACCTTTCCAATCCACGAGGTACTAGAGCGGACCCCGAAAATAACAGGAGAAGCAGACCCCCGATACTTCGAATTCAGGGCCCAAATCTGTGGATACCAGTGGAGGCCTCGTAACTAAAGTGCACCCAAAACTATCCGGGACATCTGGTTTGAGCTGCGACACATGGAACCCCAGATGAATCCTGGACCAAGAGGAGGGAAGTTGAAGAAGAAAAGCTGCCAATCCTTTTTTTTGCAGGATCATGAAAGGTCCAAAGTATCAGGGAGACAACTTCGAAGGCACCAGATGTTTAGGGAGAAAGCGGGATGCCAACCACACTTTGTCCCCTGATTGAAAACGGGACCCGGAGTACAGTGACGGTCAGCGAAGTGTTTCACCCGATCCTGTTGAGACAATGTTTTACTGACTGGAGCTAGCAGCCTTATATAACTGGTTTGAATAAAGAAATCAAGTCTTTGCAAATTTGCTATCACTCAGAAATAAAGAAAGTAAACCACATCAAAAAAGATGAGCTGTAGTCCGATGTTCTGAGTTGATGTATTTGTTCTTGATTAATCTTTGTTCTGATAAAGGCTATCTATAAGCAAATTATTAAAAATATTTCAATATTAACATTAGAATATGTCCATATTACCTGTACATTTAAAAGAACACTACACAGGTTGGTCCGTGCATTTCCTTTTAACCTGGGGGAGCGTTTTTGAACAATCAAGTGGCGGGATTACAGGCAGATTCTGCTAGTGGCTGCTTGTGCTCCTCCAGGCGTCTAACCTTTTATAGGCCCAGCACTTCCAGGTACCTTTGCCCACCCCTCCAAGATATCCGTATGAAATCCTGCAGCCCACACACCCACCCTATTGACCCCTCCCAAGTTACCTTGTTGGTCCCAGGCCCTCATCTCCCTGCCATGTACGCTGCTTCGCCATCACTGCTGCCATGGAAACATGGACATAGAAAAGGGATTTACTCCCTTGTCTATTTTCCAAGGCAAAAGTCATCTTTGTTTTCTTGTCGGGAGATTTGGCATGCACAATATGCACAAATCCCCTCTTCTGTGCGAAAACAGTTTCTAAAGTATTCACACCTCAGTGCCAACCTGAGGTGCAAATAGCAACGCCCCCCCATCTCCCCAGGGATGTGGGGGCATACAGAGCCAGTAACAGCCCATAGCCCTCGCCAAGACTCGGGCTGGTGGGCCTCTAACAGCCCTGAATACCCCGAACGAAGGGGGGATCCGTATATGAATGCATATATGTTCTCTTCATGCATACAATTGTCTTATTCTTTAACAAATATCATCTTTTTAATGCGGCAGTCAAAGTCAAGTGATGAAAACTGTGAAGAACAAGACAATCAAATACGAGACATGCATACTGAAGACCAGTGCCCTGATTATCAACCGAATGATGAGCAGCATAGTAATCCCAATCAGGTATTTCAGTGTGATTTCTGTCAACTTTAAAATTATAATAAATAATAAAGCATTTTGAAGTGGGCATATAGTTTTTACAAACATAAAATGGTAATCCTTTTGTTTTTTATCTTCTGCCTATTTTCATCTATCCACTTCTGTAAGTATTCTTGCAACAGTTATCCTCCAATGTTTGGATGCATTCAGAACCTTACCTTAAAGAGAAAGTGACATCAGAGGAAAAGAGAACGTGCATTCTCAGACAGTCGTGAGAACGCAGGTCACAACTTGGAGGACAACCGTAGCGTGAAAAAATGCTTACAAAAATGGTGAAACAAGATATTTTGAAAACAATCAGATGATGCCATATTAAGAGTAATGAAAAACATATTATGTTTTTATAGAAAGTGTGTGCCCCCTTAAATTACTTAGATTAGCATCTGACAATACTAGTCTTGATTGAATTAATGGAGGGTGTGGCATGTTAAGAAGATCGCTATGAATGTCTTCTGACATTAGGGGCTGGAAGCCTTTTATCCACACAGCAAATAATATTTTCCAGCCTCACCGTTTATACTCTCCTCTGCTACACCTCAAGTGCCCTCTTACATTTTACTCACGATGTCGTTATTTTTCCTTGCAGGACTTTAGGAAATGTCTATTTTCAAAGTATTAGTGTGTGTGTTTGTGTGTGTGAAAATGGAAGAGAAATTGCATTTGGTCTACACTTCTATTATACCAAGGCACGTGCATGTTGTCCTCTCAAAGCTCATTTTTTCATCATGTCGGACGGAAACCACTTAGAATGTATCTTGTGAGCATTTGATTATATTTATCTTTTCAAACCACGGGGCAGTATTCTGTAGGTCTGTCTGGTGATTCATTGCAGGTTGGCTCAGCTGTGCCTCCAATAAACAGCGTGTTAACTTGATTGTGTCTTTCACTACATTGTGACTTGTTTCCCAAGTCATGATGTCCTCCGTCAGGTGATTCTGACAATACGGTGTGAAGTTTTCCAGGTGCATCAAGCGGTGCATGATGTCATGTTTCGGATGTTTCTTCTAGCAGTGTGATGCAAGTCTTTGATAGTGCCTGCTTTATGTTTCAAGGCAACTCCTTGAGTGTTTTGGATGGATAACCTAGACCAGATTTAGAAAGTAATGTGCAGATTATGGAAGAGGAATATTATGGAGAGGCACTTCTCGTTCATATCCCCGTGGACAGGAGGAATGCTGAGGAACATGTACAAAGCTGACAGACAAAACAGGGAAAATCTGCATTACCCATAATTCACCTCTTCTTTTGAGGAAGTTAAGACTGGACTGGACCAGAGACTTGGATATGCAAATCTCACCTCATGAAAAATATGTGGAGGACCGCAGCACCCCACAGAGATGCTTACTGCAACCCAGAGCAGGAACTCCTAGGAAACTGAAACTCATGTGTTGCCTGGAGTGCTAGAAAGAAGCATAGCTCTTCCTTCTACAGAGTCTCGATGCCCAAAGGAGACTTTCCATCCTTCTCATACTCAAAGAAATTATGGAGAAAAGAGAACTTGTGGCTTCCCCACAACTGCAGCCACAAAATGGATGGGAACAGCAAACACTTTATATGAAAATTGGAAGACATGGGGTTTTAGCCTGCCCACACACCCGAAGGATTACACAGCTCTTACCTTGACCTTCTGAACATAAAGAGCAGCATGAATGAACACCCAGTCGGAGGGACATCTGGATCTGCTAGCCTAGAGGGGCCCAGGGTGAAACGTGCATCCTCAACAGCAGCCAACACACAATGAGCAAATATTCCAAAGGACTACTGGTCTATTTTGAAAACATCCTACCAAGGATCAGTACTACAAACCCTCCCTACCAATGAGCATGCTATAATAAGTTAGGTATACAGTCAAGCCAGTCACAGTGTAGCTAAGCAGCATCAGCCCTATCTAAAATCTTGCTCTCAGTACAGCAGTGTTGCTTGATGGAGACAGAGTTGGCGAGATGGAGAATTGTCAAAGGAAGAAGGGAGACTGCTGAGTGGAGACACAAGGATTAGACAAATTGTAGTAGCCATAGAGGAGAGACCAATTGGAGCAGATAGGCAAACTGTAAGACCTGGTAGGGAGAGGCCAATTGTAACACCTGGAGCAGTGAGGCAAACAGCATGGCATGGAGAGGAGGTGCCAATTGTAATACTTGGAGATGAATGGCCAGTTGTAAGACCTGGAGAAGAGAGGCAAATTAAGACCGGGAAAGGAGAGGCCAAATGTGAGATCTGGAGATATGAAGTGAAACCAAAGACGTGAGGAAAATGCAGCAAGGAAGAAACCCAGGAGACTGGAGAAGATTGAGATCCAAAGATTTGAGGAAGGTAAACGGAAAGCAAAACCCATAGACTGGAGGAGGATAAGATCCAGACACAACAGGAAAGGGACAACCCAGAAAGCAGAGGAGGAGAAAAAAACTGTAATCCAGAAGGGAACTAAGCGGAAGAAGATGGCAGCCCAGCAAGTGGGATAAAGAGAAGTGTAGAGACCCTAACCTCATTGAACGAGCACAAACAGTCCATAAAACAGAAAAGAAAGAAACAATAGAGTCATAACAAGAAACAAGAGAGAATTAGCAAGACTTGTCACTTGGGGACCACTTCAGAACATAAAAAAGTAATCTTGCTACTAACCTGGAAGAAGGTCAGAAAAGACAGATTATTGTAACACTGTGAGTGATACTTCTAAAGACCCCAAACATTATGACCTGCAAAATTAATTGTATCAAACTAACATCTCTGGTTGAGTCATTTGAAACCCATTATTACACTGGGAAAATGGGAGGCAATACATGGCATATGATGTGACTACGTGTAAAACATGGGCACATAATTACATTTTCTTTAATACACTCATGCATAATATATGGCGTTAAGATTGGACTACTTGGGCATATGGTACCATTCCTACACTGCAACATTGACATCCATGTATACCACATTCAAACTATACAAACATCCACTCATCAAACTATATATGTATTAGATTCAAGGAAACAACTTTAGTTCAATGGACGTTAAGGTGAGAACTTAACACAACAAAACCCTGGAAATACGGCTAAAGCCACCTTAACGTTGTGCCCCTGTTGCACAGCCTATGACCACAATGACCTATGACCACAATGATGACATCAGCGATTACATCAATGACGGCATCACTCTTGACATCATTAATGACATCATCTACGATGAGTGTAAATCTCTTTAAACTCTAGTCATAAGATTATTTCAAAGAATATGTAGACAATAAAAGCTTTCCAGTGTGTAAATGTATCAACACTTACTATAAGCTACACTAGGAATCTTACAAATGAAATGTCAACACTTCTTGTAAAATCTGTGTGCGTATGTGCTTTGGCCGCATATAGACATGAGAAGTTAATAATGACTTTACATAATCTACATATCATAATTGATTTTTTTTTAAAATTGTCATTAAAAAATTATTTTCAAATCTGTGCGCATCCTTGTTTTGGCCACCTACACACATAAGCAGCTAATGACATTTTTCTGTAAACTATTGTTAACTATGTGTAAGGACAGAGCATATTCCAGGACTTTTGTGAAAACTTCTGCAGTTGAAATAGAAAAACTTTACAGATTAAACAAAGTAACACTTTAAGTAGGCTGGTTTGCTTTTTAATTGAATTGCAATATTTCTTGAAAGCTTTGTGTGTGTCCTTATTTTGGCCACCTACACTCATACGAAGTAAGACACAATTGGGCTCATTACGACCCTGGCGGTAGCCGTGCCTGTAAAAACGGCACGGCTGCCGCCGGGGTGTTTTTTTACTGGCACCTGGCAATGGGGAATTACCGGGCATTACAGCCCTGGCAGTCCTGGTAATTCCCCATAGCCAGGCGCCGGTACAGACAACTCCCCATTCCCATTGAGTCCCACGGGACTCAATGGGATTGGGGAGGACGGTAGCACCGGCACCACCATAAATAATGGTGCCGGTGCTACCGGCAAGGTCTACAAGCGGGTGCCTTTCCGGCTGCCAGGTCAGACCTGGCAGCCAGAAAGGCACCCGCACACTGAACTCGGAGTATGCCCGTCTGGTAACAACGGTGCTGGTAGCTTGCCGGCACCATTGTAACCGGACCGGCATACTTGTAATGAGGCACAATATATATAAACCCTTCCATGAAATTCTTATTAGTAGTTAGATGTCATTTCTTTTACAAACACTGTACTTTACTTTTTTTTGCATCTACATCCTACTGTTTCCTTGTTTCAGATGTAAACAATTATGAACTTCTACACTCCGTAACACTCAAAATAATGTCCATGGAACCACTTATGTAACTTAGTACTTACAGGGAACACTTGTATGTATTAAAATAAACAGTGATTTACACAATAAAACAGAAGTACAAGATTGCAGAATACTGTTTTCTTTTCTAATTTATTAGATCTTGATAATCTTATCTATATGTTTATGTCATAATGATTTAAAATTGCACCCTAGTAACTATCTATCCTCTACTTTGTATAAAACACTTATTAGCATATTCTTCCATTTCAATCATTCATTTTCCATGTTTATTTTTGCAAAGAATATAAAACATGGTCTAAAACTTTGCTTCTAACGACATTAAGTAAGCATTCTTTCAACACTTTGGCAATCTAGCTTTGTGCGTGACTATAGAGTCATTGCAGACAAGCCAATCTACCTCTCTTTGCACCCATGTTGTGAAATGTCCACAGTGAATGTGTGCTCCTTCGTGAAAAATAATTGCACACATCCTAAAAGTTTTCTTACTAATAGAAACTTGACTATTTACAAAATTCAATAATGACGTGTTAATTTTCCTACCATCTACACTGTATCCTTGAAACATAATAGATGCTTTTTAAAAAAACAGATTTTGCAGTGTAGACTGTACCTTACAACCACAGTCACTACATTGCATGTCAAGGAAGCTTTTGTTAGAAGATCAGACAAATTCACACTTTTTTGATCAGGGATAGGAACATGTAACAATGTTTCAGAAATATCCTGAGTAGTGTGATCTTTGTTACATTGTGTACACATATGGTTCCACTTGTAACTAATTCCTAGATATCTGTCTACACTAACAGTTTTCTACAGTGATCAATCGAATATAGTCATTAATAATTCTTGACTATCTTTCTGTGTATTTTGGGGAAATTGTTGACTAATGTGAGAGCATCTTCAGACCAAAGCTTAGACGTTTCTGACTAAGAATTTTATCTGCTGATAATTCTGCCCATACTTCAGCTGCATTGCTCTTTTTTACTTTTTGTCGTGTATGCTGTAATATAACAAGCAACGACAGGATTGTAATCATTAATAAATTGGCATTCCTCATCTCTTTTTAAATTATACGTATTCCTCAGTGACTTACCAGTAACATGGTGTCGAACAGATGACATCAAACTATTCGCTATAGCAACTGATGTCACAGGCCTTGGAAATCAAATCTGCACTGAGTGTAGTACTTGTCTTTCTTTTATATTTTCTCTGACAGTTCTTGCCACATGAGTGCCTTTGAAATCTTTCCACCGTTTTACGTAGATAACCATTGACATGCTGAGCAGGAATGGAACAAGTAGCATATTTTTCTATAAACTCCATCACACAGCCATCACTTTCTTTACCAAATTGAGGAGCATTTTTAATCCATAACATCATATGCATATGTGGAGCCCAACGTGCCTGGTACTCTTTGCCCCAAAAGAAATGTTCCACAGTGCCCAGTGGACCATTTTCTTTATTTCATATAAAGTGTAACATTGTAAAATCAGTGGTGAAAGAATAGTGATACACTAACAGGGTCCATGAAACACAATTTCCTCATGGTGTCATGTGTCACGAAATCCACTCTGCATGATCATCCTAACCATATTCAGTGCAACCTAAAGTCACAAACCAAGTTGGAGGGCCCAAGTTTCTGATCATGCATCTGAATTCTGAGTGCCTTCTATACCAATATGCTTTGGTTCCTCTCATGGTGGCAAGAATATTGGTAAGTTTTACTTCTAAAATTTCATGTGTTCTTTTACCGGTTGCAGCATCTCACAAGCAGAAAGATTTTGAAATCTAGTTCCAGTCTAAAGTGAGTGAGCAGCAGCATAACATAATGTTGAATATTACCTTTCATACAATAAGTTAAAAATATATTCAACATTTGTAGGGAATAGGGAATCTTCAGCATACATTTGTCTACAACGATATTAGAAGAAGAAATTGGAACTTTCCGATCATCCAATTGGCCTCCTGTTCCAGTAGGAAAAAGCATAGGGGAATAACGGCCTTCTAATGTTTTTTCCCAGACACTGATTGGTGGACCTTTTGTTGCTTTCATTTGGTACAATTCTAAACTGTCTCCCATGACTTCACATAAGTGTAAAATACGAATAGTGAATGTTCGAACAAACTATTCCCTTCAGCAACAGATATACGTTGGAACTGACCTTCACTGGTTTTGCTTGTTGACTCAATATCAAGCATAGTCAAATCTGGTACAGTCAGACTGCCTTTGTACAAATCATTGTGCTCCAATAGAAAGCTAATACGTCTTTCACCTTTCCAATATCTATAAATTGTTGCCAAAGGTTTTATCTTCAATTTTTTAAGCACAACAGGTATATCAGGCACTACCATGTCATTCAGAACACTTCTAGGAGGAATACTTTTTTCGATTATAAAACCCAATGCCGTGTGCATAAACATATAGTGCCTCACTTGTGTCAAATCGTTTTTCTACAAACAAATACAGGTAAAGTTGCTCCCAAACATCTTTTACACTGTGTTCAATTTTGTCTTCATTATACATTAGTCGACAAGACACGCAATCAATTCCAGGTCTTTCACTAGAAGACAATTCAAACATTTCAATACTTTTTTTATACTGTTAAAAAATCAAGTCCCGGACAACTAGGGGGCGCACAGATGTCCTCTGCCTGTGTCTGAGCTCTGCCCCCACAGGTCCTAAAAGTGGCTTGAGCCCCCACTTCTAGCCCCCCACCTTTGAAAATCTATGTGCGTAAATCCTATTCGAGGATGACACAGTGGATGAACCCAAGGTCGACCGAATACACAGAGCAGGGGGGCGCCAGGTGGCCCAAAGACAGTCCTGCTAAGATTCCATAACTACACTGACAGAGCTAGAATTCTTGATAAGGCCAAGAGCACCCCTCAACCCCTTCTTGATACAGCAAGAGTGATAATTTTTCAAGACCTGTCCTCACTCACTCTTGCCATGCAGAGAATGTGTATTCCCCTGACCAAGTGGCTTAAAGAAAAAGGCGTCCGATACTGGTGGGGATACCCGTTCTCCCTCACGTTTGAGTGGGAGGGTGTATTGCTCACCCAGAGTGCACGGACAGTCATTAATCACCAGTGCAATTACAGAGTCAATACTTTAAACGCAGGTAGACGCAATGACTTACAACCACACACACTCTTAGAAAATAATGAGCACTTATACGGCTATTTATTGAAAGCTTGGAAGCATCAAGTGATAACACAGAAATAAATCACAGAAGAAACAGAGAATTCAAAAGAAAAGACATCACCGTGGGTGTAACTGAATCCCTCATCTCACCAGAAGCGGCTGGAAGACCCCGATAACAGCCAGGCCGAGAGCACAGCAGCCCACAGGTATGCCGGACGGAAGTGTCCCCTCTCCGACTGAGGTACCGTCTGACCGTTAAGGGGTTCCGCATATATGCACTCCTCAAAAAGGGGTGGTAATTTCTCGAACCTTCTGGCAACGCACTTGCACATTGATGGGCAGCCGTTGGTTGCCAGCTGGGTCAACCGACAGTAACCTCAAGGAGCAAAGTGCTTCTCTCCTCTAAAAACAAGCGCCACGGAAAACAGTCCCATAACTCATAACAAGACATAACAAAGCCAGCTTTCCCAGCAGAATGTCCTTGACTGCATACCAGGTTTGGAAAGCATGTTTTCTTCAGCATGGTAAATCCAGCTCTCAGCAAAATGAGTACAGCTTTCCACTGCAGCATGAAGTAAATATCCATTATGGCTCTGAGTGCTCCCAGAATACACTGCGCACCAGCGCCATGTTTTAGCTCAAGCATAACAGAGGGACACACCGTTTGATTGCCAACTGAAAAGGACATAAAGACCTGCATAGCAGACTTGATGGGTGACCAAACCAATGAACAAAACTCGGAAGTGGGTCGGCAAGAGGACTGACAATGGCGTATCCAAGGACCAGTATATACGCTGGCTCCGAGGGTAACCTGTGTAATAGGAGGGGTTGCCCGCTGGAGATGATAGAGACCTAACAGTGGCGCACATAGCTTAACATCCACCAACAAAGGTATTGTGCAGATGTGGCTGGATCACGTAGATGACATCCCAAAGTTAATGGGGGAGGTGCTGGGACCAGGCCTGGCCCAGACACTTATGGTCAGATGTTTGAGTGCAGGGAGGTCAACTCTGACACAATGTAAAGGGCTAACTAGTTTTGTTGACGGGACAAGGGAGACAAGGGGTCTCAAGGTTTGTTGTGGTGTTTGAAGATGGAACCGTGAATTGCACGATCCACACTGGTGGTCCGGAACCGGCTAGGTGCAAATACCCAGCTAGGTCGGACGCCACAGGTGGGAGAGGGTAGAGGGGTGGGACTTGGGGAAAGTGACTGAGCAGAGTCAAGGATGTTTCAGAACAGGCTTAAGGTAGTAAAGAATCCATTACGTGAGTGCTGCATATGGCCTCAGTACATACAGAATAGACGGAGAAGGGACTATGGCGGTACAGTCTTCAGCTAGTAGACCGGGGTTGCTCAGGGTTGGCACACCCAATGTGAATGGATTGAATTCACCCAATAAAAGATCCCTAGTGAGTAGGGAATTTAAGAGAGCGCACCTGGATATACTCTTCCTCCAGGAAACCAAGTATATACGGGGGGAAGAGCGTAAAGTCTTGTACTCCAGGATGGGCACTGAATACTGGATCTCCGGTCCCCTGAGGAAGGCGGGTGTAGGCATACTCATGAGCAGATGACTCAATTTCGAGACCATTAAGACATGGGCAGACGTGGAAGGGAGGGCCATTTTAGTGGTTGGCAGGATACACAACACCACCCTTACCCTCGCTACTCTCTATTCCCCCAACGTTGGTCAATCCCGCTTCCTGAAACGTACAGTTCCGAAGATAATGCTGGAGGCTGTGGGGCATGTCATCCTACGAGGGTTTTTAATTTGTGGGCAGATCCTATTCTGGACAGACGGACGGGCACCGAAGAAGCGGGTCTGCAGTCAGACGGTGGCCGTGCGGATGTGATTGGAATGATGCAAGTTTATGGTTTGCACGACGTTTGGCGAAGTTCCCACCCCAATGAAAAGGGGTTTACAATTTAATCGGCCCCATGCTCGACATTTACTAGGATAGACTACCTGTATCTTTCTAAAGACATAAGCAAGGTCATAAATACCTCTGATATTGTCCCGATTTCATGGTCAGACCATGATCTGGTCACAGTTGATATCGGACTAAGCGCCCTACCACAAACAAATTCTAAGTGCCGTTGTAATGAATCGCTGTTGAAGGACCCAATCTTCTGCACAGAGATGGCATGCGAAATGGAGGAATACTTCAAGGCGAACGATACGGGAAAGGTATCCAAAAGAATGGTGTGGGAGGCAGAGAAGGCAACGTGGAGAGGTGTCCTGATTAAAGAGAGGGCGGCGAAAAAGAGGGAGAGGAGTATAATAGAAAATAGACTGAGGAAGGAGATTGCCCAATGAGATGCGGCGGCGTGGAACACTGATGAGGGTAGGGCGGAAAAAGTTGCTGAAACAGTGCAGAAAGGAGAGGAGCTTAGACGCTTAGAAGAGGGACTGGTGATACGTAAACTCCAATTTCTCAAACAGAAACATTACGAAAAGGGCGATAAGGCAGACGCATTGTTGGTGGCCAGGTTGCGGGGACAGCGGGCAGAGAGATGGGTCGCGCCCATTGAAGGAGGCGGTGATGCCCAAGCGACGGATCCGACTGGAATCCCTGAGGTTTTTGCAAAATGTTATGAACACCTATATAAATCGGAAAGGGGGTGGGAGGGAACAGGCGTAGACCAATATATTCAGGGAGTAGACATGCCCAAACTCCCTCGACATACAGTGGAAGAGATGGAATCGCCCAGCACGGCGGACGAGGTGGAAAGAGCTATTAACAGGCTTCCATTGGGGAAAGCGCCCGGGAATGATGGTTACACCTCAGGATTTTATAAGACCTTTATATCCTCCCTCCTCCCCTTCATGGTCGATCTATTTAATGATATCCTGCAAACAGTAGTGGCCCCTGATTCTTTCTCACAGGTGCTAATATCAGTGATCCCCAAATAAGGCAAGGACCCCAAGCATTGTGGATCTTATCGTCCCATCTCCCTTCTCAATATAGACACAAATATCTATACCCGAGTGTAAGCAGCCAGACTCGAGACCCACATGCCCCTATTGATTCACCCCAAACAGGTTGGATTTATTTTGGGAAGGCAGGGTGCAGACACCATGCGCAAGACGCCTCACCTAATCCGCGAGTCGAGGACAATGACAGCCAAACCGGCGCTCTTGCCTATCGACGCTGAAAAAGTGTTCAACAGGGTGGAATGGTGCTTTCTGGAAGCGGTACTAGAAAAGGTCAGACTAGGCCCTGTCTTCCGTAAGGAGGTTAATGGGGTTAATACATCCCCTAAGGCATCCGTCATGGATAATTCAGAATATTCGAGGTGGTTTGACCTGAGTAGAGGCACAAGGCATACCTCTGTCGGCGATCCTGTTCGCTCTCTCTGTGTAGCCTCAGGCCCTGAGGTAGAGAGCCTACAAGTATCCGGAACGGAATATAAGGTAGCCCTCTACGCCGGTGATATCCTACTTCACGTTAAAAACCCCATGACATCAATACCTAGGGCCATACACTTGATTGAAGAATATGGCTCACTCTAGGGCTTCAAAATTAATAGGTCCAAATCTATACTGTTCCCACTACAAGAACTCACCCCCAAATATGCCACCACACTCTCATCGCTTGGGCTAGTGTTGGAGGACAACACTTTCCGCTACATAGGGATAAATCTGACCAAGAAATTAGAGAATATGTATGAGGCTAATTTCCCCCATCTGCTAGCCTGCTTCCATAAAGAAAATTGTTGTGTGTGTGCTTACACCTTTATCTGCGCCAATCCTTTCATTCCTCCTGTTTTAATGCTTGTCCTTTTCAGTTTAAGTAAATAAAGATACCACTCCAGTTTGTGCATTGGATATTTATTTTTGTAGTTTTGCCCTTAAGGATGACACGTGTTTCGGCATAGGGACTCTGCCTTTTTCAAATCCAGGCTGTTCTATTTTACAACAAAATAAAATAGGTACAGATTGTTATGAACTTTTGTCCATATTGATCACAAAAAAATACCAGTTTCGACACGTGTCATCCATAAGGGCACAACAATTTTCTTTTTAACAAAGACAGAAACAAATTACAAACAGATATGAGAGTATCCTGTGTGAGTTCTGCAATCAAAAGGATAACACTGCACACAGTGGTGGCTTTTATACTTCCCAAAATCAAAACCAGAAAAAGAGGGCCACATAATATGCAAACTACTAAAATGGCTGATACATTTTCCATGCAACCTATCACAAACAATGAACACATGTACAACAGTAACAACAGCCAATAACAAAACATGAAACACACAGAAATCTTTATTTTGCCCAGCATCTTTGATTGCCACGGCTATTGAACACGGCTATACGTACATTTTTTACTAACTCAAAAACAAACCTTGACAACCTTTAAAATTTCAAATGAGGCAAGGGTAAAACAAAGTACATAAGTAAGAAACAAAAGTGAAATTGTGTGCTCTAGCATCCACATAACAATATGATTATAGCACAGTAAATGTATGGTTCAATACACACAGCTACCTCTATAGCCACGTGTACAGCAGCAGCCAATGAACTAAAGGAAAATATGAATGCGCCTATGCGCAACAGCCTGTGTGCCTTATACACACGGTTAAAGAAACAACCAATGGCGTGCTTTTTTTAACCCAAGCTAATCCGATTTTTTTTTTAATCCATACTCCCAAACCCTAACCGAGTGCCTGCAACATCAGTACTAGCTCTGTCCACTCCTATACTGTCCTCCCCTATTCCCCTGCTTTCTTATCCCCCCTCCAACACTCGATCTTTCAGTGATGCAGATTTGCTCAAAATGTCGGGTAGCCGCAGCTATGACACATCAACAAATGCACAACATGCCATTGGCTCACATTTAGTCGCGGTGAAAAAAGGAGCCTGTATAGTTGAGTGTACGTGCATCGAGCACTGAGGGGCAACCCTGTAGCCATGGCTGCCCAAGGGCCGTTGATAGCAGCAGCTACCTAAGCATGCCAAAATACACAACATCCCATTGGCTTGTGGATAGCCACGAGTATTGATGCCCTCGGTGCTAGTCTGAGCAGTGCCCGGTGGTGGCGCGAGTTATGGTTGCTTAGCTTACCATAACTGGCGAATTTCTGGGGGGTTTCAGTTTTACTAGTAACCATAACGTCCCTTTAACAAAGGTTTTTTCATTGAATATATATTTTTCTTTTTTCAAATGCCAAAGAACCCAAACACAGCCACTGAGAACACCTCTCAAAACATACCTTTATCCACTCTTCAACATATCCATTTATTTAGCCAAAAACATTTACTTAAACAAGCCAGGCCTAATGGCCTTGCCAAACGTTGCTTAAGTGGGGTTTTGGTGGTTTGCCTTTCCCCTGGGGAATAGACATTGCTAGTCAAGGAAGATGACAGTTGGTATCAAGGTAGGGGACAACTTAAAGTATGGGTGCGACCCAATGATGCCCAGAGCCTGCGTACTTGTATATGTTCTTGTTATGGCATGAGTTGTGTGCTTTAAAGAGGACTGCACCTATTTATCTGAGAGTGCCGGGTTGAGAGGAATAGTTATCTTATGTCATGTTGATTTATACCATGCTCTGCTGCCATTTTGCATGGTCTCCAGGAGCTCACGTGCCTCTGTAAAAAAGCCGGTGGGATTGGTTAGTGAGGGAAGAGAAATAGGATAGAGATTGATGCTTGCAGAACCAGTAGTAACTGGCCTCTTTGCGAGTCGGCTTTCTGAGTTTGATTTGTTGTGTGCACTGGGATTGTTGTATCCCCAGGGGTAATGTCCAGTGACAGGGTTCTTTGTTGTTGTGGCTGTTTTTTCTTGCAGTGGCTGTGTGGCTTGTGCGTGTTTGTGTAGTATGGCTGGCCCTTTTCGGCATGTGTGGTACGTGGGACGTATGCCAGAGAGGAGAAAGGAGAGAGGGGATGTGGTTAGTAGTTTAGACTGTTTAGCTCAGGGTGTGTGGTTATTTTATTGTCGGCTCAACGGTCCGTACTCTCCCATGTCCCAAGGCAAACCATGAGAATGATTTGTGCCCAATTCTATGCTTGTCTCTGTGAATAGAATAGCCAGGTTAGGTGATCTTCTGTCGATCTCATTTCCTTCTGTACTGAGTTCCATTGTTTGGCTATCAAACGGGAGGATGTGGTTCCTCCGAATTTCCTTTTCTCGTAGTGTTTCGTTTCGATTTGGAAGTCGTTTCTCGATATAAGGTTTCTTCTTGGTTGCTTGCAGTTGATTTTGGCACAGAAAAATGTGGCTCCTTGCCCATGTAGTGATTTGTTGGTTGATGCAGAGGGCTTTAAAGTTAATGTGTATTTTTATTAGAAGCCAGTGTAACCTTCTCAGGGCTGGTGTAGTGTATCTCTTCTGTTTAGTCTCAAGAGTAGTCTAGCTGCAGTATTTTGGATGCGTTGGAATTTTTTAGTGAGCCCTTCTGGCATTCCAAGGTAGAGGCTATTTGCATAGTCTAGTCTGGATAATAAGGAGATGATTGTAGGGGTTCTGTCTGGGAAGGTGAATTAGGGGAGTAGCCCTCTGATTAGTTGCAAGTCTCCATTGAATTCCTGTGCTTTGTTTGGTTTCCTAGGATCAGTTTATTGTTTCCATGCACCAGGAAACACAAGCTCCTCATTTAATTAGCTGTCCGATTCAGTATGTTTGGGAAAAATATTGGCATTATTGTGAAGGCCAACTTGAGGAGTTTATTCTAATCCATCATTTGACAATAAATCTGCATCGTTAAGTGGTGCATTTAGTCAGTGATTGTGCCACTCACTAACCCACATTGACAATTCCATGAGATACATGATGGAAGTCTAGCTTGTGTTAGCATATCCACACTAAGGTCGCACCGGGTACTGATAATGCACTATATTGTGCCATTTTCTAAACTGAGCACACTTTGAGACCATCACGTAACCAACTGCATACCCTTTGAGCCCATCTTAATCGAAGAATATGGTTTGCCCGCTAGAATACATTTCTAGAGTTATTGGCATGTCCGCTCTACACAGGGAATTTTCTGCACCACTTCTCGCTAGATCTAGTAAAGTCGAGTGCTCACGCACCCAAGCTTAAACAAACACAGCCCACCACGATTACCTAGCGTTTACTTTGTGCTTTCTTCTCCAACTTTGTCAAACTCCCTCTCAATCCACCCTCTCATGTTTCCACCACAGACGAATACCAGAGAACAATGAGGCACAACACCGAATAGCCACTCAGACAAGCTTCAGTGCCGCAAGGCCACTATGGTTGTAACAGCCGGGTGCAGTTTAAGTTCCTATTACATTACCTTACATATATTATATGATTGTATTTACGTCTCGCGAGGCAGAAAACAGTGAATTTATGAAAAAAGATCATGGTTTATACTGACTGGATCTGCAAAACGAGATCAGGCAAACTAGATTCTGTAAACATATACTTTTTTGCCATAGTGATAGCTGCTGTATTCAACTGATTTGGATAAAGAAATCAAGACATTGCATATTTGTTATTCGGGAATAAACCACATTAAAAATGATGAGCTGTAGCCAGAGTTTCAGGGTTGATACAGTAGTTCTGTATGAATGTGTGGTTTGGTAGTAGGTATTTATAAGCACATTATTAAAAGTATGTAATTAAGATCACTAACGTATGGGCATAACACATTATCGTATGTTTATAAAGGCTCGACAAGGTTTGGTGTGTGCATTTCATGAATGCATGAATATTTCATTCATACAGTTGTCTTAGTATTTAACAAATGTAATCTTTGTAACACAGCAGCCAAAGGCCAGTGATGAAAACTCTGAAGAACACGAAAATCAAAAGCCAGTTATGCATAGTGAAGAACAGTGCACTGATTGCCAACTGACTGATGAGCAGCATAGCAATCCTGATCAGGTACGTTATTGTCATTTTACTCAACTTCAACATGATTATACGCGTTGGTGCCATACCGTTTGCTCCATACTGATGCCGACAGCAGCATTCTACAAAGCAGACATGGCATTAGAGGGGGAGAGGAAATGCAGTCTCATGCAGTAGCATACGCATAGGCACAACTACCTCAAGGTTAAGGGCAGAGGCTTTGCTAAGGGGGCTTGAGGGGGCTATAGCCCCAGGTCTTTTGGTTGTAGCCACAGATAGAAGCTCAGGTGCTCCATCCAAAAGGCTAGCTAGCCCCGAGTCCCGACATTAGCGTAGCCCCTGGTCTTTTCCATACCTGACAACTCCCCTGGTTAAGGGTGTCCTGACCGCTCAAATATGGAATCCATTTTAAAGAGACAGCTGGCTTCTCAATCAAGCAGGATGGGCTAAGTTCTGCAACCGAAAGAAAACGTGTCCACATTCGTACATATGTCTCATGTTTTGCAGACATTTCACTTTACGTTGAGTGTTGTGATAAATGAAATGAGCACGCTGGGCTTGCATGATTTGCTCAGAAGGCTTTCAGCTTAAATCACCAGTTAAATATAAAAGCTTGTTGTCATTCTTATGACCCCAAAGTGCCCTTTGATTTATGCAAAGCAGCCAGGGGATGTGTGTTGCCTTCTCCTTTTCCATTGTTTCATTATTTACAGAATGTGGGCAATTAACTCACTGGAACTCATTTTAAAAGCTGCAATGCAGTTAAATACATTTAAAAACAAGGTGTAAAAGGCTTTCACCAGTTTTTAAATGTTTTGACTATTCCAACATATTTTAAAATGTTTTGCAGGCGCAATGGTAGGTAAGAGGAGAAATACATGTCCTTCACCTCATTCTTGCTCGGTCTGCATAACCATCTTGTTTTACGCCAATATATGAGATTTTCAGACAGACATAAAAGTAATGGATTAATGCCGAATCTGCCTGCATTTAGCACATGCTAAAAGCAGATGGATTACTTTGGAAACCCTTGTAAATTATGTCTTTTCCAGGCAGCTTTTAATTTTTTTACAAAATGGAAAATAAGAAGAAAGTGTATTTACTCTTTCCTTTTGCACTCCATTGTGTAAAAGTGGAACATTGTGTGAAGGGGGCCCACCAGCACGTAAGTGTTAATTTTGGTGGTTGCCTGCATGCAATTACCACTTTTAACAAAATAGGTCTGTCTAATTAAATTATTTATATTCATTTTAATCAACTTCATGATATCATCTCCTTCTTACTATTGCTGCACGTATCCCTTTAGTTACTATTGTATTCATGAACGTTTTCAATAAAAATGATGTAACTAAAGAAGCAAAAAATGCTTATATACCGAGTGAGAGAAAATATTATTTAAAGTCGGTGATCTTTTACAAACTGAGCTGTAGAGATGTATTTCCAAAATGCAGACTAGATGCCAACAAGACTGCCAGAGATCATGCTCCTTGACCATCAATACATGTTTGCAGGGTCTCATAATTTATTGTTTGGGGCAAGCGCCATCCTTCCTCTTAGCAGCACCCATCACGCTTTCACCTCCCCCTGCCCCTTCCGCCCCTGCTTGTTTCAATGCTTCAATTTTGCATTTACTTGACTTGTTCCTGTGTTATTCTAGAGAACAACTGGAAAATGTACAGCCTTTTACCAATTCTTTCTCAAAAATGATGATGTCAAATGTACCCTTTGAACATATTGATCTAAAAATGTTACCAGGGGTAGAATCCACCTGAACCTCCCTAAAGTATGTAGGCTATCTTGCTACACTCAGTCATGTACACTCATTTGTGGCAGATGTCAATGGCCCTGCATTAAAAGATATTAATTTCATATATGTGATGGCCCGGGTTGGCCTGGCAGTCTATAATGTGGTGTGTGGTTCCTTGGGGAGAACAGCAAGCATATTGGGAGGACACACAGGGTGGCCCCTCAATTTGTGCCTCTGACAGACATTAATTTGGCCTGGTGATATCACAGTCATACGAGGAGATTCTCCAAATCTGCTCATCTTGCTTTTAACATGCCTATATTTGACGTATGATGACTGTTTTCATTTTTGGACCTCATCTGCTGCAGCTGACTTTTATTTTATTCAACATACAGTGTGCTACTCAGGGGATGCCCCGGCACCAGCGGGGTCTGGGTAAAACTGATACAAATGTTTCTGAATTGGGCAGGCTCATGTAACAAGGTGTGCTGGCATAACGGTGCAAGCTGTTGGCCCGCATGCTAGGTGTACCCATCACCACATTGCCAGGCCACTAAGCCAGAGAGAGAGGCAATGTGAGACACTAGATTGAGACATAAGAGAACCAAGCCATCCACATTCCCAGCTGACCCTACATCAATTCTTCCACAAGTTAAAAGAAACGTGTCCCAAATTCCAATCCCTAAAATGCTGAGCTCCCCTCACTTGGTAAGTATTCAAGACACGATGGGATGAATGTTTTGAGGCATGAGACCATGTTAATCTCTGGAATATGATTTTCTTGTTTTTGACTTTTCAAGTGTTTCTCCCATGGTCTCCCTGCCCCACTTGCTTGTATACTGCCGACAGTCATAGTAAGAGCAGAGCTCAGAAACCAAGACTGCTAGGAGAAAGTGCTGCAGTTATTAGACCCTAATCACTAAACAAGATTAGAGTAGGTAAGTGCATTTAGAGTGATGCTGATGGATCGTAGAAGGGAATTATGGAAAGGTGTGATCAGAAAGAAGAGCAGAGAAAACACTGAGGAGGGTGAATGGGTTTTAGAGAGGTGTCCCACTGTTGGGGATATATGAGGGAATAGATTGTGAATCTCACCTTTGCTTTGAGATCTCTCCAGACAGAGGATCAAGACTGGACAGCATGAATACAAAAAGCTACTTATCCAGGGAAGTGGGCACCAATTATATTCCGAATTATGTACGAACAATACTGTTATTATATATATATTCAGTGAAAAAATGTTGTTAAAGGGACGTTATGTTTAAGTTGCACTAATAAAAACCTATGAAATTCAGTAAAAAAACGTTAAAAGGACGTTATGGTTACAATTAAAATCAAAAAAACCCTGAAATTCGCCAGTTATGGTAAGCTAAGCAACCATAACTCATGCCACCACCGTGCACTGCTAAGACTAACACCCAGGACTTCAAAGATGACATCACAAATATCATTGATGTCATCACTGATGACATCACATGTGCATTTACTTTTCATAGAAGGGGTTGTGAATGTAATGTTGGCAAACATGTCACCTTAAACCTCTGCCATTTCCCACCTTCTAGTATCATTTTTAACACTTCTATACACTTTTTGCAACTTTTTCAACTAGTTTTGCATCCTTGTCTACGAACATCTGACTTCATTGAGGACCTTCCGGACAGTGCCACATGACCATACGCTGGCGCGCGGCATGATGCCGTGTCAGAGAACCTGTCTGCACTTCACAATAAGATCCGTCCTTTGCGGACAGTTCGGAACTGCATTTTCTATTGATCTAGGAACTTTCAACTTCAAAATTTCCTTTGCACACCTCCACCTTTTCATACTCTGTATCCATTACCAATCTAGTACACAGTACATACTTGGAAGAATTTTATCAAAACTGCTATTTATCTTAAAAATGGCATTAGTTATTGCCATCCCTCCTCCCCAAGAGCCACCACCACCACCAGCTGGAGGACCTTCACAACAAAAAAAGTGCAGTACTTTCAAAGACAATGAAGAGGACCAAGAAGATGAGGAGACGAAGTGCCTACTTCTAGCACCAAGATCGAATCATGGGTGTGCCAGTTCTTTGCTACTGTTGTAGTATACCACAGGCTAAACCTACCAAAGTGAAATTGTACTCAGTCGCAGACTACCTGGTCAGTACTCCTATGGGACCACCTCCATGCGCCGCCACACCAAATCCAATGACCGCAATGCTCTCAGAAAGGTTGTTCCTTTCTAAGCAAGTAGTAAGCTGTTTTCCTCCACCTCATCTTCTTTAATAAATACTGTAACCACATAGCCTGATGTCTGCGGGCATTGGTGTGTTATAAGTAAATAAATAAATAAATAAATAAATAAATAAGGAGGGTTACGGACCATTATTGTCCATTGCAGTCCCTGAAATGGGGGATAGAGGCTATCAGCACCCCTGGTTCCCAAAGCGGGAACCCAGGGTGCTAAAACATAGATTTTTCTTCCTATAGTGGGACACCGCAGGCGTCGCGCTGTAGGAAGGAAAATCCTTTTCCAAGACAGCCAACATGGAAAGAGAAGGTGGGGCTCCGTACACAGCCCCTCTTCCCTTGCCATGGCAGCCTGCAAAACCCTATGAACATATTACCACAAGCACTTGTTTTCCCTTTCAAACCTATCCTACCGTCGAATAACTTTACCACATAGCCGGTCCCATGTAGACATAGCCACTTTAACACCATTTTTCGTCCCTAGCGGTCATGGCCAGTAGCCAGATTGTCAGCATCATGACCTTATGCCATGACCCTGATAATCTGGCTACTGCCCACGGCCACAGGATATACCTCAGTCACCAAAGGTATATGGCTATTTTTTGTACCTATATTATTACACTTGTCAAAAAATAAAACACGGGCACATTTGCATGATTTAATGTCCTTGCCAATGCTCCTCACAAGTTTGCTCGAAATCCGCCCATGTTTTATTTTTTTTAAAAGTGTCAAAATGTATCTACATACAATAGTCATATAATTTAGCACCCACTTGACAAAATCCATTCAGTCTTTGCACAAACATAGAAGGTTGGGTCTATAATCTTCCTCAAAACTTTTGTCCACATTCGTCAAATAGCAACAAAGTTATAAGCATCTAAAAATGTTGAGACCCCCCACTAATTTCGCCCCCTCTTGAGAAAATCCCACCAAACTTTACAAAACCATTATATCTAGATCCAAAATCGTTTTGCCAAATGTTGTGCAGATTCGTCAAATGACACAACATTTATATGCCTTTACAATATTTTGGGACACCCCCTCTAATTTTGCCCCCTCTTGACAGAATCCCACAAATCTTTGCAAAACCATTCAGGATTAGTCCTAGAATACAATTGTAAAATTACATGCAGTTTCACTGAGTGGCGCAAAAGTTATAAGCCATCCAAAAACTGCTTTTCCCCAATCCTGTAATGCAGAAATAGGTACAGATGTCCTAGGACATCTGAGGTATCTGCAAACACCACAGGACTGCCCCAGGACATCCAGAGTGTTCGCGGACTTTCGGGGGGTGAAACAACCCATTTTTTGGCTTCTTATGGCCATATCCAATCCAATCCTTATCCCCCCCCACATTCACAGAGATTGTTTGTTGAGTTTGACAAGTGAAATGCTGCTTTTTTTAAATGGTTTCACTGCGCTGTCCGCGGACCCCAAAAAAGTCTGTGAATCCAAGATGGCAGGTGTTTCAGGAAACCAACACAGTTCACGTTTTCCCACCAGCCAATTAGTGAGCACGTCCCGATGTCCGCAGACCACGCAAACATGTCTGCTAATTTTCTGGCCAATCAGAGGCCAGTCCACGGACAGAACAGCCAATCAGAGGCCAGTCCACGGACCGAACAGGGAAGTGATTCAGCGGAGCGGACACAGATATCACAAATAGTTTTTTGAAAAAAAACGACTGGACGGATTTACACCAAATTAACAAAGGCACGCTTTCGGGACCAAGCCATCACTCCTGCTGTAAATTTGGTGGAAATCCGTCCAGCGGTTTGGGCTGTAGGCATGAGCAAAGTTTTTTCCCATTATGTCTATGGGAAAAAAAAGACATTTTGGGACCCCCCCATAACTTTGCCCCCCCTTGACCAAACCTCACCAAACTTTGCAAAAAAATTCAAAGTGGGCCATATACTTTTTTTGCAAAGTTCGGTGAGGATTCGTCCAGGCGGAGCGAAGTTATAAGCCACCCAAAAAGTGCTCTTCCTATGGGTTTAGCAACTTAACCATAACTACATGACCGCCACCGCAGGCGCCTGACCCCAAATCTTCTCCAGAGACCACAGGAGAGGAGAGGCAGGAGCCTCCTCTCCGTGGCCGCCATCACCGATCACCAGCAACGACCTGCAGCTGATTTCATCACTACGGTATGCTGCTAACTTCGAAAGCTGTTAATGAATATATTTCTTTAGTGCACACTACAATTTGCCTCAAGCTCTTGTAAGTGCATTTATTCATATTGGAAGCATTTGCACAGCAGCCTGATCCCTGTAACCACCACGATCAAGCCATATTGGGCCATCCGCCATTAACCGCAACATGCTCTATGGCGGCGCAAGGTTTGCAATAGCCTTTTCATCCGCAACGCCCTCATCGGACTACGCAGCTGCTGATTGGCTGCATTAATCTATATTCGTCCACACCCATGACCGTGAGGCGGAAACCGTGCCGTCCTCTTAAGGGCTGTGATTAAGGGCCTCACTGTGCCTGACCACGACGGTCCGCGACCGGTCGAGTAGACACCCTGCTCCCTTGCTGATTACTGTAAGTACACTATTACAATGCTATCCCGCACCCCATACACACGATCCGACTGACTCTGGTCCACACGCCCTTTATCTGTACCTGTAGTTTATAACCACAAGAAGGAAGCACTACGAACTTTTATAGCTACTCTCGCAAACTACAACAATTATGCCTATTCCATGCGCACACCAGTCATCGCTACGATTTAACTCACCATTTGTGCACATGCTTGCTTTAGTAGCTAACTGCATTCAGCCTACCCTGCCATATTGTGTTTTGGTAACTAACTTTAGTAACTTGCCAAATGTGTTACTTTGTACCAAGGCATATTTCTAACTAAAGGTATTACCATAATCTGGGTGCATTTGCAGCCAAACGTGTTATTTGAATCTGGATGCATTTCTAGCCATATGTGTCATTTGAATCTGGGTGCATTTCTAGCCATATGTGTCATTTAAATCGGGGTGCATTTCTAGCCATATGTGTCATTTGAATCTGGGTGCATTTCTAGCCATATGTGTCATTTGAATCTGGGTGCATTTCTAGCCATATGTGTTATTTGAATCTGGGTGCATTTCTAGCCAAATATGTTATTTGATTATATGGCTACCCTTTAGACAAGGTTTGAGCTACGCAACTAACGCTACTACTCAAGCTGCCAGCACTACATACTGTTGCTGCCAGACCATGATCTCCTGGCTCGCCCTCATCATGTTCCCTTTCTGTGTCATGTGGGACAATGTACATAGCCTAGAAGGACGGCCTGGCCAAACTCGGATGGCCAAGACACCACCCCATCCCCTGCCCCAAACCCTTCCTACCATCCTTGCCACCCTTCCCACCCACTCACCACCAACCTCACACATCCCCCGTAGACCTGGGCCTCCCAGCCAACTCAACACACAGCCACCATAGACTGAACGCTAAGTCTCACCACACCAAATTGAACACCAAACATCCTGCCCTACACAAGCCCCCTCGCCCTACCCCCCCTCCGTCATGCCTAGCATCACAGCCTGCAATAACAGACTAGGCACCAGGCTCCTCACTATAACTAGGGGGCTCAATGCCAAACCTAATAACAAAACTAATACGAAGCACAGTGCGCCCAATAAGCCCCTACCACCCCCACTAAAAGGAGCCCTACTCAATGTCAGATCCTTGGCTGCCCACCCTACAGAAATTGCTGACATCATTCTTACCAATGATCTCGATTTCCTAGTCCTAACAGGAACCTGGCTTCATGAAGCATCTGGACCACACCTATCGCTAGCCATCCCGGCCAAATACTCTATCCTCAGAGCCGATAGACCGAATGCCAGAGGAGGAGGCGTAGCGATCATCTCCAAATCTTCCCTAGGCTTCAGATCAGCCTCTTCAGTGTCATTCGCTTCTTGCGAGATACTCACAGCCAAACTGCAAACCTCTCCCACAAGTACGATTACCTTCCACCTCATATATAGACCCCCAGACCCCCCTGGCATCTTTGAAGAAGACCTCACATCGCTCATAGCTGAAAATTCCAAACCCTCAGCACAAATTATTATCCTCGGGGACCTCAACCTTGGTTACCTGACCCGAACAATGCATGGGCTGCATCCGTAGCCAATTTCCTAACAGAACACGATTTCACACAACTCAATACACTCCCCACACACCAAAAGGGCAGAATCGTTGACTGGGTAGAAACTTACAACTGCAGCACAACCTGTAAGGACCCCCAACCTCTGGCATGGACAGACCATTACCTGATCCCCCTTGAAGTCAACACTACTCACGTACCACCCAATAAGTACCCCATGGCACCAGCATGTCCTACCAGGAACAAGTGTAACATTGCTGCAGTGGCCCTACTACCCCTGGTCCTACCTACCCTCAACGCTCTCCGAGCCAACGCCGATCTAAACCTTCTGATTGACACCTTCAATGACTCCATGGCTAAGGCGATGGACACCATCGCACCCCTGAAACTACATAAAGATAAGCCAAAAGCCCATCTTAACTCGTGGTACACCCCTGAACTCAAATTACTCAGAAAAAATAAAGCTAAGGCACAACTCACATGGAAGACCAACCCCTCCACGGAAAACAAGTCCAACCTCATGAATATTTCATCTCTATATAAAAGTGAGATAATTTGCTCCAAAAAAGATGCATACAACACCAGAATTGCTCAAGCTGGATCCTCCACTAAAGAATTATTTAAAATTCTGAAAGAACTAGAAAACCCTACTTCACCCCCAGACACCTGCCTAAAAGACAAATCCTGGTGCATCAGCATCCAAAACGCCCTCAACAACAGAATTACAGGTCTCCAAACTAAAATTGAGGAAAAACGCCAACAACTATCCAATAACAAGGTCACCAATCCTGGCCTACCCACGCCCAACAATACCAGATCGGGCTTCACTTTTAAGAAAGTTACCACAGCTGAAGTTCAAAAAATCATCACCTCCCTAAAACCATCAAACTGCAAAGGGGACAGCTGTCCCGCCCAGATCATACAAGACGCAGCTAGAGAGCTCTCCCCTTTCATCACCAAACTAATTAACCTATCCTTCACCAATAACTCAGTCCCCAGCAACCTAAACAATCATGGGTTCTCCCACTCTTGAAAAAACAATCCCTAGACCCAGCCATACCCACCAACTACAGGCCTATCACCACAGTCCCATTCTTATTAAAAATTCTGGACAGAGTCGCCTACATCCAAATTCAGGAATACCTGGAATCCAACCAACTGCTAGGAATACGTCAATCTGGCTTCAGACCTCAACACGGTACAGAAACCGCCCTTGTTGATCTTAAAGCCAGATTGATGAAATTAAAGACAAAGGCAATGCTGCAGTTCTACTCCTCCTAGACCTCTCAGTGGCCTTTGACTTGGTCAGCCACAAAATCCTCTGCAATCACCTAGCCACCGCAGCTCACTTCTTCTCCTCTGCAATCGCTTGGATACAATCCTTCCTGGTAAACAGAACCATGCGGGTTTTCTCAACAACAGCTGCAGCAGGCCCCATCCCCATCTCCTGCGGGGTCCCACAGGGCTCCTGTGTATCCCCCACTTTGTACAACATATTTACAAAGCCTCTATTTGACCAACTGGACCGTCTGGGTGTCACCTACACGAATTACGCAGATGACACCCAGATACTCCTCATCATCACAGGCAATTACCAAGCAGACGTCACCCGGATCAACAAAATATTCTCCATCATTCATGCATGGATGGCCTCTCATGGCCTATGCCTGAATGATGAGAAGACTGAGCTCCTTATTGTAGGCTTCCCCAGCAACCTAGCTAAACTTAATCCCAGTTACAATGACATCACAATCGATGGACACACCATCCCCATTGCCAAAAGAGTGAAAACCCTCGGCTTCTACCTGGATGGCAACATTAACCTTTCCAAACAAACCAATATGATCACCTCAGCCTATACCGGCAAACTCAACAGAGCCTGCAGACCCTTCTTATCATCCAATAGCTGCCTCACTCTTGCCAGAGCCCTCATACAATCCAAACTAGACTACTGCAACAGCCTGTACCTAGGTGCTAACCAATCCGTAATCAACAAATTACAGGTACTACAAAATAATGCACTGCGTGTAGCCCTCAACATTCCTAGGTGAGAACATATCTCGACTGCTAGGAAATCGTGCTAATGGCTTTCCATACGCCAGAAAATTGATTTGAAAACCACATGCCTCACGTACAAATCCCTCAATCACCTAGCACCACCATATCTAACTAATAAAAACGAGCCACCAGAACTACTAGATCTTCCAACGCTCTATGCTTGACAGTGCCCAGATTCCACCTAAAAAGAGCTGGAGGAACCAGGTTCACAGTACTTGCCTCCCAACTCTGGAACACTCTACCTCTCAACATCAAAACTATCGAGTCCTTCCAGATATTTAGGAAGCAGGTTATCAGCTGGCTCCTGAACAAAGAGTAGCATCACCAACTCCTGACTTCACCTTCCATGCTAGGCACATTGCTTCATACACCGTAAATGACTGTACATTGAATTTTGTATATTGCAAACTGTATATTCTGTAAATATATAGCTAAACATTGTATCCTATATAATATATGTATATATTATAAGCATTTATGTATGTATCAAGTATGTAACACAAAATAGTTCTCAATTATGTAACCGTCTTCTTAAGCGCCCTTCTACCTCTGGGTTCGGAGCGCCAGGGCCGGTCTTTGTGTCAGGCAGCTCAGGCGGCTACCTAACGTCAGACAGCCTCTAGGGGGCGCCAAACCAGCAGTCCACAGCGCTAGTTTGAGCTTCGAGTCAGTGCTCCTGCAAAGCCAGGCCGCAAGCACCAGCCAGCCACAATCATTTTTTATATACGTTGGATGCACACATGGCTGGATGGGATAAGAGGTGAGTGGGGTTGAGGGGATAAGAGGTGAGTGGGGTTGAGGGTCAGGAATCCCAATGTGGACCCTGCGCATGCAGTTTACTAGGCACTGTCTCGGCAAGCAGGGGGGCCTTCTTGTGTGCCTCCACCTCCCTCCCACATTTCCCGCTCCAGCATTATAATAGTTTTGTGCTGGGCAGGGTGGAACACAAGGTAAGCTCCTTGGTTTCCCGACCATGTTAATATGCAAGAGCACATGGGGAGGCAGGCCCAGTGGTTATTATCCTAATAGTCCATTGGGTTAACATGTGAGCACTATGGAAGGCGCTAACGTGGCTGAACTGTGTTTACTTCGCAGCAATTTCGCCTGGGAAGTTAGAGAGCTTTATTTTGCGGCGTGGCGAGGGTTATCTTATTACCAGCTTGTTTTCCACTTCGGGCTTTGAGGCCAGAAAGCAGGGCGGCAATAAACTCTCTAATGTACAGTAATTTGTTTGATTGAAATGAAACAGTTGGTCACGAGAGCCGTCATAGTAACAGCATTTTAAGTTAGAAATGTTTTGCATTTGTACAGCGCAAAGCCCTCATGCATCAGGGCGCTATGATCCAGTTACATGTGTATCCCATAAGCAGGGAAAAGTGCTTAGATTGAATTCTTAGCTAGCATCACGTTTTAGAGATCTATTTCGATGGGTAACACTATTGTATCTGCACTTTCACAATACTTCCTTGCCATGCCATCAATGGGTGCGATTTAATGAGAATGGATGCAATGTTACATTTGGTGCGCTGAGTTTTGTTTAGGAGCAGCATAAATGGCAAAAAACTAAAGCATGCATGGCAGTGGGTTTTTAGCATAGGTGGGAGGGGCTGCAGGTTTGAATTTAGGGCATTTTGTTTGTTTCAGAGCAATTAATGCCTTTTGTGTAACACGTTTTTGGCCAGCTGCTACAATCCGTCTCGGGAGGATAGCTCAGCAATGTGCTCGCTTTGGAAGCAGGACGAAACAGAGCAACATGGGTTCGATCCCCGGGTCAGCGCTTATAAACCTCTGGGTATTAAGCGCGTTATAAATAACGTATCATATCATATCCAGGCCCTGCAAATTGCATTGGCGAGTTATGATAGTTTGGGCTTCAATGAGCACTGACGAAGCGTGCATGGTTGTTGTTTGTAACGGGTACGCGTACCAAATAAATAAATAACAATCACATTGGGCAGCCAAGCACTTTCCTCTTCCAAAACCAAGGAGACGTTGCACCAAGTATTCACCTGCCTCTTGTGTTTCCTGCTAGCATGCGGAGTGCGGGAGGCAGAAGAGAGGGTTGCCTGTTCGGGGGAAGGACAATTGGCACAATCACCCGAAAGGGTATTGCTAGCAGTAGCACACTGCAGCCTCAGCCATCAGGCAGGGCAACAATTAGCAAATTAGCAACATTTGTTGCTTTATTTTACTCCTCCCCACCCCCCCGAGTAGCGCTGCTGGCACCAGCAAGGCTCCATGCCTGGGCACACGTGCCCTCCTCCTGGCTATGCCAGTGCACAGTGTGCACTGACACAGGAATGATTGGGGCTTGGCATGGGCAGCCTCCCCTTCCTTGACCTGCTGTCCCAAAATTGCGCTGAATCGTGAACGGATCAGAAGGCCCAGCCGCAGCCAAACCCAGTGAGCCAGAGCTTGCTGACTTTGCCATTGGGGCACCGTGACCGGTCCGTGCAGCCCACAGGTGCCGAGTGCTTCTGCCTTAAGTTCTGATGATCAATAAGGTAAGGCAGTGTGCTGCTAATGCTGCTGCTAACCACTGTCGTGAACGTCCTGTGGTGATAACACGTGTAGATAGTGGCCCAGCACATGTTGTGCCCCAATGTTTTATTACAAGTCATTTTCATCATGCTATAAAACTTATGATGAAAATAACTTGTGTCAATCTTCTGCAGATAGGAACCTGCTTTATAATTGCTTCGAAGACTCTAGTAGATTACATCAGACAATGGAATCTTCCTGTATTGTTCTATCATTATGGTAATTATACTCTCACAGGCCATGATTCTGCTCAGAATGCAGAAGTGGATATCAAATTCTGTAAACATTTCCTTCTCACAACCATATTTCCCCAGGATGTCAGGGCATATGACGGAGGCAATTTAGGATTCAGGTGAGCCTTGAGATGAGGAGCCCTTGGGCATCGTGGCGCTGTTGCAGAGACTTTATTTAGTTGGGATGGTAGTACAGACAGAGCAGGCATTTGAGATCATTGTACAATATACACTGAGGATACGTTTCATGAAGTGGAAAATACAGTGTGTCCCTTAGTTACATTGGAACATGGATTAAGCACATCTTGAACAGGTTAATGAAACAGTTGGGTTTTAAGAACTTTGCGAAAGGTGGTGCAGAATGCTTTGTTTCTGAGGGCTGTAGGCAAGGCATTCCGGTGTTTGGGTGCTAGATGCTGGAAGATAGCCCCACCTGCTTTAGCTCTTTTGAAAATGGGGACAACCATCATGTCGGAAAGGTGTGAGCGGATCAGTCTGGTAGAAGTGATGGGAATGATCTTCTCAGCTAGGTAGCCAGGGGCACTCTGGAAGATGCATTTATGCGTGGTGGCCATGGTTTTGAACAAGATGCGTTCTTTCACTGGGAGCCAATGTGCTTCCCTCCTGGCTTGAGAGAGGCGTTTCCTTTTGGGGATGTTAAGGGTGGCTCAAAGGGCGTTGTTTTCTGTAGCTTGCAGCCTATGGAGGTTTTTAGTGGAGGTCCCCAACAGTAAGGCATTACACAATAGTCAAGTTTTGCCCCAACTGTGGCTCTGGCTATTGCTAGCTGGTTAGTATTGGATAGGTAGGGTTTCACCACATTGATGATTTTAGTGGTGAATGAGGAGGCTGAGGCAACAGCACTCACCTGGCGTGTCATGGATAAGGTTGAATCCCCCCCAAAAAACAAGGGTTTTGACTGCTGGTGAGACTTTAATGGGTGTGTTTTCAATGATGAACGTCTGGTATTGCAAGTCAAGTTTATCAAGCATTTCTTTGGAGCCTACAAGGAGGATCTCAGTTGTGTTCCTGTTAAGACGTAGTCCATTTGCTGACATCCATTTCTGAATGGCTGCATAGATGTTATCGAGGGCGGCAGCATCTTGTGCATAGGAGCCAGTGAGTGGGAGTAGGACTTGGGTGTCGTCAGCATAGTAAGTGTAAGCTAAGCCTCGATTGTCCAAGTCCTTGAAGAGGGGAAGGGTGAAAATATTGTAGAGTGTGTGGGCTGTGCAAGAGCCTTGTGGGACACCAGAGATTAGGGTAGTGGGGGATGCGCATGCATGGTCTGAGAAGACCTCATGAGTCGCCCCTTGAGAAAGGATGTTATCCAAGCAGTGGCTTCTGTGGAGAAGTGAGCCGCATTTTTAAGGTGTTTGCACAGACTGTCATGATCCACAAGATCAAAGGCCGCTGACAAGTCCAGTAGGAGAAGTGACGGTTGGCCTTTGTCAACTAGGTTGCCCAATTGGATCTTAACATCCAATAGGGCAGACTCAGTGTCGTGTCCTGGTCTGAAGCCTAACTGCCTCTTGCCTAGGATATGAAAGCAAGCGTCCCCAAACAGCACGATCCTCCCCGCAATGAGAGACAATGAAGGACTCTCCCAAAATGGGAATAAGGCCAAGACAGAGTGCGGGTGAGCGTAAATGGGAGTTTATCAATCAGAATAGGGCATGCAAAGAACTCTGCAAACTCCGAGAGCGCTCTGTCTGACAATAGCAAAGACAGGCGTATATATTTACAAAAAACGTCATCAAAAACCTACACACTATAGGGGGCACAAGTTCAAGGGGATTGGGTGGCGACGACTAACTATAGGTGCTGCTGCGATGTGGTTGGCTTTGGCTGGAAGACGTCACTGGTCAGCCTCGTGGGTTAGGCTGGGCCTGGCAGGGTGGCGGAGTTCATCCGGGCGGTGTTGTTGTGCCATCGCGGCCAGTGTCAGAGATGAATGTCTTTTCCTGACTTACTTGCCCTAGGCCATGCACACCGCAGTCACTCAGTCCTTTCAATATTATCTTCTTTAGTAAATCTTTCAATAGGTTATACCACAGGTTAATGCAACACAGGAGGAATGCACCTTGTGAGGGGTCTGGAGGTAATACGTCAGGACATGGTTACCAGTGTCCTGTTGACCTGGGCCATAGGTCGAGGGGCTAAGCTTCAGGGCCTGGGACGGGCGGTACAGGTCTTTCTGCCTTGTTAGAAGTTGTTATGGATGTTCCGCTGTGTGTTGTCAAAGTGTTGGGTGTCCTGATTGCACAGGGCCATAAGTCTGAGATGGTCCGGTGGGTTGCAAGGTTTACGAGGGGGCGCGTGTGTTCAGGCAGAGGTTTACTGCTGTGCTGTAAATAATGCAGGTGGCGGGTGGCGGCCTTGGGTGCTACAGAGGGGGTCAAGTCTTTGAAGCGGCTCCAGTCTGGTTGGGGGAGGTAAAGCAGCGCAGCGCGGTCTCTGCTCTCATGCCTTGGCAGCCTTCGCAGGGTGGGAGGGGGAATGGCCTTGCACGTATTTCACAAAGGTATCTCCCTCGTGTGTTGCCGATTTAGGTAAAAACATCACAAACATTTGAACACTCTATAATACTTATTGTAAGCAATACAAAACATGCATTTTAAGCTTTGCTGGATGTGTCTCGATTATACCCAGTCTGAGCACCTTATTCATACATTATGTTTTAATAAGTACAGTATTTAGTTATAGGCATATATATACTTGCAATAAGTGAGGTAGAATTAGGATTGGTGGAGAACATAGAAAGTACCCCGCCACTATTCGTGACGGTGGTGGCACATATGGGGCCTGGACATGCACACATGACATGCGCCTTCTCGTGCATCCTTCACATGGGCCCTCGGTATGGTTACATTCGTCTTTCTTGTGTCCTCTAGCAGCATTAGTTCAGTTATGGCGCGAGCCCATGGGGTGTAAGTTTCCCAGTGATACACGTAACAAATGGATTCCTGGTGCGTTCCTTTATTATTAGCACCCAACTGAAATGGTGTGGGCTCGCCATTGCTTATATCATAGAAGCATGCTTTCTTATATTTTATACATTTTACAGGCTTTTGTAATATAAGGCATTTTGTGGAAGAAAGCATACTTTGCGAGTGGTCTTAACATTGATATATAAAGACTATCTGCCACCTGATGTCTATTTTACTGTTCTTTTCATTGCCCAGGCCTGCTGGCCGGGTCATACTGGGAGCGATGATACACTGCGGGAGGTGAACTGTTACAATGTTAGTGTATTACGCTAGCTCATGTCCGTCTTGTTCGTGGGAACGTGCTCGCAGCGGATCTGCCAGGGTGCTGCGGCAACAAGGATGACTGAAACCCTCCAAGGGTGGGGGCCGCGCTACAGTGCGCTGAGCTCACACCATCTTTACCAGACAAAAATGTTTCTGGGCCTAGCTAAATTTTAATACATGTGGGCAATTAATACGTGCGGGCAATGTCTCCAGTGGGTGAACCCTTCACCACCGGGGCCCGGGTGGCATGAGGGGACGCCCAAAAGAGCCATAGCCCTCACCTGGGGAGAAAACGCAGGCGAGGGGGGGTCTCCTGGACCAGTCCTCCCCTACAGATGTTGTTAGATTCAAGGAACTGTTGGATTTGGGTGTGGGCAACTTTATCCAATATTTTTAGAAGGAATGGGACCGTGGTGATTGACCTGTAGTTATTTGGAGATTCAGGGTCAAGATTGGGCTTTTTGAGTAGTGGTCGCCCTCATGCTTCTTTAAGGGTGGATGGGACTGAATTAGACTTAAACCAGGCGTTGATGAAAGATGTAAGAAATGTTGCTAGGGAATCAATACAATATTTAACTAAAGAGGCAGGGCAGGTATCCCCTTTGCAGTCAGAGGGCTTGATTCCCTGGGTGATGTCCCGTACTTATGACTCAGTTACCTCCCGGAAGGAAATCCTCCCTTCCACCGTGAAACTCTATGATACAAACTTTAAGTTTATCAAAGAAAAAAGAGCACCATTCTAATCTCTAAATTGCAAAGGGGGGCAGCAGCGTGCCACGATGCAGGCATGCGGACTGCGGCAGTTTGTGTACCTTAACGTAGTCCAGATGTGATAATTGCACTTTGTACCGTATTTGGTGAATTGCCGGCTATGGAGTGCATTTCTACAAAGCGTCTCAATTTTAACAACTTCGGCGCAGGTTTGTTTGTTTTGTTTGTTTTATTTGCTTATATAACGCGCTGAACCGTGAGGTAGCTAGGCGCTTTATTTCTATGTTATATATTATACCTTTTGTCAAATGACATTAGGCTCGTAGTTGGTGCCATTCCTGATTCCTGACTAATTATAATTTAAACAAATAAGCGAATGAAAATCAAAATCACACAAAATTAATTTAAAATGTTTAATACTGTTTGAAAACTTCAAATATGGGTCTATGTATGCAGATTTCTCGTTTAGCGCTTAACATCACTTTGAGGACTTTGCTAAGCGCTATAGGGGAAGTGACTAAAGGGTGGTACTGGAAGTGTCATTACGAGGGTGACACGAGGAGCCTTGCAATCCTCTTTCTGCAGACAGACCTTCCGGATACACGCTGTTTAAGCAGGATGTAAAGTCAAGGGTGTGGGGGCAGCTAAAAAGTCAAACAACAATATCTATTTGGGGGGCTGGCTTAGAGAGCATAAATAACAAGGGGGTGTTGAATACATTCAATGAACGCATACTTTCGGTATTAAAATCAATGGCATCAGCCAATGCATCTAACTGCGACTCCCAAAGCAGTGATGGCAGTGTAATTATCGATTCTAGTGGCCACTTGAGGGCACTTCCTTGAGGGCACTTCCTCAGAAATCATTGACTGCCCAGCCCTTGTAAAGAGGTGGGTACCTGGGCATGTCACCCCACTCTCACCAACTGATATGAGTTGCAGGGTGTTTGGTGGCAGTCTCTTGCTATGTGGTGAGGGCTTACGTGTTTGATGTTATTATCTTGAAATAGGGGGGTGATTTACTTCCGATTTGAATGCAGCCCCTGGCAAAGATTCTATCCAATGCCGTGCTTTAATTTGCAAGGGCAAAGTCAAGAAAAGTTTCTTTTTGAACACTTAATACAGGTAACATTCTAAGACTGGCACCTAGTGTTTAAAGTATGCATTTTCTATTGCGTTTGTATTTCCATCTGGTTCTTAATGAAGTGCCCTACTTACAACATTTGTAACACATTTCTCTGGTTGTCATTTTTAGGGGTCGGGGTGGAGGGGGGCGCCAACGATGCTTCCCGCCTGGGGTGCAATCTGGTGTAAGACCGGCCCTGCGGAGCGCTATAAAAATAAATAAACAAACACTATATATATATATATATATATATATATATATATATATATATATATATATATATATATATATTACATGGACGCGGTAGCGTCCATGTAGTTATGGTTAAGTTGGTGTTTCCATAGGAAGAGCATTTTTTGGGTGGCTTATAACTTCGCTCCCTCTGGACGAATCCTCACCAAACTTTGCAAAAACTTTTTTTGCAAAGTTTGGTGAGGATTCGTCCAGGGGGGGGAAAGTTATAGGGGGGGTCCCAAAACTTGTGTTTTTTCCTATAGACATAATGGGAAAAAACTTTGCACATGGCCACAGGCCAAACCGCTGGATGGATTTACACCAAATTTGGGGCAGGAGCGGGGGCTTGGTCCCGAAAGCATGCTTTTGCAAATTTGGTGTAAATCCGTCCAGTAGTTTTTTATAAAATGACCAAAATGTAAGGCAAAAAAATTAGTGATATCTGTGCTCGCTTCGCGGACGGACTTCCCTGTTCGCTCCGCGGACAGCACCCCAATTGGCCCATGGCATTGCGTCATGCCCGCGGACATGCGACATGTTCGCTGATTAGACGGCGAGGGGCGTGGAGCGCATCAGATTTTCTGTGGCGCCCGCCATCTTGTATTCGCCGTCGACCACGT
Source organism: Ambystoma mexicanum (assembly GCF_040938575.1). NCBI lineage: Eukaryota > Metazoa > Chordata > Amphibia > Caudata > Ambystomatidae > Ambystoma > Ambystoma mexicanum. The sequence continues at coordinate 1,185,485,002 of NC_090925.1, forward strand.
ACAGACGGTAAAACGTGGATAAAAAATTGTATTTAGTGCCGTGTGTTGGTGTGTAAGAGTGTTTGGGGAGCGTGGGGGAGTATGAGATAAGTTCAATGTTTTGTTTTTTTTATGTGCTAGACGTTTTTGTTGTGTTCGATTTGTCCGCGGAGAACACGGCTGTTCTGACATTTTGTAAATAAACTAAATGGTGGGGTGTTTAGAGGACGGAGTATGTGTCATTTTTGTTCGCAAGGAAGGTAAAAATGAGCTATCAACACTCGCGGTGTACTTAATTGTTCGTAAATACACAAACTGGGGGTGTCCTCAGGACGCTGTCCGTATTGTAATCTATCTAGTTGAATGTGTTCTAAGAACACTCGCGGTGTCCCGAAATGGTTGCAATTACACAAAATGGGGGTGTTCTGAGAACGTTGTTTGTATTGTTCGTTGTCAGGGTGAAAGTGTTTTTAGGCCACTCCTTTGTCCGTTAATAGGACAATTTCCTATGGGCGTCAACCGACTTTTTGTCCACTAAAGAAACGATAAATCCGGCTGGTGTGCGCCGACATTATGTGATAATCCTATGACTGGCGCTATTGACCTGGCTGACTTGCTTTTGCGACACTAAATCATATCTCCCGCCCCTAAGCCCGATATTATCAAAGCATTCATATTCCCCGCCTCTCTCTGTGACGTTACAGGGTGCATCAACAAACGCGCCCAGTCCTCTCCAGTCCTAAGTGACTTTACACAGAACCCGGAAGACAACACATATTATGTCACAACACAGCGCGCCACAATTCGGAATATGAAACAGTGATTTAAAAGCAAACAGCAAGATTGTAAATTTTGTAAAGTACATTTATTTGACATCAAATGTTTAGAGAATATTCAGCAATTTGCATTTGTCTTTGTTGTCGATCCGCAAAAGTTCATGTTGAGGCACGCGATGTTCCTTTGCGGTACAGAGGGTGTTAGATCAGCTTACAACTCAGTGCGCCACAATTCGGAATATGAAACTGTAGTTGAAAAGTAAACAGCAGGATTGTACATTTGGTAAAGTACATTTATTTCACATTAAATGTTTAGTGAATATTCAGCGATTTGCTATTGTCTCTGCTGTCGATCAACAAAAGTTTATTTTGAGCCACGTGTTGTTCCTATGCGGTAGATAGGCTGTTGGTTTATGATAAAAGCAGTAAATGGTCGCTCTGATAATCGGAAGGTTGCTCCAACAACGAGCCATTAGACCACCCTATTGGTTGGTATGTTGTTTGTAGCCGCTAGTACTGCGTAAGGGCATATTGGTCCTTGGCGATTGTCCCATAAAATGGTGAGGGTCATGAAGTTGCATATTTGGACCTGCACATGGCAGTTGAAGACCCCATCCGCTGGAGCCTGTAAATCGTGACATAGGCAAAATGGGGCGACATACCTGTTTTAAAAAACATAAATTAGTCTCACCAGCCGATCTTCATTAAAAATCATCATTTTATTTATTAGGGCGTGAAACTATTTGCTAACGAAGATAGTGCAACCGAGTATGTTAATGATAAAATAATAATATTTTCCCATTCATATAGCGCTAAGAACCGTGAGGTATCTAAGCGGTGCTTATTATTACCCACGGTGTGTGGTGCTCATTTATCAACCACGGAAGGATGAAAGGCTGAGTTTGGCCTTGCCGGGATTCGAACTTGCGTTAGCAAGCTGTGCACGGATGTCAAAGCGAGCGTTGTACTCGCTGTGCCACTTGACAGGCTACAGTGAAGTGGCACAGTGAGTAGAGCGCTTGACCGCCTATAGACCGGTTAAATTATTTCTATTAACCCACCCTGTGTCGTTTGCCTTTTTCAGAGCCCTCTAAACGAAATGGGATCAATTCGGCGGTGATAGTGCGCGGTAGAAAACATTATGCCACTTTGAACGAACAAGTTCAACCTGAGCGGTCTTTAATGCTACGCTATTGTAATTATATTTGGTATGAAATAATCTAAAGGGTTACTTACAGTACAATTGCAATTTCCATTGTCTACGAGTAGTGCAGTCCCAAAATACGACTCTGCATGTGCGAACGATCTTTCGCATAGTGATATAATATATAAAAGTGGTTTTATTTCAGAAATGTCATCCTAATCTTCTCTTACGTTTTAGCAACACTCCTTCAAGAGAAGTCTTTCATCACAATCTCTGTCTGTCAAGGTCAAAACACAATACAACCTTATAGTCCGCTTCGTGAGCCTCTCCGGGGCCCGAGAAAAAAATGGAAGCAGCTGACCTTCACTGTGAACGAGCATAAATTCTTACTTTGCAACATTCTGTGTAAAGCCATCTGTGAGAAGTTGGTTTTTGCACGCCATGTTTGTATATTGTTTGCGTGATATTAAAAAAAGTTTGTTTAAGGGACGTTATGGTTCTAAGTACAGCCGAAAGACCCATGAAAATCGCAAGTTATGGTAAGCTATGAAAAATAACTCGCGCCACCACCGTGCACTGCTAAGACTAACACCCAGGACATCAAAGATGACATCGCAAATGTCATTGATGAAATCACTGATGACATCACATGTGTATGTACTTTTCATGGAATTTGTGTACTAGGGATTTTTATTATAATGTTGCGAAAAAAGTGTCAAGGATATTGCAATAAATATCATACCGTTATTAGTGCTTTGAACGATGCATTGATATAAATAGCATTGTATTATGGGATTCTATCTAGTATACTGAGCTACTAATGGAGAAACATAGCATTGTGTGCAGAGTACAAGATGAAAGTATAATATTTGTAATGTTAATATGTTGAATAATGAAATGATAATTGTCCTGAAATGTTCTAAAATTCACAAAATGGGGATGTTCTGAGGACGTTCTTCGTATTGTGTGATTGCTTAGCTGTATGCAATGAGGGAATGGCAGAGAGAGTAAAGTGGACGCCGTCCGCGGACACCGTGGCTGTTCGTGGACAGGGTGTGCTACATCCAGGTTTTTCCAGGAAATCCAACATGGAAAGAAGACTGTACGGATCAGCCAATCAGATGTCGAGGTTGTGGATTTGTTTTGAAAGAGACTGTGTGTGGTGAAGATGGCAGAAGTAGAGAAAGTCAGGGTGTTGGTGCTTGGAGATATGTTTGTGCATGGTTTACAACAGGACGCTCAATGCAGACATGTTGCAAAGAACTTTGATGTGAAAGGAGTGGAGGTGGTGTGGAGCACTGTACCTGATTGCAATGTACAGGGAATTGTACAGGTTTGTGAGGATATGGCCACGATGAACAGTCCGCATGTGGTAGTTTTGCACTATGGTGCTTTCCATTTGGGCAACGTCAGTGCCCCTACTTTGTTGGCTGATTTGGAACGCTTGGTTGAAGCTGTAATGAAGATCCTTCCAAATGCAAAAGTCATTTTTTCTGGATTACTACCTAGGGCAATATGGGACAATAGTTCAGTTTTTTGTCCTCAGCAAAACATTGCTAGGTGTGTCATCAACCGAGGCATGAGTGACTTCATGCTTAGAGCTGGTATGTTCTTCTGTAATAATGAGAATATTGATGCCAGTAATGCTGTTAATTTTAAAGAAGATGGCATCTCTTTATCTTTTACGGGAAATGCCTTTCTATTTTGGAATGTAAGGATTGCTTTGGAGAAGGTTATGTGAAGATTTTAGGAGTAAAGTAAGAAAAAAAACCAAGAAAAAAATACAAAATTACAGGTGTCTGTCAAGCATCTGTAAAAAAAAGAAAAACAACGGCTCTTTTCAGAGCCAACTTCAAAGGGGAAATGGGGCACACTATTTAAATTTACATTCACCAAGCTCAGATTTTCGATATGTCCATGGACATGGCGGTAGTCCGCGGACATGAAAATCACTACGAGGGGGTTAGTGTGTTCTATGTTACATGTATATGAAGTCAGGGACATTATGGTTAAGTTGCGCTACTAAAAACCTATGAAATTCAGTGAAAAAACTTAGTTAAAGGGTCGTTATAGTTCAAAGTAAAACCGAAAAACCCCTGAAATTCGGCAGTTATGGTAAAATAAGCAACCATAACTCGCGCCACTGTGCACTGCTAACACTAACACCCAGGACATCAAAGATGACATCACAAATGCAAATGCAAACCATAGAGTAGAGGCACCATCTGAAAGTCCCTCATTTGTGTCAATACCCTCTACCGTGATCAAGCGGTTTAAAAACCTTTCCACCGCACTTACAATAAAGGATATTTCATTGTTGTGCTTTTCTTTTGCAGTGCAGTGATTCCACTGTGCTGCTGCTCTGTGGAGTGCAGTCCACTTCCGTACTCTTGTACTTGTGTTTTTTTACATAATATATATATTTAAATGTATGTATTAGGGAGGCATCGGCTTTCTACAATCGCAAACAGCGCTGAAAAAATACATGTGAGAGCAAGTGACCTGGGGTGTCCTCTCCTAGTGCTGTGTGTCCCTTTGGAACCATTGTTGCTGCTTGGTGTATATGTTCTTTAAAGCATTACTAATAGAATTTGCACCAAAGGAATCAGATGCAGATGGATTATGTCCCTGAAGAAGGGCTGATGATGGTGTGAAATGCATTGGACTCTTCCTCATATAGTCTCAATATTAAAATTGGTTTTTAATCAGTAATGATTTAAGAAACAAACATTGCCTAGCAGCAACAACGGTTCCAAGGGGACACACAGCAGTAGGGGTGGTCACCCTTGGTCATTGGTTCTCATTTGAATACAGAAAGTCTCATTTCTAGAGGAGTATTTACAGTAATAGGCCAGGTGCTGCATTGCCTAGCATCCAAACTCACTCCAAGATTTCACGCCTTTAGTGAGAGGCTAAAGAACGGATGATCAGGTAAATTCAACAACCTCAATGTGAGGCCCCCAGAAAAAGACCAAAGAGCACACGACTGGTCACCTGTATTGAACCTTTCAAAAGGTGAGGAGTTAGGGATCCCATGCAATTCCAAAAAGTTAAATCATTCACAATCAAGGGTGGTGTTGATATCAATGTCAATCCATTGCCAGTTTCCTAAGAAAACGGCTCTGAATTCTTGAAGTCGGAGCAACTGAAGGTTCTGTTGCTTTGTTAAATTGTTTGCCCGTTTCCGGTCTTATTATACCCATTCACTGTATAAGATTCACTGTATAAGAATAACAACTTTGTATTCCAGCTCTGATTGTAATGCATCATTGGGCTGACCACTTCAGCACATTCTGTCTTGGAGGGGGGGGGGCTTTGTATTCCTGTGACCACCCAGCTTGGGACATACGAAGCTCTGTACCTATGTGCTATTTCCAGAGGTCTATATTGTTTTACAGGTTCTCTGGTACTAGGTCAAAAACAATGTTTTTATGTAGCACTTCTTGCTGCTGAGACTTTAAGACTTGTAATAATAAGAGTTGTTATTAGCCATTATAATAGTACTTAGTGCATAGACCTCTGACTGAATAAGGGCTGAGTTGGTCTTGCCGGGCTTTGAACCTGTGCCCTCTAGACTAAAAATAAATATGTCTGAGGTGAGTGATTAACTCGCCAAGCTGCCTTATATGTGTAATCACCAGATAACATCCTTTCTGCATGTCACCATTATGGCCAGCAGGTTCCCCATCTGTATGAAACCTTAGTGGGCCGGGAGGATAGCTCAGGGGCAACACGCTCACTTTGGAAGCAGGACGATGCAGAGCAACACAGCTTCAATCCCTGAGTCTGCGCTTAGAAACCTCTGGGTATTAGGTGCTTTATAAATAACAATTTATTTTATTATATAACCCAACTTTGCTACATTTGAGCAGTTTTATATCCTGGATGACTGATAGGAACTTGTCCTTATTGCAGGTGACATGCTGTATGTCCTAAATCCCCAAAACACATAGCGGGTTGTTGGTTCTGGGCATATATCCCTGAGGAAGTGAATCCTAGAATCCTTCCTTCCTACAGATAACAGAATGCATTATTTGTGTTAATCTCATTAATCCAATCTTGAACATGTGTTTTTTTTTAAATGTATTGCATTGTACTTGGGAGTCATTCATACCTGTCACATCTGGCAGGGATAACACTTGAGGTTGGCCTATGTTACCAATGTGAGTACTTTACATAGAACCCTAGCCTGTCTCTGACTGTGGCTGATTGAAGAGGGTGTTGTGAGAGCTCATCCTGAGTAATTAAGCAACTTTGTTTATTCCTCACAGGTTCCTGATCACTGTCTAATGTTTTGAATGTCCAAAACCATCCTTCCTTCAAGTGACCAATGTGTCTGTCTCTTGCGAATTCCTAACATCCATCACTCCAACAAGTAACTAGGTTATTACCCTGTGGTTACTGCCCAGAAACAATAATTCCTATAGGTATCTGGCTCACCGCCTATTTGCTAAGTATCAGAACCCATTCTTACACCATAACAATAACTTGTGTTTGTTTAGCGCTTACTGGCAGAATTTTAAATTTGAATGGCCGGTTCTCTCCTTGTGCTGATCCCCAGAGCCCATTCTTTCTTCAGGTAGCAAGTTGTTCGCCCATGGGTGAAACCCCAACCTCATCCTTTCTATTGTTGACAAGTTCTGTCTCTATGGGTAAATCCCCAGAACCCCTACTTCATAAAAGGGAAATATTTTGTCAGCTAGCAAAATCCCCAACTCCATCCTCCCTACAGGTGACAGAGAGACTTTCCATAGAACCATCCATCATTCAGTTAATAATACAAGCTTTGTTACTGCGACCCTACATTTTCTTTGAACTCATTATTTGAATGGGTAAATGCGTGTTACATTACCCATCCTTCCTATGAGTGAGGCAATGCACAGACTCCAACAAGTGAAATGAAGTGTTATGTTCTTGGGACAATGGGCAGACTCTATACTTCAAAGAGGTGAAATGCAGTGTTCTTTCTGGTGACAATGCCCACAATCCATCTTCCCCTATGTGTGAAAGGTAGTTTATCCTTGAGCAAATCTCCAGAGTACATCCCCTACAAGTGACGATTTGCTATCCATAGGCAAACTCCTAGAGTCCATCAAACTTTCGGGTCACAGCCCATGGATATTAGTGAATCCCTTTAGCTCATGCTTTCCACGGGTAAACGCTAATCTCAAAAACTCATCCTTTGCAATTGAAAGGCTGTCCTCACTGATTCAATCCTTTCTACAGGTCATAGGTCCTTTATTCCTTCCAGCAGGTTTCAACTATACCATCCCTCTATACATTTATTTTACTTTGCAACAGAGACTACAGAGTAAATGTGTGAATGAGTGCTGCTAAACTGCTCCAAGGTCACAGTCCTAAATGTACATCTGGTAATTTTGCTCCTCCAAAGAAATATGTCAACAGTGGTTGCTCCCCTGCCTGTTAGAAAGAAGCAGATGCTAAGGGACCATCGGAAATCCAAGACATACATTTCTCTCAGAGAAAGGTTTGCAAGTAGTGCGGGTTACGGTCAAAGGCAAATCAGAATGGCCAGAAAGGAAAATCAATTCCCCCCTTAAAAAGATCAATGTTGACAAAGACTGACTGATAAGCATATCATTTCTGGAATTCACTGCCAGCAGGTGAATATTTTCAGTGCAGGGAAGTAATGGGGGTGGAGGGAGGAGATTAGCACACAGGTGGTATGATTGTTGGCAGAAAGTTTTATTAAACAATAGAGGGGTTGGAGAAAAACCTTCCTGACCCTCATACAAAGAGGGTGTTCCCTGCCTTAAAGGAGTTGGTCAGGATAGTCAAAATAAACAAGTCCACCGTCATGTCCAAAATTCCTATTTCCAGCCCTTAGACTTAGAACTTAAACTAACGTGGAAAAGGGAGTTTCTTTAGTCTCAAAGTAGTAAGGTCTGTATTCCTCACTATGTTGCTGTTGCTCTTCCTCGTCCGAGTAGTGAGGCCTTCACTCCTCACTAGGCGGTTGTTGCTCTTCCTCGTCCCAGTATTTCTTGGGTAAGTGTCCTTGTCTGCAGACATACATGGAAGTGTGTGGGGTCATGTCTTATGCAGGGTAACATGGTGAGGGAGTTTGGGGTGCAGGGGAATCATACTGTGTATGTCCCAAGTGTCGTCCCTTGTCCCATAGGGGGTTCCCCTCCCCATGAGATCCACCCGCTGAGTACCCGCCCCAGGGGGACTATCGGGTAGCAGCCTCACCTTCCTGACCTCATGGGAAGGGGCTTCACCATAGAAGCAGTGACGACATCATGGAATTTGTCACATGAAGCAAATATTTTCCATGAATTTGTGGGCGTGACCAAGCTTAGTGATGGAGCCTAAACCAACATAGAGAGGGTTTAAGGAATAATGGGTAAAAATAAAGGATTATGATATAATTATACAGAACATTTCAAGCAAACATTGGGTAACACGCCGTACAATTTACATACAGTTATTGGGGATACAATGAAACAATCCGCTAGGTGGCAGATCACCAGCAGTACACTGGAACACTCTACAACATATTTTTACGTGGAGTCTGAAAATATATATGCAAAACACTGCCACTCTCCACTGTAAAGCACATGTTCATTATGCCAGAGTCAACAGTACTTGTCATCATTGCCACTGTAAAACATCTTTATAATGCTAGTATCCACAGTGTATGTTATCATTGCATCTGTAAAATGCGTTCCTGACACTCGTGTGCACACTATATGTAATCCGTAGTGAATGTTAGTACTCCCTTGTTTTCTTATATGAGCTCTGACAGAATTAGTACATCCAGGCTGTATACCCTAGCCTCTTAGGTCACACTACATTTATTTTTCCTTCATAGCATGAAAATGTCCCATTATAGATATAAAAAAATCACACTCACTCAAGTTGTAGATCACAATATCTTTATGATCATCAAATGATGCAATGTTAATGTGAACAAGACACAAATATTCAATAAAATCATGTGCTGCATTTGCATTTCCTGATGTAAAGGATCACACTTTCATTCGAGCATGATAGCATGCAGAATGAACATGAAAATGAGAAAACAATCTAATAGTGGCATTCCATTTTGTCCTCGGCGGGGAAGCAATCATTATACATTGTAAATCCAAAGAACAGAAGAAACCAGACCACTGAGCACCCATTACCTCGCAACACCTACCAATGAGAAAAATGGGCCAGCTGTGCGGACATTCAGCTTTGCTTGTATTCACAGGAGGGCAAAACAAGAAGTTCTTTGTTCCTCTAATCTTCAGTATTTTACACGTTGTAATTTAAGATTGTGTATGAAATGGGAAGCCAAATCGCATGTTTTGTCTTGCAGAAAGAAAACTTTCATTTTAATTAAATTTAGCAAACATGGTAAAATGTGTCAAGCAGAGGTACCCAACTGCAGAAAGAATGTCCATGTCGGAGAATGAAAATATAACCAATAAAGTCATGGGTGGACGGGTTTGAGTAAATCTGAACTACTGGCATTGCTCTGGGCAACCTTCCACACCGCTGTTTTTTAACCCATCTGCGCCATTGCAAAATGGCTCTAGCCATATGCAAATCAGTCAGGTACGGCCACCAATGGTAGCAGCCTGGCCTAAACTGCTAGGCCAGGCCCCATCTGCACAGAAACACAACCCACCCCAGACATGTTTCGGCCTTGTTGGGCCTCCTCAGTGAGGTGCACCTTGGTTCCCTATGGTGCAGCAAGCAAGGGACCCACGTCTGGGCACACCGTCTCTAACATAGGGAGACAAACTACAACCAAAAAAGTGATAGGTGGAAGATTTTTAACAAATCTGAACTGCTGGAATTGCTCTGGGCAACCTTCCACGCCACTGGTCGGCACTATTGCTAAAGGGGTCTATCCATATGCAAATCAGTCAGGTACTGCCACCAATGGTAGCGGCAGCCGCGGGCCCAAACTGCTACGACGGGGCCCCTCTGCACAGAAACATTGGCAATCACAGACATGTTTCGGCCTTGTTGGGCCTCCTCAGTGAGGTGCACCTTGGTTCCCTATGGTGCAGCAAGCAAGGGACCCACGTCTGGGCACACCGTCTCTAACATAGGGAGACAAACTACAACCAAAAAAGTGATAGGTGGAAGATTTTTAACAAATCTGAACTGCTGGAATTGCTCTGGGCAACCTTCCACGCACTGGTCGGCACTATTGCTAAAGGGGTCTATCCATATGCAAATCAGTCAGGTACTGCCACCAATGGTAGCGGCAGCCGCGGGCCCAAACTGCTACGACGGGGCCCCTCTGCACAGAAACACAAGCAATCACAGACATGTTTCGGCCTTGTTGGGCCTCCTCAGTGAGGTGCACCTTGGTTCCCTATGGTGCAGCGAGCAAGGGACCCACATCTGGGCACACCATCTCTAACATAGGGAGACAAACTACAACCAAAAAAGAGATAGGTGGAAGGTTTTGAATACATCTGAACCAGTGGCATTGCTATGGGCAACCTTCCACATCAATATTTTTTAGCCAGTCTGAGCCATTGCAAAAGGGGTCCAGCCATATGCAAATCAGTCAAGTACTTCCACCAATGGTAGCAGCCCGGTCCAAACTGCAAGGCCAGGTCCCCTCTGCACAGAAACGCAAGCAAACCCAGACATGTTTCAGCCTTGTTGGGCCTCCTCGGTGAGGTGCAGCTTGGTTGCCTATGGTGCAGCGACCAAGGGACCCATGTCTGGACATACCCTCTCTCACATAGGGAGACAAACGACAATCAAAAAAAGTGATAGGTGGAAAGTGGTGAATAAATCGGAACCACTGGCATTGCAACCTTCCACGCCACTGTTTTTTTAGCCTGTCTGCACCATTGCAAAAGGGGTCCAGCCATATGCAAATCAATCAGGTACTGCCACCAATGGTAGCAGCCCGGCCTGAACTGCTAGGCCAGGTCCCCTCTGCACTGAAACACAAGCACCTAGTGGTTAAGATTCATTCTAAACCTTCCAACAATCTCTTCATTGTTTTTGCTTTGTCAGCCCGAGTGGGACGGGTATGCCCAGACGTGAGCCCCATGCCTGCTGGGCCTAGAGACCCAAGCTTCTCCTCACTGATGAGGCCCAACAACACCGAAACATGTCTGGGGATGCTTGTGGTTTCATGCAGAAGGGATGTGACCTTGCAGTTCGGGGTGGACTGCTGCTTCTTGGGTGGGACCAAGCCTGATTTGCATATGGTCTTTCTCTGGGGTGGGACCAAGCCTGATTTGCATATGGTCTTTCTCCTTCTGTAATGGCTTGGAAGGCAAAGAACGGTGGTCTGGAGGGTTGCCCAGAGCAATGCCAGAGGTTAGGATTCATTCTAAACCTTCCAACAATCACCTCTTTGTTTTTGCTTTGTCACCACGAGTGAGATGAGTATGCCCAGAGTTGGGTCCTGTGCCTGCTGGACCTAGAGACCTAAGCTACTCCTCCCTGATGAGGCCCAAGAATGGCAAAACATGTCTGGGGATGTTTGTGGTCTCGTGCAGAAGGGATGTGACCTAGACTGCTCCTTTTGGGGTGGGACCAAGCCTGATTTGCATACAATATTTCCCCTTCTGTAATGGCCTGGCAGGCAAAGAATGATGGTTTGGACGGTTGCCCAGAGCAATGTCAGAGGTTAGGATTCATTCTAAACCTTCCAACCATCACCTCTTTGTTTTTGAGAGTGAAAATATGACATCTCGCCGGTGAAACAGAATGTACAAATACATAAGTAGCTGCGAGAAATGACTTACCACTCAACTTTGAGTTAAAAGGCTTACATTATGTGTCTATCTCAGGTCCTGAATCAGAATCTATCTTCTCGCTTGTTGTCAGGTACTTGGAACCTTACGTGGGAGACAAGGGCTGGCACTTCAGCTTGTGTGCTAACCTTGACCTTCTCTCCCAGCCAAAGAAATAGAATGCCCGAAAACCAGGAAAAACAACAAAACAGAAGGCCCGAAATCAGAAGAACCACCTGCCTAAATCACAAAGACCCAACAAGCATAGCCTGTATGGAGCTGCATTGAACCCCTCTGTCCTTGTCTAATCGACCTATACATTCCATACCATTTGGGCCATGTCTCTCAGCACGTGACCCTTACATCAGCATGCCTTCTCACCCATGTGACCCTGTCTTTAACTTTCCCTTGGCACATCACCCACTCTATTTTCTCTCCTAATCACAAGAGTAAAATATTCCTTCTTAAATCCTGCCTGGAATGGCTTAGCTACCATGTTTCTATCACACCTCTCCCCAGTCAGACATCATTGTGCATCGTGCTTCAAACAATGAAATCTTCTTTGTTCACGGAAATGTTTCTGTACTTTGAGATTCAACTCTATGCTGCACAATGGTTGTCAGAACACAGGCACCGGTAGTTTTAAAATGCCTGTTTGTATTTTCCCTTTGTGTGTTTTATGTGTGTGTGTGTGTGCACCAATGGACTTTAAGAATTAACCACTTTGTTAGTTCACCACGAGCATACGGCTTGCATCTTAAATCCCATTGAAAACCTTATTCTCACAAAATTCAAATTGGATTGTATTTTTTTATTGTTTATATACCTGCAGCGTATAACTCATGGTATTACTCTAACCAGCACACATGAACCCATTTATTGAAAACTCGCTTTGATTCACGTTTTTTTGTTAGGGTCAATGCATCTGCGACGGAAAATCACATTCAAGATGCCGATGCCTCCAATATATGTCACCATAACCACTTTAAAATCAAAGTTATGGACCTGTTGTACCAATGTGTCCTTAACTGACACAGTTATGCCCCAAAGCTGCTATTAGTCATTACACATGCGTAGTTGTCAGATTTTTAAAGGCGATCCACTAGGTAGTAACCCTATTATAGGAGCTATCGGTTTCTGTTCAGAAAAACTAGATTTAATGTAAATGACACGCAAAATATTATTGTATTATTGCAGGAACGTAGAGTTCTTAAATCTCTTGGCCAAAATCTCATGGCTTATTAACAAAAACGAGTGCCACTTTAAATACACGTTAATTACGTTCATAATCAAGTCTACCCGGTGACAGTGACAACTTGGTCCAGGATACTGAAGACCAAGGCAGGCACCTCTGAGTGAATGCATGGGCACACCATGTAGCTTTAGCTCACCTAAATTTAATCCAGCAATACAATACAACTAGGATCTAGGTCTCTGCTGTGTGGGTATGTACTGCCTTGCCTGAATTACTCATTATAACCAAGTACAGCCAAACATTAATGTGCACATATACATGTTTACTGTTTTAAAACAGGATTTATTTTCTTTTTTCTCGCACATACACTTTTGGCCATTTGATATTTACTGCATGACAATAAGCACACCACTAATCGACATTAGTCTTGGCATTTAGGCAACCCAATGATACTAATATATGGCTTTATATAATGATAGCCAGGCTAATGTTCAGCATTATATATTATAGATTTTAGCTGGAGACCTAACACCACTGCTGCAGATTGAAAAGTGTGTTAGGTAAGGATGTCTCCATGCCCCGTCCCTTACGTTATTGTTTATTAATGATCCAATACAATACAGTTTAGCTGCACCTACCGATGCTCCTACGTTCAGTAGAGAAGAAATACCAATTCTTTTGTTTGCAGACAATGCTTTTTTATGCTCAAAAACTCTGGAAGGTCTAAAGAAACAGTTTTCAAGATTTAATAATTACTGTAACCAGAAAGGAATGGAAGTTAATTGGTTGAAGTCTAAATCGATGCTCTTTTCAACTAAAATGACACAATGACCCCCAACCTATTATGAATACTGGATGCAAATGCTCCCGGGTTCCATGCATTTGTTAAGTGCTGGAGGTAAATCTGACCCCTACCGGCAAAAAACTGCTGTTATTATTGCCACAGCTGGTAATTGTGGCAACATCCCCCCCTATTGAGTCCATGGGATGGGGAATAACAGCCCTTGCCGGCACTTGTAATCTTCTGGTTATTGCAGCAGACCAAGTGCCAGCAACGCCAATTCTGTTTGCTGGTATTCCGGCAGCTTTACCGCCAGAATACCGGCAAACCTGGGATGAGGCCCATATATGTATTGTAATGTATTATACCTGCACTGCACTTGGTTAGATATTTCTTATATTTTCTGATATTGTAATGTGGTGTATGCTTATAAGACAACTGCCAAATAAAAGCTATGACGATGATGGGGATAATAACACTGTTGAGGTTTCTGTTGGGTGTCCTGACCCACGTTTGAACTATTATGCTACAACATTTGGTGCTGTGGGCTTAGAAAATCCAAGATGGTGGAAAAGCCACATTTGCGCCAGAATCCAGGAGAACCGCTCAGTTTTGCGCACACCAAAATGGTCGCCTGACCTGCCACCCACCAGGGCAATGAAAGATGGTTCTGTTCAAAATCTGTTTTTATTAATGTCAAAAATTGCTAGGATCATGGCCCCGAAACCACCAAACAAAAATCCAACTCTGGTTGAGTGTTCTACATTACTCTACTGCAGATCCACATCAATGCCATGTCAAGCAAAAATCATATGCTGTCAAGCTAAATCCCCTTTTTGAAAGACATTAATTCAAGACAGGTCCCAAAAATGGGTGCAGTACCATTGCAAGCCACTGACCGGCGCTGGCGCTCTATGAATCCTGACAGGAGAGCTGTCTTGCAGAACTGTGCAGTGCAAAGAAGGTGGTCTTATTTCAATTAAAAACCTTAAAGGGGTTGCTTTTCCTGAGAACCCCTAACACCTCAAAGACCCACACAACAGCCCAGGATATCACATGGCCCTGTTGATTGAGAGGGAGGAGTTTTCCCCTGCAGGACACAACACAATAGTCCCTTTCAATTGAATAGAAATGCAGATTAGGGTGTAACTGTCAACAGCTGCCCTGCCAGGAAAGAGAGGCCTGTGATCTCTGACTCACCAAGTTCTGGGGGGCGGGCCAGGCTGGTTTGCGGATTCATATTGCAGCAAATATATGTTTAAGTTAAATGCTTCGGAAATATTGTTTTAAGCTCACAGAAATGTACAATTTGGGGGTCCTTAATATGGAAAATGCGCTCACAATTTGAGACCAAACTCCACTTTGTGCGGTGTTCTGGGACCGAACCCCGCTATTTATTAATATTGCAGACACAGGGTTTATGCTAGAGACATAGTAAATTACTGTAATCTGCCCAGAAGGGGGGTGTACCTCTGTGTAAATTTGGGTAAAAGTCCAATATTGGAAAACCAACCAAAAAGTGTATTTCGTAACCCAAGTTCTTAGAAACATCAGAGTTGGAAAAGAGACCTACCCGAAGTAATATATGATGTGTATATGTAATTTCAACAAACTGTGTATCTGGGAAATATGTGTTTTGGGTAAAATTGATTTTTCTAAGTAAATGCAAAGGGGAGGATCCTCTGACTTATTAAACATACCTCATCACGATGACACTCAATTCCTTCCCCCAATCAAGGGAGAGAGGAGGACTTGGCCAATGACAAGTTGTGGGGGGCAGGCTTAGTTATGCCCACGCACACACCCATTTTGGACAGGCAACAGACTCACTTCCACTTTCTTGCAAAGCATTTTGCCGGATGACTTCAGGATCCAGAACTCAACTCCAGATAGATCCAGAACCAAGCCAGAACTTAAAGCAGAGAGGCCTAACCCAAACAGCTGAACTCTTCTCAGCGGGCCTCAGCATCCGGCAAACCTAACCAAACTATTCAACAGCCGGGCAAGCTGTTTGATTCTGGCCTAGAAACCTGTGCCAGTACCCAGAAAGCAGTGCTGTATCCAGAATCCACTTGATCCAGACCAGCAGAACCAGAGACTCAGACCAGACTGCAGTGCCGCTAGCAGACCCAGACCAGATCGCTGTGAGCAGAACCGGTACTAAAGACCATCCGTGGCGAGAGAACCGCAGCCAACCTGACCAGATCTTGACGGCCTATTTCAAATTTATTGTGTGAGTACTCAGCTAGAACTGTGCCAGAACCAATCTCTTATTCTAAAATAATCTGATGCAAAACATTTGAACCTGTCCAGAACTGCATCATAGGAATCGTGTGTTCATTCTGCCATTTCAAAGCTGTAAAAGTGTAATTTTCTTCATTCTGAAGTTTACTTTAATTTCGAGAAACTACCTTCACAAAATCGTCCGTATCTTTGGAACCGAGTGTGCTAGGAACTTATAGTTTTTCCGTAATCGCGCTCGACGCATTCGGAAAAATTGCCGCGAATTGTCATTTCGCTCAATTTCGTTTTCTGTCAAAATAGCTGCTTTGGCGTGCATTGCTGAAATTCGTTTTCAACCTGATAATCCCTTATTAATCATTGTTAGGTTGACCTGAACTAATTCAAAGTAGCTGGCACCTACCCTGAATCTCCTATCGGGAATTAAAATCATTTTTAGCATATTTTTCCTTTCTTTGCATATCACATTTAAACTGTGTTTAAAACCATCCCTGTTTCTCTAAACTTGCTAGGGGGGAACTGAAATTCGTATTGTATTCTGATTGTATTCCTGAAAACTGTGTGCTTACTTCCTTCTCCTTATATTGCATAGGCGGGGAGTGAATTGCCACCATGGGAAAAGGGAACATATTCAGGCTAATTCATAGAATCCAGCGCACAAGTAGCGCACGCGGCTGGCGCACAGCGTGCGCCTGCGATAGTCTGCGCCAGGCACGTGCGCTAAAACAGATTTCCGCGCACAGCGTATTCATGGATTTCAAGCTCCCAAAACAGCCGTGGCGCAGAGAATCGCAGCGAGCCTGCAGCAGCGCCAGTAACGCCCCCAAGAACGCCCTCGCGCACGGAAAAGCCATCAAAAGCGCTAAATCATCGCTAAGGGCTGCGCTAACCCCGGACCACTTCACAGGGCAGGCAAACAAGGAAAGCAAAGCAGGCAATCTCCAAATCAGGAGTACGCGGGAAGTACTACACGCGACTAGGCAGGGAACGTGAATCACAGGGGTACGCGGGAATCATCACACGCGAACAGCCAGGGTGCGTGTATTACAGGGGTAGCGGGAAGTCCAACACGCGATGGGCCAGGGAACGTGTATTACAGGGGGACGCGTGAAGTAGAACACGCGATAGGCCAGGGAACGTGCATCACAGGGGTACGCGGGAATCATCACACGCGAACAGCCAGGATGCGTGTATTACAGGGGTAGCGGGAAGTTCAACACGCGAAGGGCCAGGGAACGTGTATTACAGGGGGACGCGTGAAGTAGAACAAGCGATAGGCCAGGGAACGTGCATCACAGGGGTACGCGGGAATCATCACACGCGAACAGCCAGGGTGCGTGTATTACAGGGGTAGCGGGAAGTTCAACACGCGATGGGCCAGGGAACGTGTATTACAGGGGGACGCGTGAAGTAGAACACGCGATAGGCCAGGGAACGTGTATTACAGGGGTACGCGGGAATCATCACACGCGAACAGGCAGGGTGCGTGTATTACAGGGGTAGCGGGAAGTCCAACACGCGATTGGCCAGGGTACGTGTATCACAGGGGTGCGTGGGAATTATCACATGCGAATAGGCTGGGTGGGCCCCCACAGGTGTACCCTGTACACCCTCCCCGGCCCCTGCAGGCAGCCCACAAAACAGTGGACTACCCTGCACACCTGATCATGTCCCCCTGCACCCCCATCCACCCGGGGCACCCTCCACCAGGCCCCCACCCATGTCTCCCACCACCCCCACCCCCCAGCAGTGCAGGGGCACCTGCCATCAGGCCCCCATCCATGTCTCCCACCACCCCAACCCCCATCCACCAGGGGCACCCTCCACCAGGCCCCCACCCATGTCTCCCACCACCCCCACCCACCAGCACTGTGGGGCACGTGGCCAGCAGGCAGTCAGGCAGCAGCCGATGGCAGGTGGGAGCGTGCTCAGGGTTCTTGGGGACTTAAATTCGGCCTCCTGGCCAGGAGCGTGGTCTTTCGTGTTAGAACGCGTGGACAGCCTGATAGGGAGTGATTTTGCACCAGAAAACCCCACACTCATCGCGCGAAAACCCGCATCGCGCGAAAACCCGTCACCAGCATATGTGCGTCAATAGTTACCTGCACGTGCAGTGTCAAAGCGTGTGATTGGTGAAAAGTGAGCGACACGCAGGAGTGTCGAAGCGCGTGATTGGTGAAAAAGGATCCACATGCAGGAGTGACAAAGCGTGTGATTGGTGAAAAGTGAGCTACACGCAGGAGTGTCGAAGCGCGTGATTGGTGAAAAAGGATCCACATGCAGGAGTGACAAAGCGTGTGATTGGTGAAAAGATACCTACACGCAGGAGTGCCAAAGCGTGTGATTGTTGAAAATGGGCCAAGCACGTA
The DNA here is from genome assembly GCF_040938575.1 of Ambystoma mexicanum. NCBI lineage: Eukaryota > Metazoa > Chordata > Amphibia > Caudata > Ambystomatidae > Ambystoma > Ambystoma mexicanum. Next base: position 1,185,503,209 of record NC_090925.1, read on the forward strand.
CACGCCGTAAGTGACGATGTACGTGTGGGCCTGTATAAAAGGTAGTGTTGAACACAATTTCCTTGTACGTGCTTTTCGTGGCGAGCGAGTGGGTGAATTCGGTACTTCTTGTCGTTTCACACGCGATTTACTTCACGGCGTTTCCAGTTCGTACTCCCTGTTACCTCTGACAGCTCTTTTCTCTTTTTCCTCTTGTACTGGTTTTCCTGGGCCTGTTCCCTCAAACAGTGTCCCCTTCTACAGTTGTCCTGTCTCCTCAGACAGCGTACACCTCTTCTTTTGGCGGGGGTGTTGCCAACCAAAAGTGCTATTTTTTCACGCTCTTTTACCTGGCAGACGGTGAGTCACGCACGTATCTAACATCTGTGCTTGCCCCGTGTGTAGCCTACCCCTTCAGAGGTCAATCTAGGCCGCGTGTGACACGCATACGTTCATTGTGTTACTGGATGCCACAGCGTAGTGCAGGGTTTTCCATCAGCACACGTGGTCTAGGAGGGGTATTGTGCACGTTCCTTAACTTTTTTGGGGTGCCTGTGCGTTGCGTGACCCGTCATCTTTCCCCAGGGGTGTCATATAGCCTTGCCACTGCACTAGGGTACGAATACCATCTGGTACCCAACCCCTTTGACACCCAATTGCCCAGGACAATTGTGCACACCCACTCCCATACGCACAATACCATCAGTGCCATGGTTGGGAGGCGTGCAAGCCGTAAGGGTGGCAAAGGTGGCCGAGCCACACGTGGTGGCCGTGGAGGATCCAACAGGGGACGTGGTTGTGACTTGCAGGGCGCCCCTGTTCCCCCCAGTCTGGAGGAACAGTCAGGGACACCCATGCCCCCCCCCCCCCCCCCCCCCAGTTGAGAGTCATGTGGCTGATACCAACCCTGATCAGCCCATGTCGGACCAGGCCATTGTGGCACCAGACCTGTCCGAGGGTGATTCCATCGCTGACATCCAGGTCAGCAGGTCCACTGTACGTGCACCGGTGCACATTGGTGTCATCAGGGCACGCGCATCTATGCCAGATAGGTCATCTGCTGGCCCCCGTAGCCAGGGTGTGGCTCAATCCACCCCACCTCTCATACACCCTGCCAAGACTGTGTCGGTCCTAGTTCATGCACCTCAGATCAGGCCTGACCCCATCCCACTACCCCCAATGCCTGCACCTACTCCCATGCTGAGTGGGCAATCACACACACCCAGTACAGAGTCCACCACGGCTCCTGCCCCTAGTGTCCACAGCGGCGTAGGACACTCTGGATCCCCACCCCCTTCCAAGCGCAAGAGGAAGAGTGCACGTCCGGCACAGGCTGATGCCCCAGACACGGCTGCACAGTCCGGCCCATCAAGGAAGCCAAGCTTCACAGACGCCGAACTTAATGCACTTGTTCAGTATGTGTCAGATCATGATAGGGAAATGGTCATCGTTGCAGGGTCCAAGACCACACATGCCAGACGCCAGGCACACTGGCAGACCATTGCTGACAGAATAAGTGCCCTTGGAGTAGTGAGGCGCACAGCTAGTGATTGCCAGAAGCGCTGGAATGACCTTAAGCGCAGGGCAAAGGATAAGCTGGCCTCAAGTCATGCCGCAACCTTGGTGACTGGAGGTGGGTCCCCAGCACAGGAAATAGAACTCACACCACACGAGTCCGTAGCTGGATCCTACGTCACCGAGGGACAACTCCAAGGTGTGGGAGACCTCCCTGATTACGAGGCATCATCCGGTGAGTGCACATGCATGTGTGTATCATCCATGTGCATGGTGTGTGTGTGAAGCATTCATGTTGGGTGCCTGTCAAGGGGGTGTGTGGCAGAGTTGACAGTGGCACCCATGTGCCTCATCCAGTATGTACAGTGCAACACCATCTGGCCACAGCACTATCCCTACTGGCAACAGTGCACATATGGGCCAACACCATGGAAGTTGCCCTTGATTAGTAATTTTGTCACTACATTGTTGCTCATACTCCCCTGTCTATTCATCTGATGTCTTACATACCATTCCTCTCCTTTCCCCCAGCCATTAAAGTTTCATCTTCACATGCCTGACATGCAATGATACCACATGCTAATGCGTCCTCTGTATATAAATGCCTACCAACATGCAGTCATAATGTGGATGTAGCCTTGACATCCACCTCCTTCCTGGGTCCTTTGGTACCGTCTGGTTTCGAGCCCCATTCCCTCACACTCCATGCTGCTCTTCATGGTCTATCTTCCATGACTTCTACAGTTCAGACCATCGTGCCCTACGCACGACACCTGCTTGCCAAAAGTCAAATGAGGGCAGCCTGCCCTCCAATGCGACCCACCCTATTGCTGACCAGTGCATCTGAGCCTACTCTAAGCTAACTCTCACTGACATCTGCTCATACATGCCTTTGCCTGTCCCATAGACCCTTCACATGGTCCCTGTCCTCTCTCCTTGCTCCTCTTCCACCATCATAGGTGGGACCCGTTGGGGTGTACTCCTGGCCTCCTTCCAATCCTCAGATACCACTAATGATGTGCATGGTAATGGGAGCGTCTCAGTCCAAGGCCCTTAGGCCAACCTCAATCTCCTTGACAAATGCTACCCACATCTCATCAACTTCCTTACCTCTCCTGCTGTCCCCCCTCCTCTCTCCTCATCAATCCTGCACTGCCTCCCTGCACCCTCCCATGAACCTTCTCCGCCTCCCACTCCAACTCCTACACATGCGGCACCTCTGATCTCTAGCACTCCCCGTAAGTCCTACAAGGCTGTCAACCTCCTCCACAATTACACTCCTTTCACTGCGGCTGCATCAGGCATTCCTCCGATAACTGTCACTTACATGAGGTTATGCACCTTGATATCCTTGGTCTCATGGAAACATGTCTGACGGCCAGCTCTGTCTGCATCCTTGACCCTCTCCTTGGCCCGCCACTACTGTGCAGGGGGGGTGTGCCCTTGGCTTCCCTGAGGGTATTCCTGCCACTGTCACACCTACTTAGACCTACTCCACTCTGGAATGGCTTGTGTGAGGTTTCTGTCCACCACACCTTGACATTCCAAACAGTGCGTACTGTGTCTGGGAAAACTGGTCAAATGTACTACTTCCTTTCTGAGTGTCCTCACCTCTCCTCCTCACTCATGTCCCCAGACACAGAATTCCTCATCCTTGGTGCGGTACGCATCCACCTGCATGCCTGTTGACGCCCCCACGTGACCTTTCTGTGACCTCAGCAACTCCCTCTCACCCTCTAGACTCCCGTCTGTCCCTACTCATTCTGCAGGGCACACTCTTGATGCTCTGATCTCATCTGACTTTCCCCTCTCCGTCCATCTCTGCACTCCTCTCTCCTGGAGTGATCACATTCTCCTCTCCTCCCAGCTCACCCTCAACACCCCACAGGCAAAGCCACCCTCACCACTGTCACACACCTTCTTGGTATTCCGACCCATGAAGTGTGTGTCAGTCGAGGCTCATGCTGCCAAAATGTCCCCCCCATCCAGCTCCCCCTTAGGCTCACTCCCATCCTGACAGGGCCCACTCCATGCTCCACTCCATGTCAGGTACACTGGATGTCTTAGCCACGGTCATGACCACCTGTCTGAAGCCCCATGCCAATGCAGAGTCCTGGCATGACTCGGATCTTGGGAACCCAAACCACAGGTGCCGGGTGGCAGAGAGGGAATGTCCTGCATCATGGCCATCCTCTGGCAAACTGGCCTGCCACATGCTCCAAAGGCAATAGCGCCTCACCCTTCTCACCAAGATGAGATCCCCATAAATCCAAGGGCACATATCTGCGGCATGTGACAACTCTGCAGGACACATAGAAATCTGAAAGGACCTTGCCGAGCCAGAGGCAGTGTGTACCTCCCCTGTCCCCTCCGAGCCCACAGCACAGCATGATTGTCTCTGTACCCCTATAGGCCACCCCCCCAGCACTTGTCTGCGCCTAACACCATCTGCCCTTGACGTCAAGTCCTACTTACCTTGTACAGCACTTCCAGCCGCCACTCCCCCTTGCACTTCATTGTGCCACCCACCCCTGCACTTGCGTGACATGAATGACACCAGCACCAGTAGTATTGTTGACTGGCATCCCCTTCTGCCCCACCACCCCTCAGTGCTCCGCTGCACCTACAAACATTACTTGACCGGTGCTTCACGAATGCAAAATTATTCCGTTACAGGTGTTGGGGAGGTGGAATCACAATGTTTACTGCATTATGTTGATCTAGACAAGGCACTGTGCATCGTTGCCAATTTGGACTAGCAGATCCATGTACAACATGTATACTAATTGATGTGACGATGCAATGTCAGGACCAGAGTGGTAGAAATCCAAAAAAGTAGCCCTCCTCTCCCTCTTCACTTGGTGGCTATGTCACATGCCATGTGTGTGATGGCATGTGCCTTTGACATGGCACTCACCGCCCAATGTGTGATGGCAGTGCTAGGCATCAAGGTGAGCAGGCGTTGCTCTCCAATCAGTACATAGTATGCCCTGAGCCTCCCCTACAGACCCAGTGATGGTGAATGCATAGGAGGACTCCCAGTCATGTAGGACATGTGTCGTAGGACTACTGCCTATGTTGTTCATCAGCCCTTGTTGCATGCCATGGTGCTAATGCCTGTTTCCATTTTTCTCTTTCATGTCTTTGCAGGGGACGAAGCACTTGTTGATGCTGGGGATGTGGTGGTGGAGCCGTCCCAGGAGGGCAACCCGGGCCGACCTACCACAAGTGAGGGACGTGGTGTGTTTGTGGGTGAAAACCCACAAGTGCTGCAGGCCGTGCTGTCGAGGGGTGTCTCTGGGGGTTCCTCCCCCGAGCAGTATTCAGGTGTAGACTCGGAGGATGACACCTATGTGCAGTCGCAGGTGAGTGTTCTTGGGAGAGAATCTCCTCTGTCCGACCCACCTGCAGCCAGGCCATTGGCCTCAATGGGGATGTCAGTGTCGGCAGATCAGCCTCCGGTGGTTACGGATGCAGGGCCACACCACCCAATCTCTGATCCTGTTCCTGGGGCTGCAGATCAGAGAGGGAATGCAGTCCTGCAGCCTGAGGCCTTGCCGGCACAGCAAGGCGCAGTCCGCCTTGCCCCAGGCAGGTGTGGTGCCCGTCAACGTGGTGGCCGTATGCCACCTGGCAATACCGTATGGGAGCAATCCATCTACGGTATGGCCACCCAACAGGCAGCATCATCCGAGATGATTGCACAGGCCATGGATAGGGTGGCCACTTCCATTGTCCCCCCAGAAAGGCTGATGGAGCGACTGGAGCAGGCTACAGAGTCCATCTGCCAGGCACACAGGGAGGATATGTTGGCGTCCAACATGGACAGGCGGGCGGCACTGGCGACTCTGGGGGAATCACTTTCCATGGAGTCCCAGCGCCACAGGGAAGCCCTGAGGGAAGAACTCCGTCACCTCAGGTCGACCCTGTTAGAGCTTGAGGCTTCATCCCATAGAAGGACAGAGGAGCAGCTGGAGCGTCTGACACGGACGCTCTCGGCCGAGATGCAGGCAACTCGTGCGGAGGTCAGGTCATCCCGGGAGTTACTGCATGGGGACCTCCGCATGATTATAACCCAGAACCAGAACTACCAGACCCGCCTGCTTGCAGCCATGGAGGAGCAAACTCGTGCTTTGCGTGGGCTGCCTCCCATTGTCACACCATCTTCTGAGGCAGCTCCCCCACCTCCAGAGTCAGCTGCAGGGTCTGGGCAGAGCCATAGCGACTCATCTCCCACAACAGAGTAGCCGTGTGGGCCACGAGCCTATGGGGTGTTTTCCTTTCCCATGATCCACACAGGTGGATTGTGGCGTGCATCCTGTCCTCGGACCTCATAGGTGGCCCCCCCCCGCCGGCCCTTTCATGGCCATTTTTTCTCTTTTTCATTTTTATTTTGCAAGAGTGTTGCCTTGTGTGGGTACCTGGGCATACACTGTATTGTGGCTGGGCACATGCAGGCTTGTCCTGAGTTTGGTTTCGATGCTTGGGTAGCAGACATCCACACCCCTCCTGCTTCCCTTTCCATGGGCTTGCAAAGGGTGTGCCCAAGTGACAGCAAATTACACGGTGACATTGGACTCCCATGAGCTGTTGGCCAGTCCATAGTCAATACTGTGTAGACATTCATAGTGTTCATTGTTGTTGCACCTAACTATGCATGATGGCATGATATGTGCCTCTACTTACATATGTTGCTCATGTTTTGCAGGTATTTCACACAGATCTTCACAAGGGCATACTCTCTGGAGTCACACTACATGTCGGTAGATGTGCACTGACACTTTTGCATGGCGCCATCACTGTACATCTGGACGGTGAGGACATACCAGCTGAATCAGGTAATGAGACTACCATTGATTACATGCAATGTGTCTTGTTTGGGTGGGCTTCAGGGTGGGTTGGTGTGTAATTTGATAGAAATTACTCTTACACAGGTGTGTAGTAGTGGCTCCAGGGCGGTTAGCTGCTCAAGTGCGGCTATGTTCCATTTGGGGCACTGCTATTTGTGACACTGGTGTCATGTTGTGATGGCCAGTTTGTTTGCTGTCACATACCATGACATGGTGTCCTCAGTGGCGGGACTGTGAAGGGAGTGGGTGACATGGCAATGTTGTCATGTAGTGAATCGCCTGTGGGAATGCATTTTAGATTGATGGAGTTGTGTCTTTGCGTTGTGATGCATAGCTGGTGTATGTGTAGCTAGGGGTGCACACATATTGACACTTCCATGTTAACAATCTCAGGCTGATGTGTATCTGACAGTTCATTGTCAAGTACTTTTCAGACATTGTCAGGTAGAGTCATCATTGATTGTCAGATGGTATGTGCCAGAGCAGTGTGCACCAGCCAGCACTGTGATTCCTAGGTGAAGAAGTTGGCCACCAGTTGCGTACGGGCTGCCTCCCCCCGTGCCCTTTCCCCTCCCATGCGCAGCGGGCGTGCATGTGGTTGTGGATGTGGGGGCACCACCATGTCCACGGGCAGGCCCCGGCGTGTTGCAACGTTGTGCAGGACACATGCTGCCACTATGATCCTGCACACTATTCGGGGAGCATATAACAGCTGCCCGCCAGAACGGTCAAGGGAGCGAAAGCGTGACTTGAGCACTCCGAATGTGCGCTCCACTATGCCCCGTGTAGCAATGTGGGCTGTGTTGTACCTTACCTTGGGTGGCGTGGTGGGGTTCCGGATTGGGGTCATCATGTGGGGGCTGATAGGGTAGGCACTGTCCCCTGCGGAGGTGGTGATGGGTATCATTAGTGGTGTTGTGTCATGACCCAGTATCTGACATGCATGCATGTGGAGTGGCATTCATGCTCACCAAGCAGCCATGTATCTCCATGCTGGCCAGCCTCTAGGTCCCGGCATAGGGTAGACATTCTGTAGATGAAGCTGTCGTGGGTGGACCCTGGATAGTTGGCATATACTGATGTGATGATTCCCTTGGCATTGCATACAACTTGGACGTTGATGGAATGCCAGTGCTTGCGGTTTCTATAGATGTGCTCTGTTGCCCTGGGTGGACGTAGAGCCACATGTGTGCAGTCAATTGCACCAAGCACTTTGGGGAATTGAGCCACACCATAGAATTCCTGGATGCACGTCCGCCTTTCTGCATGAGTCCTGGGGAGATATATGTGCCTGCGGACTGAAGGCCGTGCAGTGATGATGTTCAAGACCTGGTGTAGGCAGCGTGACTGCGTGGCCTGTGACACACCACCCACTATGGCACTTTTCCGCTGAAAGGATCCAGTGGCCAAGAAGTGCAGTACATTCAGGACCTTCTGCAGGGGGCTGAGTGCTTGGGAGCACAGGGTGGGTGATGTGAGGTCATCCTCCCACTCACTGACCAGGTCCAGTATGATGTGTGCTGGAAACCTGTACCTCCCATACACCTGGTCATCAGGCATCCCGAATAGGCTGGTTCTGGGTGTGAATATTCTGGCCCTGACTCTCCTCCTCATCCTCCTTTGGTAGCCCACTGCCACTGCTGCTAGGAACGGTATGTTCATCCTGGCATCTGGCTTGTTTATTGAAAAGTGCGCAAATTAATGCCTTGCGCGTGTAGTAGGCAGCGTGTGAGCCTCGCACCCCTGGAATCGGGTTCCCACTCCAATCGCGTGTGGAAATTCCCACGCTGCAGGCATACAGGTGCGCTGACGTACTTGGCTGTGTAAGTGGCCGCGCGCCCCTGAAATACACGTATATAGGCCAATGGCGTGTAAGCGCACTTTTGGCCAATTACACGCGATGAAATACACGTACATAGGCCAATGGCGTGTACGCGCACTTTTGGCCAATTACACGCGATGAAATACACGTACATAGGCCAATGGCGTGTACGCGCACTTTTGGCCAATTACACGCGATGACACTCTGACGTGCAGGATTTCCACGTGTGCTCGTCTTCACGTGCTGAGTGGGGAACGCCCGTGCGGATCACGTCAGACGCGCTTACGCGATGAGGGACTCTGGTCCAATAGAATCGCGTATGCGTGCTGACGCACTTACGCGCTAAGGGCCTTTCCTCGGATTTCACGCTGACGTGCAGGAATTTCACGTGCCAAATCACTCCGTATCAAGCTGGCCACCCGAAAACACACGGAACACCACGCTCCTGCCCCGAAGGCCGAGTTACTGCCCCCCAAGTGCCCTGAGCAGCCTCCCACGTGCTATCTGCTGCTGCCTGCCTGCCTGCCTGCCTGCTGCCACCGTGCCCTGCCATTTGGTGCCTGCACATCAGCCATCTGCAGGGGTCCAGTTGCTGTGTCCACCCCTGCTGGAACTGAAGACTCCCAACTGGGATTACATCGCTCCACAGCCCAGCCCCAGGACCCAGTTGCCCACCCACACCTGCCTCTGGGGTTGCCATGTCGGGCACTTCTACATCTGGCACCAGTGGCAACCCCAGGCCAGAGGGGCAGAGGGGCACCAGCTTCACTGCCACCGAAGTTGGTGTCCTGGTGGAGCATGTCCTGGGGCAGTATGATGCCCTCTTTGGATCGTCCCGCGCCAGCAAGGAAGGACGGGAGAGGATCTGGGCCGACTGTGTGGTTGCCATCAACGCGGAGGGGGTGGCAACCCGCAACGTCTTGAAGATCAAGAAGCGCTGGGAGGACTTGAGGTCCAGGACCCTTGTGAAGGCCCGGCGCCTCGTGGAGGGGGGCCGGGGCCACATGAGTTCCATCCAGAAGAGGGTCCTGGAACGCGTACGCCCAGCGCTCCACGCCCAGATCCTTGAGAGGGAGACCCGTCTGGAGTTGAGCGGTAAGTGTCCAAGCATCACTGTGTGAGACAGGGCATGTTGCGGTGTGCTGGTTCTATGATACTTGCCTGTATGTGTGCCATGTGCCATGTATGCATGTATGTGTGCTGGGACATCATGGTAATGCATGTGCGACCAGTGATGTGTGACCCACATGGTTGTTGCATGTGTAGAAATGCGGCATGGGGAGCACTATGCAGATTTGGGACATGAGAGCATGCCAGTCTCTGTACCTGGACATGGATGGGGGTGAGGATGGGTGCTGATGCCAGGTACATATATGGTAGCCATGTCTGTGTGCCTGACCTGCATGTCTGTGACTTGTGCATGCCATGGATGCATGACTCATGTGTGTGACAATGCACAGATTCAGTGACGCACCCACCTTACCCTTGTTTTGCCTGTGTTTGGTGTGATTGTGGCCAGATGGATGTGACTGAGGTGTAGTGTGTGCATGTGATATGCATGAGCCATGATGCATGTGAGTTACATTTCATTGAATGTTTCAAGAGTCAATTGGACATGCATGGAAATGTGCATGGCATGCACCATGCCTGTTACTGTGTGTGTTTTGCCTGGACTGACCCATGTGTTGTGGAGGGACATGATGGAAGTGTACTTTGACAGGGGTGCTCATCTGCTATTGCTTCCTGTCTAGGGGACCATTGTACAGTAGCCTGATGCTTGTGTTCTTTGTCTCCCTCTACGCAGCGGCTAGTGAAGAAGAGGGCGGAGACGGCGCTGTGGAGCAAGGCGGCGGGGATGCCCCCACGGCTGCAGCGGAAGGGGTGGGTGAGCCCCCACAGGGGCCTGCTACGGCGGGAGACGGTGAGGAGCCATCCAGGTTGGTGGTTTGCACAGAGGAGGAGGAGGCCGACACTGGTGCACACATGGGCCCTGGTGGGAGCATCCCTGCTGGTGCAAGTGGTGCAGTCCAGGGCCAGGGGCAGGAGGCAGCACAGGTCACCGTGGAGGGGCCTGTGCATGTCGCTGTCCCTGACCCTGTGAGTGCACCACCATGCACCAGCAGGGATGCCCCGTCCCAGGCCCGTCCGCAGGTAGAGGGGATGTCCATGTCAACTGACTCCCCTCCACCTGCGGCCGTGGGAACCCCTGGCCGCGTGGAGCAGGTCCTGATTGGGGTCGCGATGCGCACGGCTGTGATTCGTGATGCCGTGCGTGCTTCCCGGGAGGAGCACGCACGTCATCACGAAGTGCACCGTGCCGACGTGGCCCAATTGGGATCGGCCATGTTCGGGGGGTTCCTGCATGTGTTGGCCAATCTGACGGCCCTCTCCTCCTCTGTGCAGGCTATCCACCAGTCGTTCTCCTTGCCGTCTTCCGGCCCAGATGCCACCATGGCCCCCTGTGGACCTGCCCCGACCAATGCAGCCAGCTCGGTGGGGATCCCATCCCTGCCACAGTTGGGAGTCGGAGGTCCAGCAGGGGTGGACGACACAGCAAGTGGACCCCAGCAGATGGAAGATGTGCCGGCATCATCGGGCAGGGCACGTGCACGACGGCGTCGGTGGTTACCATCAGCCTGGATGCCGTCGTGCTGGCAGAGGCAGTGGCGTCGCAGGCAGCAGCGGGCTCGACGTGGGAGGCATCATGGCTCAGGGCCATCAAGATCGGAGGGGCAGGCATCGGCCGGAGGGCAGGGCAACCCTGGCATGGCGGTGTGTTCCGTGTGGGAGGAGTTTGGCCAGCGGATAGGTGCGGAGCGGCAGCGGGCGGAAGAGGAGCGGCTCGCCATGGCCAGGGCGGAGATCTCCATGCATCAGGCATTGAGGCGGGCTGAGTGCCTCGAGGAGGCTCGCAGGGAATTTGGAGAGCACATGGGGTTGTCCCTGCGAGACCTCGGGGCCAGGACTGAGTCCCGCCTCCAGGACATTGACGTGGAGTTCGAGGATGCCCTGGCCAGCATCACCAAGTGAGCCGCAGGACTAGCCCGCTGCCTTTGTATATAGTTTTTTAGTTAGTTAGTGCTAGGTTTCCTTTATTTAATTTTTTTTTTTTGGACCGCTTGGACAATGGCCACTTCTTTGTACATATTTTTTTAAATAGTTAGTATTAGGTTTAATTTGTGGTGTTGGGCTCATGGACCCTTGAACAATCCTGTAAATATAGTTATTTTTTGTGAGATTAATTTTTTAACTTTCATATTGGTCACACCATGTCGTAATGGTTTATCTTTCATTTCATTCTACATGTGTTTACTTTGGACAAAATCTATTCATTTTTCTATCCTTTGTTTTTTGGTTTCTCATTTTTGTTCCCGGACATGGACCTTTTATTTGCTTTACCAGATAGTTGTCAGAGTTTACTTTATTTTTATTTTTAATACATTTTGATATTATCTTACACTTGTGTCATTTTTTCTTTGGTTTCTTACATGCCATGATATGGGTTTTGACATTGACTTGCACCCATTGTGTATGTGTGTGTGGCGGACATGTGTTCTTTTGCTTACTTGCCTTTGGGGTTGTGTCATGTGATTGCATTCACTATGTGGGTGCATGCAATCCTTGCCTGGGTGTTTGTGCTGGGTATGCTGGTCATTACTGCCATTATTGTGTATCGTCAGGACCAGGGGCCAGGGGGACATGGGTGGGGGCCTGGTGGAGGGTGCCCCAGGTGGATGGGGGGTTGGGGGTGGTGGGAGACATGGGTTGGCCATGGGTGGGGGCCTGCTGGCAGGTTGCCCACAGTGCTGGGGGTGGGGGTGGTGGGAGACATGGGTTGGCCATGGGTGGGGGCCTGCTGGCAGGTTCCCCACAGTGCTGGGGGTGGGGGTGGTGGGAGACATGGGTTGGCCATGGGTGGGGGCCTGCTGGCTGGTTGCCCACAGTGCTGGGGGTGGGGGTGGTGGGAGACATGGGTTGGCCATGGGTGGGGGCCTGCTGGCAGGTTCCCCACAGTGCTGGGGGTGGGGGTGGTGGGAGACATGGGTTGGCCATGGGTGGGGGCCTGCTGGCAGGTTGCCCACAGTGCTGGGGGTGGGGGTGGTGGGAGACATGGGTTGGCCATGGGTGGGGGCCTGCTGGCAGGTTCCCCACAGTGCTGGGGGTGGGGGTGGTGGGAGACATGGGTTGGCCATGGGTGGGGGCCTGCTGGCTGGTTCCCCACAGTGCTGGGGGTGGGGGTGGTGGGAGACATGGGTTGGCCATGGGTGGGGGCCTGCTGGCTGGTTGCCCACAGTGCTGGGGGTGGGGGTGGTGGGAGACATGGGTTGGCCATGGGTGGGGGCCTGCTGGCAGGTTCCCCACAGTGCTGGGGGTGGGGGTGGTGGGAGACATGGGTTGGCCATGGGTGGGGGCCTGCTGGCAGGTTCCCCACAGTGCTGGGGGTGGGGGTGGTGGGAGACATGGGTTGGCCATGGGTGGGGGCCTGCTGGCAGGTTGCCCACAGTGCTGGGGGTGGGGGTGGTGGGAGACATGGGTTGGCCATGGGTGGGGGCCTGCTGGCAGGTTGCCCACAGTGCTGGGGGTGGGGGTGGTGGGAGACATGGGTTGGCCATGGGTGGGGGCCTGCTGGCAGGTTGCCCACAGTGCTGGGGGTGGGGGTGGTGGGAGACATGAGCAGGTGTGCAGGGTAGTTCCCTGTGGTGTGTGCTGCCTGCAGGGGCCGTGGAGGGTGTACAGGTAATGCCTGGGAGCTCACAGCCAAATCGCGTGTGCAACTTCCCGCGCACCCCTCAAATCCACGTTCCCTGCCATATCGCGTGTGGAACTTCCCGCGCGCCCCAGTAATCCACGTACCCGGCCATTTCGCGTGTGGAACTTCCCGCGCACTCCTGCAATCCACGTACCCGGCCATATCGCGTGTGGAACTTCCCGCGCGCCCCTGATAACCACGTACCCGGCCATTTCGCGTGTGCAACTTCCCGCGCACCCCTCGAATCCACGTACCCGGCCATTTCGCGTGTGGAACTTCCCGCGCGCCCCTGATAACCACGTACCCGGCCATTTCGCGTGTGCAACTTCCCGCGCACCCCTCGAATCCACGTACCCGGCCATTTCGCGTGTGGAACTTCCCGCGCGCCCCTGAAAACCACGTACCCGGCCATATCGCGTGTGCAACTTCCCGCGCACTCCTGCAATCCACGTACCCGGCCATATCGCGTGTGGAACTTCCCGCGCACCCCTCGAATCCACGTTCCCTGCCATATCGCGTGTGGAACTTCCCGCGCGCCCCAGAAATCCACGTACCCGGCCATGTCGCGTGTGGAACTTCCCGCGCGCCCCTGATAACCACGTACCCGGCCATTTCGCGTGTGCAACTTCCCGCGCACCCCTCGAATCCACGTACCCGGCCATTTCGCGTGTGGAACTTCCTGCGCGCCCCTGAAAACCACGTACCCGGCCATATCGCGTGTGCAACTTCCCGCGCACTCCTGCAATCCACGTACCCGGCCATTTCGCGTGTGCAACTTCCCGCGCACCCCTCGAATCCACGTTCCCTGCCATATCGCGTGTGGGACTTCCCGCGCGCCCCTGAAAGCCACGTACCCGGCCATTTCGCGTGTGCAACTTCCCGCGCACCCCTCGAATCCACGTTCCCTGCCATATCGCGTGTGGAACTTCCCGCGCGCCCCAGAAATCCACGTACCCGGCCATGTCGCGTGTGGAACTTCCCGCGCGCCCCTGATAACCACGTACCCGGCCATTTCGCGTGTGCAACTTCCTGCGCACCCCTCGAATCCACGTACCCGGCCATTTCGCGTGTGGAACTTCCCGCGCGCCCCTGAAAACCACGTACCCGGCCATATCGCGTGTGCAACTTCCCGCGCACTCCTGCAATCCACGTACCCGGCCATTTCGCGTGTGCAACTTCCCGCGCACCCCTCGAATCCACGTTCCCTGCCATATCGCGTGTGGGACTTCCCGCGCGCCCCTGAAAGCCACGTACCCGGCCATTTCGCGTGTGCAACTTCCCGCGCACCCCTCGAATCCACGTTCCCTGCCATATCGCGTGTGGAACTTCCCGCGCGCCCCAGAAATCCACGTACCCGGCCATGTCGCGTGTGGAACTTCCCGCGCGCCCCGGTATGCACGCACACGTTTATTTTTTCTCTCTGCGCGTGTCTGTGTTTGTGGGTACCCCTTTGTACGTCATTTGTCCAGGAGGGCAACAGTATTGTACATTGGTCATGTCTGTATATAGGTGCTATTTGTTGGCGCGCCTTTTAGCGCACATTTCTTGCAGGCGCAGACACGCTACCGCCTGCTTTCTTGTGGCGGTCGTGTTTGTGCCTGTTTGTGCCTGTGCGCTGCTTTGAGCGTGCGCTTTTTTGCCCTATTCTATTCCATGAATACGTGTTGTATGCGAGCGTGTGGGCGTTCCGCGCACTTGCCTCCTGAACTTTCCCCGTGCCGCCCACATTCTTCCCCATTCCGAGTGTTGTGCCCCATTTTATTCCCCATTCCGAGTGTCCCGCCCTGTGTTCCGCCTACTTTAGAGCTGTGCGCTGCGCTCGGAGTGATGGCGCAGTGGCCGTGGCGCACGACGTTGGTTGACCTGTGCGCCGGCCTGCGCCGCGCGCTTTTTCGGCGCACGTCCTCTGCTTTTCTTGCGCACGGACTTCCATGAATCGACGTGCGCTGGTTTCCCTGTGCTTTGCGCTGATTTTCGGCGCAGCGCACGTATTGGCCCCTCTGCGCCGGGATTTTCGGCGCACATTTATTCCATGAATCGGCCTGATTATTTCTTGTGAAACCCTATCAGTTTATTTCTGTACTGCATTCTTTCCATCATTGTTTTTCCTTGAAACCATAAAAGCATTCTCAGTTACCTTTTCCTTCCTATACCAACTCCTAAGTAATTAAATAAGCGTACAATTGTAATATTATCCTTTGTTGATCACTGTCATATTCTTAAGTGTGATATCAAATATTAATTTATTTTAAAAGTGTGATATATATATATATTGTTTAATTTTTCCAATAAATCTTTTAAATTGCAAAACAAACCTACTTCTTGTCTCAGTGAGGTCAGGGGGATTCAAAGAGAGGGGCGTTATATAAGGGTTTATCATCCAGAGTCTAACTTGTCATAAAAATATATAAATAAGGGCTTCCCTTGGGCGTCCAGACGAGGCACTGACTTAGTGGGATTGCTGAATTGAAGTCACTTAAAAGATTAGGGGCTCGAGCCGGGGATTCTGGATTAGATCTATCACTTGTGCAGATTAATACAGTGTGCTAACTGACAGGATACATAAATCCCGTTGGATTACCACGCCGGGTTACACTGTAAAAACACCCTTCAAAGGAACGCTCTAAGGAAACGGTCTGTTTTGCGAAATAAAATACAAACTTATGTAAGTCAGGAAGGAAATCAATTTCCAGAATGACGACCTTGGTAGATATCCAAATAGCCAGAGAACACCTCTTACATAAGCTATTTGTGAGAGGTGAGTGGGCTCATCAGGACCAGGCGGTCTGGTTGCAGGCAATCGCACCCCAGATCACTGAAACAGGGTCAGATATATGGAGAGATCAGGGTCCCTTACATGTGGCCCTGAGTGAACTATATATGGCCCCTAAGGCCAAGGATGAGCACAAGATTGCCAGGGTAGCGGCATATTTATATTTATATATGGGAGCCATACAGGACAAATGTGCTGAAGGCCAAGATCTGGCAAATAGGCAACTGATAGCATTAGAGAAGGCCCAATCTGACCTGGTCTCTTCCGAGCAGAGGCTGCAGAGGAGCCAGGAATCAGAAAATGATAGTAGTCAGTATATCATTAAAATAAAAGAGGACATGGGTATCCTGCAACAGGAAAAGTCTGACCAGGATAACAGATTTCTGGCCTTGCAGAAGGAGTACCAAGAAGGTTTGGACGTCCTACTGCAGAGCCAGAAAAAGCTGGAGCAACAACTGGACTTCAATAGGGCATGCGCAAAGCAGGTAGTCACCCTGCAAAGCCACCTAGATAGGGAGAAGACAGAGAGCAACAAACTGATCCAGACAGACCTGGATACCCAGACAGAATTTGAAGAAGAGTGCCAGAAAGCTGGGGCCCTTAAAAGGCAGAGGGACGACCTGGCGGCACAGATGCAGGCTCTTAGTCAGGAAAGGGACACCTTAGGCCAGGAAGTCTGCCAATTAAAAGAAAAAATTGAAGAAAATCACATGGCCCTCCAGGGACTGGGTGACCTCCAAAAAGAGCATCAGAACTTGTTAGAGCACACCAGGAGGGTGGAAGATGCTCTGGCAAGAAAGGAAAAGGCCAGAAGGATGGGACTCAGGAGGTAACCCTCCTGCAGCAAAGACTGGCCTAGTATTCTAGGACCAACCAGGAGGCACAGAGAGAGAATGAGGCTCTCTGTCAGCACAATGATAGGCTCCAAAAACAAGTAGCCATGCAGGAGACACTGATAGAGTCTAGTAAGGCCTTAACTGAGGAACTGAAAGCACAGGCTCTTACATGGCAACAGGGAGCAGGGGCTGATAGAGATGAGGTTCGCTGGGAAAGGGAAACACCTGAGCATAACCTCAGGATCCCTAGTACCAGAGGCCTTCATGTCTCCCAAGCCTTGGACTCTGCCACCCCCATGTCCCATGGCGCACATGAGCCCAGGGCCACGGGGATGGCAGATTACCATCCAGCCAAAAGTATGGGGCTCATAGGCCAGTACCACCCTGGAACGGATGGGCGGGCATCCGGGTATGGGCAACCAAGTACAGTGCAATTTAGTGGGGAACCCCAGGAGAGTAGGCTCACTAAGGGCATCCTGAAAACCTCTGCCTATTTAGGTCAGTGCGGGGGTATACATCAAATCCTGGCAGCAAGGAGGAACCTGAAGACTCCTCTGAACGTTCCAGGACACAGGAGACCAGGTCCCCAAATTCTGCCAGCCATTCCCAGGCTCGCAGAATCCGGGAGAGCCTGGAAGATCAGACGGGCACCTCTGGGAGCAGTGCTTCTGAGTCAGAGGATGAATGGACCAGGGTAACCCGAACCAAAAAGGCCAATAAGGCAAAAAGGGCCTTGCTTTAGGACCCCTTAAAACAGATTAAGGCAATAAGGAGTTTAATCATGCCTTATCACAAGAACGCCAAGTATTCTGTTTGGGAACACTTCGAGCTTTATGAGAAAATGATGGAGACTTTCCATTTGAAGGACAGCAGTCGCTGCATTCAGTATGTCAAATGGACATTCTCCCCAGAATACTCCAGTTTCTTTGCAGGGCTGGAGGACCAAAATCATTCAAGATGGTCCACCTACAGGGTGGCCATCTTGAAAGATTTTTCTGTTCACAGAAATCCCCAAGAGGCTCGCAAGGCAGCCTACAATTTGCAATGTGGGGAGGATCAGGCCCCACAAGAATTTGTGCAGGAATTGAAGCGTGCTTTTGCACAGACTACAAAAAGGGTGCACACGGACAGTAAAGAATTTGTTAATACGTTTTTCCATGCCTCACCCAAATACATCATGACCCAGCTAGTGAGAGATTTTCATTAGAAAAGGTCACTAGACTGGGTCATTGAACAGGCCACCCGGATCTATGAGGTGCAGAAGCCTGCAGAAAACAAAAATAATGCTCAGAATAGCCCAAAACCAACCAGCACCCCTGCTGCTGCCAAGGTGGCAGAGGTAAAGGTTGCCCCCATTTTAGATTTGGAGATGGGGGGCCCAAGAACCCGCCTGCACAAACTAATTCCAAGCCCAGAAGGCCCTCGGGCCAGTCACAGACAGGGAGCCAAGGAGGTAGTCCCACAAGAGGGATCCCTCACTCCCCTGATTACACAGGTCCCCGCTATAAGGGAAACAGTCCAATCCTGGGTTATGTGTGGACTCCTCCGGCCCAAGGGGGGGATCCAACCAAGCACCCAGCCCAGGGAACTTCTCTCTGCACTTCCCCCAGGAGGGCAGAAATTCACCAAATCCTGGGCAGAGCTTTTTCCCCAAGTATCCACAAAATTTCCAACCCCAAAATCATCCATCCCTCTTTCCCCACTTTCCTGAGTCCAGACAACCTAATCCGGGAGAGGGGAGGCCAAGGGTGGAGGGGTACCCAAATCTTACCAACCCAGGGTGTTACCAGAGAAGGGATAGCTACCCTTCCCGGGATCAGCCCAGGGGAGAAAATAGAACCCCGTATCAGCCTGAGCGGGTTTCACAGTTAGAGCGCCAGGTCCAAAATCTAGCACAGGAGCTGGGTCGTGTGCTGAGGGCTCAACAGAACCTCAGGGGTAGGAGAAACGAAGGACCCAAAAAGACCCATTTTGTGGACGAGGTACAGGTCTTCCAATTTGAGGGAGAGGGATCCTCAGAGGATCCTGGGAAAACGATCTTCTCCTTCAGAGATGGGGGAACTCCTCCCAAAGAAAAATGGGTCCCAAGGGATTCCAACCCAGACTAGGTAGATGTGGGGATTGAGCTGTCGCCGCCCATCATTCTATCCCAGAACCAACAATACCGAAAACCCATGGTTCAAACCCATCCTGGTGACTGCCTCCAAAAAGGGGGTGGGGGGGCAGCCCAGAACCGGAACCCGGGGAACCCAAAACCACATCGATAGACTGGGTAGATGTGGGGATTGAGCTGTCGCCGCCCATCATTCTATCCCAGAACCAACAATACCGAAAACCCCTGGTTCAAACCCATCCTGGTGACTGCCTCCAAAAAGGGTGGGGCGGCCCAGAACCGGAACCAGGGGAACCCAAAACCATATCCAGTTGCCAACTTTTTCTTTCAGATTCCCAAGACTCTCCACAGAATTTTGCCCAAATCTCTTCTCTCTCAATGTCCAAAACCAGAAAATTAGCCCCCCAGTTGTCCAAAAATGTGTATTATCTGTGCCCCCTTACAGAGAAGGAGGGAAGATACTATGCCCCGGTTCAAGTACAGGGGCAGGATACAATTTTGGCACTGGTGGACACGGGATCCCAAGCTACCCTTCTGTCCAAAAGGGCCTTTGATGAGCTAAATTTAGGAAGGGGGGAGAATTACCAAATTCCTCTCACCTCTCTTCCTGGACAACTTCAGAACTTTGACGGGAAGGAAATTCCTGTCGAGGGGACTGCAGATTTGGACATTAAAATTGGGCGACACAAGGTGAAACACCCGGTCATAGTAGTGACTCCAGAGGGCACCCCTTGTTTACTAGGGAATGACCTCCTGAGAAGGTTGTCACCCCTAATAGATTGCGTAAACAAGGTCCTCTGGACCCAGACTAGCCGACCAATAAAATTAAAAAAGAGTGTCAACCATGTTAGTTTAAACGGTACATGCCACATGGTTGAACAAAAATCTGACCAAGTAAAATGTCACTTCCAGAACAACCAAATTCCAGACGTGACAGTAATAGCAGTAGGACAACAGACTGGTGATGGGGGGTCCTCTCTATTTCTGAAAATCAACCTTCCTTCCAGTTTAAGGTGGTATTCCACACTGGAAGGAAACACTCTGAAATTCTTTACTAATCCACAATCAGACATTCCCATTCCAATAGTCCAGAAAGATGTGGAATCAGCTCAGAGCCTGGCTGATATTCAGCAAATTGGAGAGCAGTTGTTCATCCCTGTTCAGTTAAATGATGGGAAGGACTCTGTTCTCACTCGAGTGTGTGTGAACAACGGTAAGAGCTTCACCAGCGAAGCCATGTTCCGCCAACTCCCAAAAGATCCAGCCATTCCCACATTCAAACTGATAGACAAATGGGAAATGGATCTGGAAACACCCAATTACAAACATCTCCTGCCAAGCAGGTGTATGCTCAGAATCTCCGTTGACAACAAGAGCATAGTCCATAATTGTTGGGTCGTGCGAGATGTCACTGCCGCCTTTTACTTAGGCAGTGACATTCTCAATCGCTTTGCCATTAGTTTGGACCTAATAAACTTCAAAGCTTGATCCCGATTAGCGGATAATCCCATGGGCTTTGATGAACCAGAAAAAGCATTTAGGTCAGCTCAATTGCTACCTTATGCAGTTGAAATTCAGATTAAAGAGGAAGTCGCCATTCCAGAAAGGACCCGACAATTCTCCCTGGAAGTGAAAGTTAAAAGAGGACAAAAATTGAAAAACCCTGATGCTTATATTCATCTAAATGCTTCTCTCCAACAGCAAGGGTTGGGGGTAAACCCAACACCATTAGTCAACATAGAACATGACACCATTCCAAAAGAGGTGGATAACAGCAACTTAAAGAGTATCACTCTAGCCGCAGGCACCATTATTGGAATGGCGGTTGATGACTGACATTTCTCCATGGATTTAGGAAATGAACTGTTAGGACCAATCCCCAAGGACTGTTTTGACAGTGACAGTGATGACAATACAACACCAGACAGGATCTTTACCTGGCATGGGGGGGAACTTCCTGGTGTACGCTTCCTTCCCTTATGGTAAGGAAGATGTGACTTGTGACTTCAGAAGGGATGAGGTGATTTTCCAGGTCCATGAGGGCTGCCTTTCCCACCTGAAGCCCCCAGTCCAAATCAGCACTCTGACCAGGGACTTCTCCACCCAGCTGGAGGAGGCCGCTGAGCTAGCCAAACCAGAAGTCTTTCCAGGCTTCAGGCAGATGGTGAAAGAGAGGGTCAACCTAGCTGATGCCTGCGTGACTCTGGAACAGAAGCAAAAGTTGAAACAAGTTTTCTTGGATTTCCAAGATCTCTTTGCGGTAGACTCAAATGACGGTGGTTGCACCGACATCCACACAACAACAGTTCCCACGGACCCTGGCATGACTCCAGTGTTTGTGAAGCAATATCGCTTGCCTCTCGCATCCATGGAGTCCCTTACTGAAATAATTAAGAACCTTGAGTCCTGAGGACTAATCTGTCCAGTACACAGCACCTTCAATAATCCGGTGCTGGGAATATTGAAGCCAAACAGCCAGTGGAGACTCTGCGCCGACCTTAGGGAGCTCAACAAACGGGTCCATACTTCCCGATGGCCTCTGCCCTACATTGACCAAGGGATGCCCAGATTCAGGGGTCACAGGTATTCACTGCAATAGACCTGACCAATGGATACTGGACCGTGCCTGTCAGTAGGGAGGACCAATAAAAACTGGCTTTTACCTTTGGGGGCCAGCAGTACACATGGACCCGACCTCCCTTTGGATACCTCAACTCCGACAATGAATTCAATATTTTCCTACATAAGGCCATGCCCGACCTGGGTGCGAGGGGTAACCTGGCTTATGTAGATGATGTCCTCATCAAAAGTTCATCTGTGGAAGAACACATAGCGGAGATCCATTATGTTCTGACACAGTTGAGGGCCGCCGGAGCAAAACGTTCCTTTCAGAAAGCACAGTGGTGTAGAACCCGTGTTAATTTCTTGGGACATGAGATTACTCCTCAGGGTCTCTGTCCCCAGGAAAAGAAAGTGGAAGCACTTCAGAAACTGAAAGACCCCAAAACTCTCCAGGAACTAAGGAGCCTCCTTGGACTGACTAATTACAGCAGAAAGTTCATTGAGGGCTACGCAGAGATCACCAGACCCCTGATTCATCTCTTGAAGGGAGGGTCAAGTGGGAATGGGGTCCAGAACAATCTGAGGCAGTAAGACAACTCAAAAGAAGCCTCTCACAAGCGCACTGCCTAGTTTACCCTCTCAGAAACAAGGAGTTTTTCTTGGAGACAGGGTTCTCTAATACATGCTTGACTGCAGTATTATATCAAAAGCATGACAAGTTCAATAAAGTAATCTCCTATGCGAGTAAAACTTTATCCTCTGTGGAGGAAAAATTCAACGATTGTGAGAACGCACTCCTGGCAACGGTGTGGGCATTGAAGAATTACCGCTCGTTCATCCAGGGGGAACACATCATAGTGGAGACTCCACATCAGCCTCTGCAATATCTTCAAAGTGACAAAATCTGGGTCGGAAATGTGAGTAATTCCCGAATTACTTCCTGGATTCTGTCAATGCAAAGCTTTCCTGTGGAGGTCAGATATGGCCAAAACAAGAAGAGTCCGCTCGTGCAAGGTCTGGCTGACTTGCATGATTGTGCCAGAGAAAACTGTCTCGAGGACAAAAGTCTAAAAATCAAGGACAACATGGAGGCATACCTTAATTCCCCACACAAATGGCCTCATTACACGGTAGGCGGTAAAAAATGCGATTTACCGGCATGGCGCTATTAGCGTGTACGCCCTCGCAGGAGACCGCTAATAGTGTTCCATTATGATTAAGCGGACACGCGCATAGGGCCATGCCGGTAAATGACCCTACCGCCCTGGCGCAAAAGCACCTTTCCGGCTCCGACCAAAGTGCTGATAGCACCTCCGCCCTCATGCTGCATGCTATTAGCGGTCACCGCTATTAGCGGTCACTGCTATTAGCGGTCACCGTAAAACACCGGAACCGGAAATAGCGTCATCACACAGGAACGGGAAAGAGCCCGGCGGCCATCTTTAAAAACACAATCCATTGCCATCCCCTGCACTCAGGACCTGCAGCAACACCACAACTGGCAAAACCACTTCCCACAATAACAAACAATGCCCAAGGCCCTAAAGAAAGCTGATGTGCGCCAGCGCAAAGAACGCTTTTCAAACGACGAATTGAAAATGCTGGCAGACACCCTGGCTGCAAATGCAGACGTAGTGTTTGCTAGCGACATGCGGCGCCCTGCACTCCTGAGAAAAAAGGAGATCTGGGCTGAGGTGACGCAGAAAGTCAGTGCAGTGGGCTCCACCCCCCGCACCGTAAAGGACGTGCGCAAGCGGTGGGATAATCTGCGCCTCCGTGTACGCAGCATATTATCGGCCAACAGGAATCTGGCCATGGGCACAGGAGGCGGAGGAGGATCCCCGATGAAGATGCAGGAGTGGGAGGAGACATGTGCCAGCACCATTGGCATTGAATCCATCGAGGGAGTGGGCCGAATGGAGTGCGGTGTGGCAACAAGGTCAGACGGAGGTGAGTGTCCACGCAAAACACTGCAATGCAAAGCATGAGTTCCTCCCCCAAATGTGAAATGGGAATTAGCTAATGGATGGGGTCATCACACACACATGTACACAACCCTGCATATATGCCGTGCATATTCCCACACAACCACATGCATGCAGCACCTCACACACGTGTCACCCTGACTCATGTCCGGATGACCCACCCATCTCGCCAACAACCTGCATGTCCAAACTAGATGTCCAAATCCAAAGGACTGCAGCAACAACAACATATGCATGATGCACCTTGACCCATCACTGATGCTATCCCTGTCTTGCTCCCCCACAGGGTCACATTCTGACAGTGAGGAGCTGGACTCTGCAACGCAGGCCCCACCACCCAAAAAGCAGGCCAAGGGAAAGGATGCAGGCACCAGGCCCAGTACATCGAGGGGCAATGGGAAATCTGGAGTGGCCCAGGGTTCACAAGCCACACACGCACCGACCACACCAAGGGTCGAAATGCCATC
Organism: Ambystoma mexicanum; assembly: GCF_040938575.1. Lineage (NCBI taxonomy): Eukaryota > Metazoa > Chordata > Amphibia > Caudata > Ambystomatidae > Ambystoma > Ambystoma mexicanum. Next base: position 1,185,526,861 of record NC_090925.1, read on the forward strand.
CGACACTGTGGTAGCACCCACACCACCCACCCCCACCACTCAGGAGCCAGTGCCAGAAGGCACGCCGTCCGCAGCCAATAGCTCCGTCGGGGAAGCAGCAGCCACGGCACCCATTAGTGATGTGGACGACCCATGTCTGACACCAGAAGGGCAGCGTACACCCAGCACCCAGCTGTCTCCACACCACAGCCCATGCAACACATCCAATGGCAGCATCCATGAGGTGCATGCCGGAGAATCAATGGATGGGTCATTCAGTCCCGTGGCAAGCTCACCTGATGTTGGCCACATGCAGCAAGCTGCGCCGAGGAGTAACAGGGGCAGGGCCTGATACGACAGCATGAGCCTGATACGACAGCACCAGGAGGAGCTCAATGCCCTGGTTGGCCGGCAAGTGAGCGAGGCTGCCTCGACCAGGGAGGAGATCCGGGGGTTATCAAGGGACATGAAAGCTGCCTTGGACAGCAACACGACGCGCCTATGTGACGAGATGGCCGCTGTGAGGCAGGTCCTAACGCGCATTGCTGAGGCGATGGAGAGCATGCGTCACACACAGGGAGCAGATCAACCAGCCACCCCCTCGTCTACTAGCTCCGACCAAACAACCATCCTGCGCAGGTTCAGCCGGTCCTTGCGGCGGTCAGACTCACAACCCCCCAATGGTGGTGGTGGAGAAGGGAAGTAGGGCCAGCATGTCACTGTTGACACTTGGAGACTAATGCAGCACTGATGTGCACACCATGTTTGATGGAGTTGTAGGGGGAGGGGGGAGGGTGTTTGGTGGAGTTGTGGGGGGAGGGGGGTGAGGGTGTTTGGTGGAGTTGTGGGGGGAGGGGGGTGAGGGTGTTTGGTGGAGTTGTGGGGGGAGGGGGGTGAGGGTGTTTGGTGGAGTTGTGGGGGGAGGGGGGTGAGGGTGTTTGGTGGAGTTGTGGGGGGAGGGGGGTGAGGGTGTTTGGGGTGGAGGGTACATGCACGTTTGAATGACATAATGCTCAATACACACATAATGGCATGGATAATCACATGACTGGACATTGATTATTGTGTATGTGTGCTTTATTGTTGAAGGGTGCACTGTGTTAATATCCTCCATACACCCCGTGCCCTGAGCTCCACATCAATTGCACCCTCCTTATCCATGTGCATCAGAAACAATGGTCTATCAGGTGCTGCCGCATAGCACGTCCCTCATGGGCATCGCCACCTGCATGACCTGCAGCCCCCTCTCCTCCATCCTCATCCCCGTCATCATCCTCAGACGGTGGTTGCAGTTCAATGTCAGGGGGCATTGGCACATTCCGTCTGATACACATATTGTGCAGCATGACACATGCCATGGTGATCTTGGCCACCTTCTCATGCCCGTACAGGAGTGCCCCGCCCGACCTGCTGAGGCACCGGAAGCGTTCCTTCAATAGGCCGAATGTCTGCTCGATCACCACGCGGGTACGGGTGTGTGCATGATTGTAGTCCTCTTCGTGCCTGTTCTGTGGGTTCCGCACAGGGGTAAGGAGCCACCTCTTCAGGGGATAACCTGCATCACCTGCATGGGTGCAACAATGGGTATGTGTAAGTGTCTACATTAAGTGGAGCCTGCACATATCACACAAACAAACATAGCATTTTCAACGACATCCACTGATCCAAGCACGCATGGCAATCAGGGTAACTGCAATGTGGGAAGGTGAGGGGGTCCTTGCAAGTGGACATGCACCATGCATGCATACGTCAGGGATTGCCATGTACCGCCTGAGTTTAAGTAATTTGTGTTTCCTGGCCCTGGCAACGTTAGTGCCACACTGCTAGTACACTGCCATTCCTTAGTTGATGTCCCCATGCTGTTCAATGGCAATTCAGTGGTGGGGTACGGGTGTGGCTCACTACAATGGCTACAGGAGATCCATTTGTATGCACTCATGTGCGCGGATAATTTCTGATGTTGTTCAGCGTACATTTCAGATGTGATTTTTATATGCATGTTGCTGATTTGTGTAATGGGGGAATGGTGTGTTGTGCGGTGTGCATGTTGTTTGGAATGGCCTCTTTGGCGTAATGGATAGATATGTTTGTCGTGGCACTAACTTCTAGCATGTGGTTTTGTGTCTGGTCCATTGTGGGCTGCCTCACTGTACAGTGATGCAAATATGTATGTCCATTCTTCTCCTGACGCCAGTTCATGCCCAGTTGGAGTATGCATCTCCCCCCCCATCACGCCCAGTTGGAGTATGCATCTCCCCCCCCCCAATCACGCCCAGTTGGAGTATGCATCTCCCCCCCCAATCACGCCCAGTTGGAGTATGCATCCCCCCCCCCCAATCACGCCCAGTTGGAGTGTGCATCTCCCCCCCAATCACGCCCAGTTGGAGTATGCATCTCCCCCCCCAATCACACCCAGTTGGAGTATGCAACTACCCCCCCACTCACAATCACATCACACTGCCATGTGGTTGGCCTGCTACTCACCAAGTAGCCACAAACGTTGTCCAGCATGTCGCTCCATGTATCGTGGTATTGTCGAGTTCCGCAGGACCATTGCATCATGGATTGAACCGGGATATCGGGCAAAGCAATGTGTGATGATCTTATTGGAGTCACATACCATTTGGACGTTGATGGAGTGGTATTGCTTTCTGTTACGGTACACTACCTCATTGGCATGTGGGACCACCAGTTCAACATGGGTACAGTCGATAGCCCTGATGCAACTTGGGATGCCTGCCAGTGAATGGAAGCCAACTTTGGTGTTGGAGATCTCCTGGGCAGTCCGTGGCATGTATATGTGTTGACTTGTGTGCTTCAGGAGGGCATCGAGCACCTGGTTCAGTGTGCGTGAGAATACTGGTTGTGATATGCCATGCATCTGACCTGCCGTATGCTGGTAGGTGCCTGTGGCCAAGAAGTGGAGCACAGTTACCACCTTCAGTAGAGGGGGGATGGCAGTACGGATGTCAATGAGACTCACAATGTCGTTGTATATCATGTCTACAATGGTGGTGATGGTATCCCGGTCCAGACGGTACAGGGTGTGTATCTGCTCAGGGGTTAGGTTGATTGGACTGGCTCTGATCCTGGGAATTGGTGGCTGCCTCTGTGGTATCACTAGGTGCACTGGTGGTGCTTGCTGCGCCTGTCTTGCCCTCCTCCTCCTCCTCCTCCTGCGTCTCCTCTGTGCTGCCTGTTGTTGTAGCTGCTGCACTGCAATCATGTCCTCTAGCCCATGTAATGCTGCTAGTATTGCATCCATATTGGTGTGGGAATGGGTGTGGGAAGGGGTGTGGTGTGCTCTTTTGTGCTGCCAGTCTCCATTGCCTCCACCTGTGCTGATTTTGTCAACCTGTGGCAGGTAGGAACACTGCTGTGCTCTTTTAACGTGTGGTTCACGATGGCGGTATTAGCGCCTTGCCGGTAAGGGGTTTTTGGGTCTACTACATGCCGGTATTGCCATGTCCGCATGGCTCGTGATGGCGTGATATTAGCGCTATGCCGCTATTTCCGGACTGAGGGGGCGCGCGCTCACGGACTTGCCGCTAATAGTGCCACCGTACTTAGCGGTGCCGCTAATAGCGGTATGTCCGGGTCGTAATTGGGGAGGGGATTTACCGATACCGGTAATCCCTTACCGGTAACGGTAAATCCCTACCGCCTAACGTGTAATGAGGCCCAAAGTCTTTGAAGAAGACAAGTGTGAGGGAATGCCCACTGTCTATGTGGATGGATGCTCTTACCATGTTGACAACAACGGGGAAAAAGAACTTGTGGCCGGCGTAGGGAATGCATGGGTGAATGAGTCCCCAGAACCCTCCGCTGGATACAGAATTGGTCCCCGAAGTAGTGAGGTGGCAGAATTGATGGCTGTGTATCAAGCCATCCTCACTGCTGTCCAACATCAACTCCACGAACTGGTCATAATCACAGATTCAGATTATGTACGGAACGGGTTCATGGAGCACCTGGTTACTTGGAAAACTAGAGTCATGTTAAGTGCTAATAACAAACCCTTGAAACATGGGAAGTTAATTCAAAACATTTATGATCTGGTCACCTCGAACGGGATGACCATCTACTGGGAAAAGATCAAGGGTCATTCCAAAGTAGAGGGACCAGACAAAACTGGAAATGACTTAGCTGCTCAGCTGGCCAAAACCGGGGCCATCCAAGGGAATCTAACAGAGATTGAGTCCCTGTTGGGAGAAATCCAGGTCACTGCTATCACTAGGTCCCAGACGAATGCTCACAATGATCTTTCAACTGCACAATGGAGTAAGGAGACCCCAGATGCTGATTTAATTACGGCTCAGAAGGGGGATCCAATAATTGGTAAGTTTTGCCAACACATTGAGGACCCTGAAAACTTTCCCCTGACAGATACTGATTACATTGGGAAAGAGGATGTTGGAGTGTTGATGAAATGTCCAAAAATGTTCCGAATCCAAGACGGTTTGTTGGTAAGGAAATTCCAAGCTGGCCATGATCAGTGGGTGGTCCCTACCTCATTCCGAAGCCTGATGTTAAGTCACGCCCATGATGCGGCCACCGCCGGTCATAGGGGGTTTCATACAACACTTGAGATCTTAAGAGAGGTTGCTTACTGGCCACACATGGGACAGGACCTCGACCAATACTTGAAGGGGTGTCTTGTGTGTGCACAATTTCAGCCAACATCCCTCACACACCGTGTGCCACTCCAAAAGAGGGGGATGACACTGCCATGGTCAGATTTGCAAGTCGACTACATAGGGCCCGTGATTCGCTCCTCTAGGGGAAATAAGTACATGTTGACAGCGACATGCTTATTTACTAAATGGGTGGAATGTCTCCCGGCCCCAAACTGCAAGGCAGAAACAGCAGCTGCTCTGATGATCAACCACATCTTTTCACGTTTTGGTCTACCCCAAAGGATTGACTCAGACCGAGGTAGCCGTTTTACCAGCAAAGTAATGACTAAGATGTGGGAGATACTGGGGGTTAAAAGGAAGCTACATATTGCTTACCGGCCAGCCTCTTCTGGTGCAGTGGAGAGATACAACATAACCATTGTGAGCATCTTAAAAAAGTTTGTGGCATATTCTGGGCCAAGTTGGGATATCCGATTACCGCTTGTCTTAATGGCCATCAGATCTACCCCTTCATCTGCAACTAAAATGTCACCATTTGAGCTGATGACTGGACGCAAGATGGTGCTTCCCCAGCATTTGCTCTACAGGACCCAAGAGCAGACATTGATAAATGCCTCCACAACTCATGAGTATGTGAAGAATTTAAGCAAACATCATCAACATGCTTTTGCCTATGCTCAGCGGAATCTAGAAAGATCAGCTGATAGCATGAAGACCCATTAGGATTTGAAAACTACCATGAAAGAATACAATGTGGGAGACCGGGTCTATCTATACAATTTCCAGAGGAACCAGGCCAAACAGAAAAAATGTCTTCCTACATGGAAGGGACCCTTTGAAATCGTAGCCAAGATCTCCCCAGTCGCCTATAAGATCTACATCCCCAAAGGCAGTTTGGCAGAAGGGGAAGACAAGTGGGTCCACATCAATCAGCTAAATCCCAGGCACACTCTGCAGCAACTGGAGGAGTCCTCTGCAATACCAGAGGGGGCCGCTCCAGAGTAATTCAGTTCCAACCCTAAAATATCCCACATATAGTCTCTAAAATATTATGATTCTTGAATGAAAATGTCTCCTGATTATATCTTGTTTTTTTAAAATAAGAATGTAAATGTCTATTGATTCATAAAATGTATATGCCGCCTCACTATATCAATAGTGGGGGAGAAATGTCTACGAATAGGTATTGCCGCTTTGCTTTGTCATCCTAGGAGAGATGAAACCATGGAGACTGACCAAGGAGGACGTCCCGGGGAGCGAGAGCAAAGATCCGAGGGGTTCGGGGTACCGCCCAATACTCCCATCAGGACCGGCAAGGAGAACTGATCAATCGACCCTGATGAAGGAAAAATGCTGAACTGTGCCATCTGCGGAATCGGAAGAAGATGATGCGGACATACCAGCCGCGTGGATCAAAACATCCTTTGCACCCGACTCCCCCTCGACTCGAAATCAAAGGGCAGTCGGGCAGGGGGGCTTGTTGGGTGTCCTGAACCACGTTTGAACTATCATGCTACAACATTTGGTGCTGTGGGCTTAGAAAATCCAAGATGGTGAGAAAGCCCACATTTGCGCCAGAATCCAGGAGAACCGCGGAGTTTTGCGCACACCAAAATGGTTGCCTGACCTGCCACCCACCAGTGCAAAGAAAGATGGTTCTGTTCAAAATCTGTTTTTATTAATGTCAAAACTTGCTAGGATCATGGGCCCAAAACCACCAAACAAAAATCCAACTCTGGTTGAGTGTTGTACTTTACTCTACTGCAGATCCACATCAATGCCATGTCAAGCAAAAATCATATGCTGTCAAGCTAAATCCCCTTTTTGAAAGACATTAATTCAAGACAGCTCCCAAAAATGGGTGCAGTACCATTGCAAGCCACTGACCGGCCCTGGCGCTCTATAAATCCTAACAGGAGAGCTGTCTTGCAGAACTGTGCAGTGCAAAGAAGCTGGTCTTATTTCAATTAAAAACCTCAAAGGGGTTGCTTTTCCTGAGAACCCTTAACACCTCAAAGACTCACACAACAGCCCAGGATATCACATGGCCCTGTTGATTGAGAGGGAGGAGTTTTCCCCTGCAGCCTGCAGGACACAACACAATAGACCCTTTCAATTGAATAGAAATGCAGATTAGGGTGTAACTGTCAACAGCTGCCCTGCCAGGAAGGAGAGGCCTGTGATCTCTTACTCTCCATGTTCTGGGGGGAGGGCCAGACTGGTTTGCGGATTCATATTGCAGCAAATATATGTTTAAGTCAAATGCTTCTGAAATATTGTATTAAGCTCACAGAAATGTACAATTTGGGGGTCCTTAATATGGAAAATGCCCTTACGATTTGAGACCAGACTCCACTTTGTGCGGTGTTCTGGGACCAAACCCTGCTATTTATTAATATTGCAGACACATGGTTTATGCTAGAGACATAGTAAATTACTGTAATCTGCCCAGAAGGGGGGTGTACCTCTGTGTAAATTTGGGTAAAAGTCCAATATTGGAAAACCAACCAAAAAGTGCAAAATGTTGTCATTTCTTAACCCAAGCTCTTAGAAACATCAGAGTTGGAACAGAGACCAACCCAAAGTAATATATGATGTCTATATGGAATTTCAACAAACTGTGTATCTGGGAAATATGTGTTTTGGGTAAAATTGATTTTGCTAAGTAAATGCAAAGGGGAGGATCCTCTGACTCATAAAACATACCTCATCACGATGACACTCCATTCCTTCCCCCAATCAATGGCGAGAGGAGGACTTGGCCAATGACAAGTTGTGAGGGGCAGGCTTAGTTATGCACACGCACACACCCATTTTCAAAACACATAAAAAGAGACTGCTTTGGACAGGCAACAGACTCACTTCCATTTTCTTGCGAAGCATTTTGCCGGAGGACTTCAAGATCCAGAACTCAACTCCAGATAGATCCAGAACCAAGCCAGAACTTAAAGCAGAGAGGCCTAACCCAAACAGCTGAACTCTTCTCAGCGGGCTTCAGCATCCAGCAAACCTAACCAAACTATTCAACAGCCGGGCAAGCTGTTTGATTCTGGCCTAGAACCCTGTGCCAGTACCCAGAAAGCAGTGCTGTATCCAGCATCCACTTGATCCAGACCAGCAGAACCAGAGACCCAGACCAGACCGCAGTGCCACTAGCAGACCCAGACCAGATCGCTGTGAGCAGTATCGGTACTAAAGACCGTCCGTGGCGAGAGAACCGCAGCCAACCTGACCAGATCTTGATGGCCTATTTCAAATTTATAGTGTGAGTACTCAGCTAGAACTGTGCCAGAACCAACTCTTAGTCTAAAATAATCTGATTCAAAACATTTGAACATGTCCAGAATTGCATCATAGGAATCGTGTGTTCATTCTGTCATTTCAAAGCTGTAAAAGTGTCATTTTCTTCATTCTGAAGTTTACTTTAATTTCGAGAAACTACCTTCACAAAATCGTTCGCATCTTTGGAACCGCGTGTGCTAATCGCACTCGACGCATTTGGAAAAATTGCAGCGAATTGTCATTTTGCTCAATTTCGTTTTCTGTCAAAATAGCTGCTTTGGCTTGCATTGCTGAAATTCGTTTTCAACCTGATAATCCCTTATTAATCATTGTTAGGCTGACCTGAACTAATTCAAAGTAGCTGGCACCTACCATGAATCTCCGATCGGGAATTAAAATCATTTTTAGCATATTTTTCCCTTCTTTGCATATCACATTTAAAAGTACTTTTGCCTGTGTTTAAAACCATCCCTGCTTCTCTAAACTTGCTAGGGGGAACTGAAATTCATATTGTATTGTGATTGTATTCCTGAAAACTGTGTGCTTGACTTCCATCTCCTTATATTGCATAGGGGGGGAGTGAATTGCCACCAGGGGAAAAGGGAACATATTATTTCTTGTGAAACCCCATCAGTTTATTTCTGTACTGCATTCTTTCCATCATTGTTTTCCTTGAAACCATAAAAGCATTCTCAGTTACCTTTTCCTTCCTATACCAACTCCTAAGTAATTAAATAAGCGTACAATTGTAATATTATCCATTGTTGATCACTGTCATATTCTTAAGTGTGATATCAAATATTAATTTACTATAAAAGTGTGATATATATATATATATGTATATATATATATATATTGTTTAATTTTTCCAATAAATCTTTTAAATTGCAAAACAAACCTACTTCTTGGCTCAGTGAGGTCAGGGGGATTCAAAGAGAGGGGCGTTATATAAGGGTTTATCATCCAGAGTATAACTTGTCATAAAAATATATAAATAAGGGCTTCCCTTGGCCGTCCCAGATGAGGCACTGACTTAGTGGGATTACTGATTTGAAGTCACTTAACATTACAACATCTGACTGTACATTATGCACAGAACCCCACAGCAAGTGCTAATCCCACTGAAATATCATTTATCCTGATCCAGTCAACTAACTGCAGTCCAGCTTCACTGACTGATGTGCTAAAGAAAACATATGGGAAGATGCTACTCCACCATCTCAAAAGTTGTCCTATTGAGGAAAATATCATTTCACAGCTATAGGTGAGGTTTGCGGAATGAACATTAACCGGGTCTTCCACTTTCGTTTAATTCCCCAAAAGTATGAAAAAGCTAGAAAACTATGCATATCGGACCTTTTCATAGGTCTCAAAGCGACTTTTGACAGCAGTCACAGGCAGCAGTTTTGGGCCGCCCTAACCTCCCTAAATGTACCACCTGCCCTCTTACAAACTATTCTGAGCTTGCACTCTGCTAGATATGCAGGTGCCAGATGGGGACAAGGTGGCAAATAAAACAGCGCATGTTTAGTAGTGGCAGTGGTGCGCCAATATTGTGTTCTGGCACCGTTGCCATTCTCCCTCTTTAACCAATGAACTTCCAGGGATGCTGATGCTCCTAGATTGAATGAAGAGGAAATGGGAATCCTGCTAGTTACAGATGCCAGCGTGTTACTCTATGGACGCCCATACTCCTCTGCAAATATCTGCAAACATCTGAGGAAATTCCATCCAGCTGGGAAGGCCTGAGTATTAACACAAGCAAGACATATGTATTGGCCTGCTACCTAACGAAACACATGATACTACACATAGGATTAGATGGCAAGGGCATACAACAGGTTGATTAGTTTGATTATTTAGTGCTTCATACATTCAAGTAAGGAACGTGTGTGACAAGGCCAGAAACCTGGCCTTGTCAAAATAGGGGGGAAGTCCCTTCCCACTCAGGGTGGAGAGCACCCAGGAGAGCTGGCAGCCAGACTGAAAGGGGGGCCCAAATTCCTAACATCCCTACTTGTGCTGATATAGTTCTTCTAAGAACACATATTGTGCACATGAGTACTTGCAGGTCTCCTTTTATCTTTTTTAGCACCTTCATAAGACCCAGATAAGGACCTGAATACAGGATTGAATAACTAGCAGGAGGAAGAGACTCCCAGCTGAAGTTAGAATAAGAGCCCTATTCTATTGAACCTGGTATTCTACAGACACCCCACCAACAAACCCAACCAAGAGAAAGAGCGATCGAGAGATCGCTTTCTGATATGGCGGTACTGCTACAGATTGTATGGTGCTCCCAATCCACTAGAGCCAGCTTGTGACACACCCAACCGGCCCCATATACCACTCGGAGTCAGAACAGAAGACGAGCCCCATCCTTTTCCCTAGGATTTATCGTGATACTCCAAGGGACAGGGCCTGGAAACATAAGCATGAACATTTGGCTTCCCAGGCGACCAGATTTAATACCTGGTGAACTAGTGTAAAGTGGGTGGGGTCTAGCTCACTTCTTCTAACATTTGGCCAACCATAAACAACATAGTTGGGGATCACAGGGCCATATTGGCCAGGGAGAGCTAACTAATTCTAGCAGGTGCAGGACAATTTAAACTGAAATCAGGAAGCAGGTATTGTGGGGGTTTGGTGGTGGAAGACGACCAAGAGACCAGCGGGAAGAAGGAGCAAGCAGCGGGTGTACACGCAGATGAGGTATTGCCTTTGGTGTAGTAGTGGTTCTGCAATATGAATGTGTGTGTTTGAGGATGGAGATGTAGTGTGGAGAAGGAAGTAATAGCAGTGTGTAGGAAGGAGCACTAATGTGGAGAAGGGAATAGTAATATATTCATGTGGAGGAGAGTTTAATAGTGTGGAGGAGCAGAGAATTGGTGAAGAGGAGGCAGTAGTAGTAGAGAGGAGAAGTGGAATGGGAGGCTGGAGGCAAGGACTAGGTTGCGTGAGTGGGAGTAACATCAAAGGGTGGAGGCAAGGACTAAATTGCACAGGGGGAGACCAAAGAGATGGGGGAGAAAGTCAAGGCAGAGGACTGGAGTCAGAGTGGATAGGGAGTGGAAGAGACGCCAGAGGAGAGAGTGGGATTGGAAGATAACAATCTCACTGAGTGGGTGCAAGGCCCTTCCCAACTCCCTATAGAACATTAACATCTGTAAAGAGTAGGGACAGTTAGGAAGTCCCTGAGGGAGTTTAGAGAGTCATTGTTGTAGTGAACCATCAATAGCCTAAGGTAGCCACTATACAGTAGTCGTGACCGATCAGTAACACTAACCTGGGTTTAAAGACGCCTAGGTTAGGAGGGAAATCCCATGGGAGACAAAAGAGAGAGATGGCCATATGGCCCAAAGACACTGTAAAAAAGACCCGTGAACGGTCCTTGAAACTGTGAGGAGTGATTTGTGTGCCATTTGTGACACTTGTAACAATGGATCAGTAAAAGTGATCTAACCATGAAAAGATAGACAGGCATCACATTGAATGTGGCAAATCGATTTGGTGGCCATGCCATCTATCCGGACATCAAAGTGTTTAGGTCAGAAGTGAAATCGCCAGTTGTCTCCAGTGCTGAAATATGGGGGTACACACATGTGATCCCTTTGGCCAAAGGGGGAAACAACATCATGAAACCGTTACTCTTACTCTCTAAAACCATGCCTCGGGAGGATAATTCAGCAGCAACGTTATCGCCCTGGAACCAAGACGACACGGAGCAACTCAGGTTCGATCCCCGGGACGCGCTTAGAAACCTCTGGGTATTAAGCGTTTTATAAATAACCTATCATATCATATCATACCATACCCAGCATTTACCTCCGTATGGAAGTATGTATGCTAGGATTAGAAAATAAGTCTTCACTAAAACCAGTTTTAAACCAGTTCTGATTATGGTACTCCCAAGAGTTGGATCCACATAGAGGAGGAATGAAAGACATAATAACCTCATATTGAGGCACATCAAAGCCAGGGTTCAGTAAATGGAACAGTGTGTGGATCCAGGCTTTTAATGAAGGCCCACTGAAAGAGGTTCTTAATATGGAATAAAATATCAATTGTAGAAACTGGGAAAGCAATCATCAGGTAATCCAGTATGCAACCCCAGGTAGAAAAGGGAGGGATTGAATGTGTGTTCATACAGCTGTGCAGAAGTGGCCTGGAAGACTGTCAAAATTGTGACCGGAGTACAGAAATCCGAGGGTGTTTATATGGTGTACATAAGGAACTACATAGGGAAAATCAGTAAGATACATTTAGTCAGTTACATTAACAATGGACTTCCTAACAGAGCATTCTCTGACCCTGGAGTGCATGGCTTTACAACCCCATATGTGACCCTCCCAATTCCGCTTGGCTTACCCATGTGATTCAAAAAACCACCTTCAAAGAATCTTTCTATTAAGACCTGAATTGGTGTCTAACACCCAAGTGACCATTGTTCCACTTCTCAGGAGGAAAAGCATGGCTTCATTGGTGATTTATTACTTTGACATTGGACGTATCAGTGTCCCACGCAACACTTAACATCATGCTTAGACAGCCTAATGGGCTACTGTATATGTGCTAGCCAATTAGGCTTGCCACTGTGCCACCTTCTCAACTATTGGTGTGGTTACCACGTCATTCACCAAACCATGGCTGCAAGTATGCTCCTGCCCATGGCTCATGTATGTTTAGGGCCCCTCAGAAATCAAGTACTGTCAGCTTTGACGCAATTCATGTATGGAGTTTGATATGATGCTCATCACTCTTTAAAGCATTTTTTTGTCATAAATATAATCAAGATGTGTGATATTTTTAAATGCGATATCATGTATATATACTTTTATGGATCTCCATCCTCGAAGTACCAATCAGATATCAACATCATTGTTATGTGGACTCTTTCAGTCTATCGCGCCAGGGGATCAGGGAGGAACTGGCAGCAGGAGGAGGGAGGAACAGGCAGTGGGAGCAGTACTTGGCGAGACCCTGCGAGTGGTCCTGGCAGGCGCGAGCTACTGAAAGGAATGCACTAGAACGGAACAAGAGCGGCAGCTAAAGTGAAGATTCAAGAACAATATAAAAAGCTATCATGAGAGGGTCACAATGACTGCTTAGCGCAGAGGTTTCAGATTGGCGGGAAATCCTAACCCCGGGGCACAATTAGCACTTGTTAGATCCTCCCCATCCCAGGACACTACATGTCCATTGCCAGGAGGAAAGACATGCGGGCAGAGTGGGATTGTGAGTGGCACTCTAGGTGGAGAGTGCATGTAGATAACCTGCAGTGGCAGCTTGATGCTGTGCAGTGCTGCCTGTTATGGGTTAGCTCGGAAAGCAAGTTTGCAAGTAATAGTGGGAGCAAGCAGCAGCACTCCGCCTTCATCCCTGAACAAAAACCTAGGTTCTCTCCACTACTCCGCAGCTTGGAGGTCCCATGCAGGTTCCTCTGTGCACCACAGCTTCTGGAATAGTACACCGGTTGGCAGCAGGAATAGATGTTCCAAAGCGCTTCGCTTTGAAAAAGTATATTTATACCCAATCCAAGATCATTTTTACTCAATGACCCCACCCTGTCCTGGGAAAGAAGAAAGCTGACCCCACCTGATGGGGTTCCCTCAACCACACTAAATGTTATGTTGATAGCGTGCACTGCTGCCATTTGCATGGTCTTCGGGTGCTCTACAAGTAACCAGTAGGGTGCTGGTCATGGGGGCAACAGGGGCACATTTAACCTACACAGGGCCTCACAGTGCAGAGAACGGGGACATTTTCAAGCAGTCTGTGTCTTTTTTCCCCAAGATACAGCCTCGCCAGGGGGGCCCTGCAGCTAGTAGAAAGTGTCCGGTGGCCCTATCCCTTGCATCCAGGATGGAAACGTGCAACTGGACAACGGATTAATGGCTGCAGCCATCATCCCCCCACGAAATGCAGGGCCATTGGTCATCGGACCTGCTCACCTTCAGAGCTGCCATGAGCTTGACAGCAACACTGCCAATGCCAATGGGCATCCGTTGAATGAATGGCTGCAGCCACCCAATCCGAAGAAATTCTGGGCTGTTATTGAAGGAACAAGCTCACCTTCAGAGCTGTCATGATCTGGACAAAATGCAAATGATAAACTGTGTCCCGGTACGGATCAGCAATTACACATACATTTGATTATCAGCAGCACTTCCTTATACATGTATGTTTAGTCATTTGGCTCTGCGATGGGACAGTTCCATCTGATAGACACCTCAAGGTTGCAGTTACCTATCAAACGTGTGACTGCTTCCAAGACAGCTAAAGAGAGTAGCACAGTAAATGTCCTCTTGATGACTGATTTATATCGATGATATCTATTAGCTTGACCTGCAAAAAAATAATGTGCTTTTATGTGGCTTGTCAAATGTTCCTAACAGCATGCATAACATTAAGATGGAGGTGTGTGACCAGAATCTCCATACAGGTGCCCTTTCAGCATATCTCTTAATATTTGTCTTAAAATGCTGAAAGTAAAGTGGTGTAAAACAGGACATTTTAGGACTCACATTATTTTGCATTCTGGAAATTGCAGTTTTCCATTCAGAGTGTGGAAATAAACCCACAAGCACATTCTTTTGGCTAACATGTTTCTACAAGGATGTACACATTGCCAATGTACTGTACCATGTTATTTGTGCATTTTGTAAATAAACTCTATATGACAGTATTACTGTTGTCATTGAAAGCCAAAAACCTAATCTAAATAGACATGTGCCTACATTGCAGAGTGGGTTAAACTCCTAGCTTCAAGTCTCAACGAAGGGTCTGATCCTGAGCAAATAACTGTAAACTCACTTTGACTGAATTGCAAAAAAATTGAGTATTCAGAAGTGATTAATTTCACAAACTTGGGGCAGATTTTATGTTTTTAGGGACAGAATTGGGTCCTCTATTGGCTCCAGAGACAATCACCTAGATTTTGTTATTGGTACATTGGCTTCCTCATTCCCATCACTTGATTTGACAGGCATATATATAGTCTCACCAGCTTGTTAGTGGAGCAGCGATTCTAGTATAGAGGACTAACTGTGGCAGAACCAACATTACTGTTCTGCCGGTTGATGCCAATCACTGAAGTTGTTTCGGCAATCAAGAGTACTGCCCCATAGGAGAACAAGTGAAGCTCATTGGTATTCTTTTTGTGGAGATAAATGCAGTTGTATGTACTGAGGGTTTAAATGAGTGTGGACAGAAACACAACTTTAAGTGAATTCAAAGAAATTCTCTGAAATAGGACTTACATTCAGTGCACCGCCCTGGTATAGTTGGAGAGACTTCATTTTATTAATCATGTATCCTTGCTGTCTGAATGGAGAATTGAAACTTGGCAAACAGAAGCAATATTTTAATTACACACTACCTAACTGCAGACTTATCATGCGTTTTGTAACCTTGCTTCCCATGTCAGGAGCATGTTTTCATATTGAACGAAACTAACTCAAACAACTAGTGATAAGCGAGTGTATGCCTTAATTGAATAAAGAAAGCACAACTGGATGAATATCTCTTGAAGGTGGCCAGAGTGACTTTGGAGAACCAAGGCTTGCATGTCCCCACATAGAGATCTATTGTACTAATTGTAATCCTCCATAAAGAAGTCATAACATTTGTTTGCATTACAATCAATGTGTTAGAAAACCTTTATTAGTTGTTGTTCTAGTGGTGGGGATAACACAGCTTCGGGGTCGCTTGGTAGCATCAATCTCTATGTTCACCTGGCAGTGCTGTCATTAAATATTTTCCATAATAACTTCATCCAAGATTTGAGTCCAGAGTTTGATTTCTTCTAAGCATCTTATGTTATAGCACACCTTGCGACATGTTCACAAGTTCTTGGAAGCAGGGGGAGCAGAGCAACTTTGCATTGTTGCAATACCGATGTGTGCAGATCTGAGAAGATAGAGTTCTGTATTTTATAAGTGTTAGCTATTTTGTGGGTTTTCTGGAGCTGCAGTTAATGTGTGCTCCAGGTTGCAAATGCAAATTGATTGTGTGGTTTTCTCTTGCAACTGTCAAAGTGGTGTTTAAGGAGTGTAGAGAGTTGTGCAGGTCGACCTGTGGTGGGTTAGTGTAGTGAAAAGGAAAATGTAGTGTAGACACAGGTCTTCAGGTGATTTACATTCCATTGGGTAATCTGTTGTTTCGGTGCTGGAGGTGTGTGTCGAGATGTGTTGTTGCTTAGGGTGCAAGAAGGTAGAATGATTTTGAGGTGGTTATTGTTAGCACACCTTGGCCAACTATCTACCCAATAACTGGGGACATTGTCCACATTTTTACATTTTTCAAACATCACTATTGGTCACATTTATTTGTTTATTTCTATTGAACACTTTCTCCAGGTTATGACATATTTAGGGCTTGTTATGACATATTTTGTGATGTTAGGTTAAGGATGTTATATCAGGTGACACTTTGCCATGGCACACATTCAGGGCCTGCAGTTTCTGGTCAATTGCCCAGGACCTGTCTTCTGACTATGGACTGACGCCTCAAGGACACTCCACAGTTAGTACCTATGAGTGTTAGAGGGGATTATGGTACAATGCAGAAGGGCATGCACTAAGAACTAGCAATGGTTCTATGCCTGAAAAACACCCTGTGGATGCTGCATCCAAAAAAGGCTGCTTTTTATGCAGATTTGCAGCTGCCGGCAACTGGTGGGAAATGCCGATTTATGGGAAATTTCCTACCGTACCCCGATTGGAGCTGCTCCCTACACCCACCTTCTCCCATGTTGGTGGTGGCACTTTTTCTCATTGTGGGGTTTCAACCCCCAAAAGCCCTATTTCGGTCCCCCTGCCCTCTCCCTCACCACCACCTACATTGTGCGCTGCTCCCAACACACACAAACTCACACCCACACACACATACACTTACCTGCTCTCCACACCTGCGAGTTTCTTCTTCCTAGTTAACGAGGTCGGGCCTGTCAGCCCCTGCTTGCACTGGTGGGCAGCGCAGGGCTCGGACTTGGTGGTTGTGGGGAGTGAAATGCTGTCTTTTTTTCCTGAGATCAAAAGGTCACGGGCAAAATGCTGTCTACCCCAGAAATAGACAAAGCCAAACAAGCACCGTATCAAATCACAGCAATACTATACTGTCAGGTACCATTCAAAATATGCATTTTGTTTTCATATCAGATCAGAATTATCAAAACGTTGCCATGGTGACAAAAATGAACAAATGACTTTAGGAACCGTTTTGCTGCGTAGAGAGAAGAGCATGTCTACAATGTGAACAGGGTTCTGAAAGATTCTCCAAAACAATGGATTGATGGTGCCAGATTGAAATGGCATTTTAGGGTGTGTGACTGAGATTACCTAGGGCAAAAAATCTCCTTATGAAGGATGTCGTAGTTAAAGTCATAAAGGTTGTGGAAAGTTCATCAAATCAGAAACAGTTATGCCGCTTTCTTGGAAAGATTGAATTCTATCGAAAGATTTTCTGTAAGTGACTAATTGGGGCAGGTGATGAAAAAGAAGGCATCCCTTGAGTAGTCAGAATCATGCGAAAAAGGAATTTAGCAACAAAAAGAAAGAGACACATAACATCCCTACCCACTAGAACAGTTTAACGCTCAATTTGCATTGATAATAACAACAGGTGCCAGTGCCATTGGGTTGGATGGTGTATTGTCTAAAATGCAAAGTTGAAAGGAGGTAATAACCTTAGCTCATGACTTGAGGGTATTGAAGAGGCCGAACTGAAAATACGCTGAAAATAAAAGGAAACATTAGGACATTACTGGGATTTATAGAGATTTAGGCCGTTTTCATCGGAGGACAGCTTCATACTTTGTACTGATCACAAACCCTTGAAGATAATTTATGATGCCAGTGGCTCCTATGGTGTGCCACTGGGCATAGCATTTGGGGATCCCGCATGCAATGCCACAACTTTAGTGTTGAGCACTTACAGTAATCCAAAATGCTTTGAAGACTGTCTATTGAGGTTTCCTGTACAGAAAGACGAACAAGAGGTATTGTGACAGGCTCAGAGACCTGACCCTTTCCCAAGGGTATGGGGACAAATCTCAACCTGAGGCAGAAGGCCTACCAGGGTTTTTGCCAGAGCCAATCCTGCCCCAGAAGAGAGGTGTGGGAGTGGGAGTACCCCAGTATCTGTTGCTTCTACCTAGGCCTGGATGCAACCGTCCATTAAAACTTCCTCCTGTTCCTGTTAAAACTATTCCCCTGGTGGATAAGATACATCTCAATCACCCCCTCAATATGCACACAGGTATAAAGGGCGAAATCCTACCTGTTCCTCAACTCTCGCTTTCAAGTGATATGAGTAATCCACCCGGCGCTCTCTCACATCATTGGTAAAATTCGACACTGTGTGAAAATGCCGGGGAAACCCTCTAGGGGAAGAAAACCCCGAAATTGAGGTGATGAAGAATCGGAAGCATGCTGTCTTCTGTGGACTTCTAATGAGATGTGATGTTCTCTGTTAAGCTGTCTGTGGGGTGTCAGAAGTCTGTAGTTAGAACAAGAAGTAACTGTTAATAATGGGGACAGAAATCACAAGAAAGGTTAAATGCGAAAATAAGAGGGAGGTTCTACCCAGGAACGCTAGTAGGAGGCCGAACAGGTTTGCTCAATGTCCAACGGGAGAGACGTGAAGGAAAGAGGAATCCGCGTCCAGGCAGAAGCGTTGCCTGGGTGTTGTAGTTCGATATTGACTCGACGTGGCGAGTGCTGAGAGACAGGGAAAGCAGATTGAATGAGTGCAAGGATTGGCAGATAGTTGGAAGGGAACAAGGGTTGTACCGTGTTTACCTAGTAGAGCGGAATCAGGTGAATGGGCTGGATAACATAGATCCTGGGAGAGAGGGGAGAGTTTCACGATCGCGCGGGATGTAACCCTGAGGGGTAGAGAGAAAAAGGAAGTAAGTAGGTGTGTCTGTGAGGATAGCGAGTTTGTAAGGATTGAAGGTCCCTAGGAGCGATACTCACGGAGCGCAGTCTCTGATAGCAGAAGCAACGCGAAGCCGTTCTCTGTCAGGCGCCAAAAGTACTTTCGGTTCGAGGATGGGTGGAGTCGGTTCTCCCATCTCCCGATCCTCTGGACCAACGCGCTGAGAAACAGCGGCCATCTTGGGATTAACTACTTGGAGATTAGCAACGTGACGCCAGCGGCGCAAAAGAGAAAAGTGCTGGAAAATCCCCTGCCGATGGGAAATCGTAACAGTTCCATACTTGTTGTGCACAATGCTAGCTGGTATTTTTCTCTTCTTCCCGTAGGACTGCAACCACCAGAAGTCTGTACATTAGTCAATGGATTTCAGAGAATGATGCACAGTTCAAACTTGTAATGCAAAACACCAAGCAACAAGGATACATACTCGAACCTTGACTTACCTTATTGCAGGCCACCACTGCTGAAAGCTGGTGGACCCACATATGAAAAGGGGGCAGGACTTAATACCTGTTTCATGCTTTCTTATGCTTGTAACACAGCCCAAGGAGAGAAAGAAGAAAGTGGTTGGCCCAGGGAATCTGCTGAGGCCCAATCCCAGTGGGGAGGGGGCGGGGTTAAAATAAAGCAGATTGATCAGGTCCGTGGGGGTTGTTTGGGTGAAGTCACATGTGGACTAGGCAGACCAAGAGACTGGAGGAGGAAGGCTGGTGCAGCAGAGCTTGGTGAAAAGCTGTAAAGAGACCGTGGAAGGTGAGGTAATGGTTGGTGAGAAAAAGTGGTACTTGGGTGTGACAGTGCATGCATGCCAGAATGGTTGAGTGTGTGTGAGTGAGATTAAGTGGAAGTGGAGGGGAGTAAATAAGAAGTAAGGTAGAGTGAAAGAAAAGTGAATCAGAGTGTTGTAGGAGGGTGACTGTGGAAGAAGGAGGAGTGTGCTGTAGAGTAGTATAGTGAAAGGGGAGTAGTTGAGTGGAGAGGATAGAGTAGTAGAGAGGTGAAAGGAGAGTGGTTGCATAGACAGGGGGGAGTAGTAGAGTGGAGATGCAAGTTTTGTGAAGTGGAGGGGAGAGAGTAATAGCAGATAGCGAAGAAGAGTAGGAGTAGCAAGAAGAACATCTGAGTGACAGCAAGAGAATGTGAAGGATAGCAAAAGGTGAGCAGGGGAATGAGAGTGGGGAGAGTACCAGAAAGGGATAGGAAGTAAAGAACATCAGGGAAAGGTGTACAAAAGTGTGCAAGGGGAGGTTAAATGAGTCCACGGTGATTGGAAGGCATATTTTCTTAATAACCTTCTTATTGTGGGTCCTAGGGTAGGATCCAGCTAGATTGATCCTGGAGAAAGTAAGATAGATAAGGCATTTGACTTTAGGCCATAAATACCAGACAGTCGGCTAATAGACAATGTGGTTTACCGATCTCTAGTGACCGTCTTGGGGTCTATGTACGGCAAGGCAAGCGTTGGAACAGCCACAGGAGATGAGAGAGAGATGGATGGCCTTAGTGAGCCTCTTTTCAGGTCTTTTAATAACAACCGTGGAACTGTCTTCAAGGGTTGGTGTGTACTTGAGGACTTTGCAATAGACAGCAATTGGATGAGGAGCGAGGAAAGAAAGAGATAATGGACAGTGTGAAGAACTCTCCAGCAAGGTTGACAGAGAAAGGCAGTGGTACAAAAAGCATTACAAATTCAGGTGCTTAATGTATGAGGAAAGAGTAGAAAAGAGTGCTATACAGCTGTACCCCAAGTGGAAACAGCAATGTCTAATTAACATATCACATGAAGATCATATAGATGTGGCAAGGGTGGAACAGGTGTTAAGGGCAGCCTATTGTGGCCTGCTGCTGATTGCTATGTAGAACAACAGCTGAAAGGGTATGAGGAGTGTGTAAAATCAGACAAAGGATATACGCTGAGGATACAGCCCACGTCGCTAACCACCTTTCCCACGTTATGTGTGACATTTTGGGTCCTGTAGTAATGGGGAAAAAGAAAGAGCATTTCATATTGTGTTTGAAAGACCTCTACTCTAAGTGGTTTGAGGTAAAGTTCAGAACCCTGAGATGTCGCAAGTAGAATGTGACAAGTAAAAGTGTGAAGAAAGAATGCTGATTTCTATGTGACTAATTCATTGCACAGTTCATCCTGTGACAAATCCAGGGAATGTGTCCCTTCTCCCCAAGGTTGAGCCACCCCCTTTGGGTCTAGGCAGGTGAGCCTGCTGCACATCATCCTCCCTAGGGGACAGGGCAAGCAGGATTCCACTGGCGGACCCCCTTTAAGAACACGGAATGATGAAATAGGGATCTGCCATTCAACTCCACTTACTGTAAAGTCCCAGCATGTATTGGTTATATGGGACAGTTCTAGGTGATTTGGTAAGAGTTTTTTTCATCGAAGTCGAATTAGTCAAATTTAGTTTGATTTTTTTTTCAATTTGCCCACAAATATATGCAAGGGAAAGCCCCCGTGGACTCTCCCCAACTACCTCCTATATTTATTATTACGATTACCCACCCCCAACATATATTTATGGCTAAATTCAGCACAAAAAATTCAACGGATTCGAATTTGGCTAATTCTACTGCAACCAAACTTCCCATTCCCTAATATTAGTACAGAATGAGTCTTAAGGTCCGTTTTTACCTTCCAATCACTCCTTTGAAGGGGAGGGGATGCACTTAATCTACCCTCACCTGCCTTCTATAACTCTTACAGGGGGAGTGTGACACTTAAACCATTGCTAAATGCAACAATGCATCTTCAACAAGCACTGGCAATGGCAACAGTTTGGGCATTTGCGTAGGCTTGGGAAAGGCACTTGCCAGGGACTGCCTTATTGGGATTAACTGGCAATTAATGGTAGGTGCTAAGTGGTGCAAGTACCTGGGCATCTAATAGCAGTGCCTGGCAAATGCCTACTATTTATACACAAGCCAAAACTGTTGGGTTTGCCAATGCTTGTTTTTGTTCACTGAAGGACACGCATAGTGCTATATTAGAGTGGCTGAAGCCAGACCTGGTTGAGACATTTTTATTAGACTGATAATGTGTTTACAACTCCAATTAAGCCACTAACACTCAGAAGACTGCTTTGAAAAAACACTGGCAGGCACTTCGAGTACAAAGTTTGACAGCAGGTCTCAAACAGATCCCATGAGGCAGTGTTTTGGGTGGGAATAGCCAGAGAGATTACCATGACCATGGGCAGTCAATGGATGGGTAAATAACCAAGCAACTCCTAAAAGCTGTGTGTCCCTAATCATATGCCATGTCTCCCTATCTGTACTCTAATGCAATAGTTTTGGCGAACCCTAATAGCCCAAACTAAACATTTACAAACCAAACAACCTATATTAGAATGAACAAGAAGTTGCTGTAGAGTTGCAACATATATTATATATTAATTTATCAAGCTCAGGACACCACTGATTGCAGACTTCCATTGGTTACACGTTTGATAGGATTTTGCATCAAAGTACTTTTAACCAATGTTATGCTTATGTGCACCTTCCATTCTGATTTGTATTCATGTTTGAATTGCTTTGTGTGTTTAGGTATATTTTGAACATTCACGTTTTTTTGGTATTTAAAGTTATTCATAAAAGGCCAAAAGGGCTCAAAGTCTTAAAAAGAAACTCTAAAAACGACAGCCCCACTTTGTATAGAGACAGTTTCCTTTCAGCCAAACTCTTCTTTAGAAGTCTGTGCTCTGATAGGGAGACCCCATTTAACAATATTGCAAATCTCTCTTCATGTCAAAGACTTTTTCCTTCACCTGACCCCCTTTTTAAACAACAAACACCCCAAGGTAGCACAGTACTTAGCAATAATCATCCAATCATCAGTCTTTGTTCTTTGGGTAAAATCATTGAGAAAGAGGTTGCTTCAGTTACAGAAGACTCGCCTCTTAGCTTTTCTGGTAATATCAATATGGCTTTTAACCCTGTCACAGCACCAGGACTTCCACACTTCAAGTAGCAGATGACCACTTTGGAGTGTGGTAGGTCAGATATAGGAGACGTACAAGAGGGCTTGTCTGAACACAACTTGTATTTAAATCGAAGAAAACCTTCTCAGGGCCCTATCACTGCAATGAGTTTCCTGCCCTATAAAACAATATACAGGTGTTTGTCAGGAGGTTGAACTAATACACTCAGTCCTCTGTTAAACCTTAGTTAGCCTAACCTCTGTCCTACCACTATAAAAAGAACGAAGGACAATCTTAGTTTTGAGAAAAGGGTTACTGCCCCCATGGGTTAAATTGGTGGTGGCTGGTTTTCTGACCCTCTTCCAAAGTGTTCAAAAAAACAAGTCCCTTCCAGCTCCTGTCTTGATAGTTCAACTGAAACAACAAAAGTGTCTCTTCCAAGTCTTGCTCTGGGAATTCCAATGAACAAACAACACCACAAAAAATGAATTGTCTATTAAAGTTCTTTTAGCCACGCTTAAAGCTTCATCAGCTACTCCGTACAGTTCTTGATTTACTCCCTCCCGGGGATATGTAAGGACAAACAAGTAATTTGGGTTTATAGCTATCAGTAATGACAAAACACCACTCTCTTCTTGATCGTGGTTGGAAGAACAAGAAGAGAGGGGTATTACTTTCAGCTTTCGGTAGGCACGAGCTTGCTTAGCCTTACTTTCCTTCTGGCTTTTGATATAGTTTCTCTTGTCCCTTTCGGGGTTCCTCTTATTATAAGCTACATGGACCTGCTTGGCTCCACTTTGGTTGCGTTCACCCTTGCCCTCTTCTGGGGTTTGGTAATTAGCCCTATATGGGCTATGGGCCTGCATCCCACTGCTGTGGTTGCAGTTTCTCTTACCCCCTCCTGGGGTCTTTTGGATATCAGCCATGTGTAGGCTGTGAGCCTGCATGGCCCCACTGTTGCTGCAGTTTGTCTTGTCCCTTTCTGGGATCTCTGGTTTTCAGCCCTGGGTGGGCTATGGTCGTACATGGCCTTGGTGTGCTTACAGATTCCCTTACCCCCTCTTGGGGTCTTCAGGCTATCAGCCCCATATCTGCTATGGGCCTGCTTGCCGCCCCTGTGTGTGCGGTTTCCTCTTACTCCCTCTTGCGTTCTCCCTCTACTTTGATGGTCTGGTGTATTTTAGACCCTCCTTGGAGTGGAGGGAAAAATCTCATTGGTTCTGGGTTTTACAATGAAATTGCAACAGATATAGGTCAGAGACCAAGCCATCCACCTTAAAGAGGCCCTGCACATGGCTACTCTGTTCAGTTCCCATAATTCTTGGCTATAAATATATGAGGGGGTGTGGGCAATCATTATAATACATATATGGGGTAGTGGGGGGTAGCTTTGGCGGGTCTCCCCACACATATATTGGCCAAATTTAAAAAAAAATAAAACAAAAATTCAACGAATTCGAATTCGATGAAAAAAACTCATTCAAATCATCTAGAACTTAATATTCTGCTACAGTATCATACATCAAATAAAAATAGAATTGATAAGTGATGTGTCTCCCTTCATTAGACACAATTGTTTTAAGGATTTCTTTTTTTGTATTGTTATGGCTGAGTCTTCAACCTTTCAACATCATTAAAGCCATTAAAATACAATTATTGAACATTTCCTTTAACATTCCTTAATTTCTCTTCAATTAAAATAACATGCATATCTCCAATTAATCATTCATTAAATACGTTTCAACAATTCATATTTTTACATATTGCCTAACTGTGGCTAATACCAAAGGGACATATCCCCCACTAAAAATCATTGCCAGGGATTATCCTCTGCTAAGGTTTTATAATTCTTTAAATACTTTTCTAGGTATAATTTCCTTCATGTGTTAAATTTTGGGCACCTTGTGAGCAGATGTCTTAATGTTTTAATCTCATTTCCACAGAATCAACAGATTTGTACGCCCTTTGGCTTTTTGCCCAGATCCCAGTTACCTCTCTTGTTAGCTACAAATGTAAGCTCAGTTAAAAAAAGTTTCTCCGGATTTTGTCACATTGGAAACTGCTTCAATGCTTTGGTAAGGAGTTCAATGATCTGCATTCATATACACAATTTATAAAAGTCTTGTATGTATGACATTGCTCCATGGTACTGCACCAATCGAATCTCCACAGAATCATTTTGGCTCTCTCAAGCCTTTCGATTAAGGTTCCAAGGGAAATAGTTGGCCCATTTAACCAATTTGGACAATCCCCTTTCCAATTGGATATGAGCCCTGTTTGGAGGTCCTTAATCAATGGTCTTATCGATAGGAGAATAGAATCTTGTTTTCCCATCAGAATTGTTTTGAATAAAGACAGAAACTTCCATTTCACAACACCGACAAAGAGAGGAGGACCAGCTTGTAATCTGTGATCTATATCAGTACTGGTCCTGGAAGCCCTAAAACCTTTTTCTAAAATTGACCCTCAAACTTATTCCAATCCAGGTTTTGCAAAAATCACTTTCCTTCTATACCATATGTTACGGTTGGGACCAGCTTCTGTTTATAAAACAGCAGTAGTGGCTCATATGAGAAATTGACACATTACCTTGCGTTGCCGCTGTGGCTATCTTCAATGTCAGTTTGTTTCTAAATAGAGTTTCTGCCCAGGTGTCACTTGTCTAGATCCCTAAATATCTATACTCAGGGACGGTCATCAACAAAAATGTATACATTTTTATCATCAGTGTTTTTATTTTCTTCATCACTTTAGGCTGAAAATCCATCACGTTCTATTTTGTCATGTTGATTTTAAACCTGTATTTTTGGCAATATAATTTCAAGACTTTCAGTTGCCTCTGGAAACCTACGGGTGTTTGATCCATAAGGAGAAGATCATCCGCATAGGGAGCGGTTAAATTCCCAGTTTAGGTGGAAAGGTTCTTGCTTCTTCAGGTCGCTCTCTAAGTCTGATATTTAGAGATTAAATAACGCTGGGGCCAAAACGCATCCCAGTTTTAATCCTTTTAGCCGTCAAAATACCATTGGATAGTAGTACTTGGCATTTTGATCTGACCTGTAGATGTGTCTAAGTACACGTTTTTTATGATTGCTAATAAAGTAATAATACAGCCTCATTTTTCAAGCTTGAATCACAAGTTAGAGTGATCCACAGAATAAAAAACTAGCTTAAAATCAATGTATGCCAAGAAAACAGGTTGGCCTGTGTGGTAAACTTGCTCCTAAATTGACGCTAGAGCTAGAAAATTTACTGAAGTTCCCAACCCTGCTACAAATCCAGACTGGAACTGGAACGTATCAAATACTTCAGCTTCATTTACCCAACCCAATTGTTGCTTCGGGATCAGCCTTGCAAAAATGTGGGATGATACATCGAGCAAAGCTATTGGCTGGAAATTTAGTGGGTCGTCCATGCATCTTAAAGATCGGGATTACCACTGACTTTTTCCAGGAGTAGGGGGCACTTCTGTCATCCAAAATGATCTTGAACATTATTGATAATATATTTGCCCATACAGCCCTGTGAGCTTTTACCTTATTTGACATCCCATCTGGGCCAGGAGCCTATCTTTGATGTAATCCTCTTCATGTCCTCCAGATCATGTGGCAGGTGCCACTGAATCATGATGCTCTTGTCTTTATGTCCTTGCACATGCTCTGGGCTCAAAAACAGTGCTTCAAAAAGAGAAACCCATACCCCCTCTGGTATCACATTTTCTTGCAAAACCAATTGGTTAGCAATGTTGTTAAAATGTAATAAAGCCCATATTGCCACTCATTGCATCATTAACACTTTATGCTCTATGAGCCAGTTTATTAGTTTCTGTTTGAGGGCCTTTATTTTTTTTCAGTCTCCTTCCCTGGAGTTTAATCTAACTGCTCTAATATCCCTTCTGGTTTTATATGTTTATGTAATGGGTCAAAATGCCTCTGGCCGGAATCTTTAAATAGAAATTAATTTAGTAGGCTCGGGTAGTCTTGTATCTGGTTAGCTTTTTGCTGAAGAGGTCCTTTACAACCTCTAGCCATTTACAAGACCAAATTAAAACGATTTTTCCCCCTTTTGCTACCATCAGATTTTCCCCATATGTATCCTTTATATGTGCAGGTATCGGGAAAGACCAAATAGTAGTGACCAGATCCTGATCAAATTTTTTATATGCAATCACCTTTAAGTCTTCCACCCACCCATATAGATTACTTGATACAAATAAATAATTGAGGGTTGCCATATATTGTCGGAAATGCCCAAAAAGACTGTATCAATTGTTACGAAGGTACAAAAGAACGAAAAAGGCCTGTACCATTCGTACGAATGGATAGTGTCTATTTGGGCATTTCCATTGAGAATACAAAAAACACTGAACATGAGGAGTGGGGGTCACGGGTGTGTCCCCCACTCCACATGTTAGTCATTTTCAGATTCAAGGGTTGCTGGGGTGTACCCCGCATAGGGGAATAAAGCTAAAGGAAAGGACTCTGCGGCGCCGGTTCCCAAACACGTAAGTGAAGGGAACCGCTGTCACAGGAGTCGGCGGCACACAACAAGGTGTGTTGCCAAAGCAAAAGGTAACTAAGGGGGTATTTGTGGGGTATGTTTGGGGAGGCATTTACTTTGGGTTGTTTGACCGTAACGGTTAAGTTAGCTACAGTCTTTTTGGCCACAAACATTTCCGTTATGGGCAAACAACCCAAATTCTATATTGGCCGCTAGACCATGTGGGGCACTGGGGGATATCACCTTTTAACATGCTATTTACCATCAGGAAATCTCTACTTGTCATTATATCTATCCACACTTGAGTTCTTAACTTTTTTGCCACTGTTGACTTGGATAGACACTATATATTCAGATCCCCCACTATCTCCAGGTCCAATCTTTTTCCCCCAAGGTGTTCTCAGTGTTCTGGACATATTCAAATCGTCTTTCCCTCAAGTGACTTCCTTGTAAGCATGTGATCCTCAAAGGCCAAAGTTGTTCCTGTAGAGGGGTTTTAGTTGCAGCTATGGCTGGATGTAACCATACTTGTTGCATTTCCCAATCATTTGCCCTCATTATAAGTGAGCCAGTCTGGAAATAAAGGTGCCGGTAACAATAATGGGGACATTCAGCACATGCCTCAGTGTGTCTCCAGGGATGCCTGGTGGCAGGCCTGTCAGCTTCCTCAGGAATATATTCTAAGACATTTCCAGGTAGCCACTATTAGCGCCCTCCTCCCCCAAATCTTGTTGCTGTGAAGCAATGAGGCCTGGGTTTTACTCTCGAGGACCTTGCAACACAGATCCAGTCTCCAGTGCCCGTATAGCCAATAAAATCATAAAAGCCCCCCCGTACCCTTAGACTGCGCGCTTTCTATCCTCTTAATGTGAGGATTCAGCTGTCACTACTTGAAAAATTTAACCCTATATAGTTACATTCAGAAACTACTCTAGTTTTGTGTTATCGATGACCAAGCTATATTTTGGCATCCTTTTGCCAAACACCACAACCGTTGTCTTGTCTAGGTTCAATTTCAGCCAATGGTTGGAAATACATTTTTCAGCATACTGGGGGCTCTGTTCTTAGCCCACAGTGGTCAGCTCCATCAAGACCATATCATCTACATATAGTAGGGCACTGATTTTTGTACTGTTTACACAAATGAAATATTTAATGCTTCCTGTTGGCGGTATTGTGATGCATATGTCATACTGCAGCTCATATTACCACCGCTATGCACAGAGTTCATGCTACTAGTGTGTACAAGGTAGGTTCATTGTGCATTACCATAGGTACAGGTGGAAGGTGACATATATTAGGCGAAAATTACATGATCTTTGCAAGATTTTAAGTGTGTTCAGTCTCCAGATGTACGCTACAAATCGTTTTGATGGTAAGTTCCATTGACCAATAGCAACATTTTAGCTTAGCCCAGCTGGATACAGAATTCTCATCAACATATCTATGCCCTCCACACATAAACTGGAAGGGAGAGTTGTCATGTCTCCTAGTGATGGTGCCACTGTTCTAGTGCAGACAAATAGCAAATGTGTCTCACCACATTTTCTGCCCCGGGCCTCACCAAAACCAGTAGTGGAGCATTGTTGAGTCCTGGTAGGATTCATTTGAATAACAGGTCAATTTTCATTGTAATTGTAGAAAATATCTTTGTGAGGTAGATGTATGTTTCCAGTATCTCATTTCACACTGGCCTAACAAGCTGGTTTTGAGATTTTTAACTAAAGAGTGGAAATGTCTGGGAGTCACCTGATTAAATTGCAACAATGGTACATACCATGTAACCACCAGGGGAACTGCACAGCATAGTGGGCAAACCTTTATTTTGTACTATATTGGAGATATTATTTTTGGAAAATAAATGATATATATTACTACAGATCTCTGGAGTATGAGCAAGGTCAGGAGGAGGTTTAGTATATTTTTCTCACAGGCAGAAAAATAGATTTGGGGATATATTGAGGATCATTTATCTGGTTAGAAAAATACACACATTTAGCTTCTTTTCTAATTTGTTTATCAGTTTAATGAGCCTGTATGGTAATAGGGTTGAGGTGCTTAAACCAAATTCTTTCGATACCGGCGTACTTTGGGAATTGAGACTACCATGGCAATTTTTTGTCCATAGTGAGAATAGTGATTTGATCACTTAATACTTTCACTTCGAAAGACTACACCTATTTTGGAGGATCTAGTCTTAGAAAGTCGTTATGCGCTGCCTATCTACAAGGGATACCCAAATAGAAACTACCTTTTAACAGACCCAGAGAATAATGTAAAAATGTCTTAAGTTCATATTACTTATACGTCCAGAAGGCGCTATTGTTTCTTTATTCATCGTCCAATTGAGTGTATAGAATTAGCTTAATCTTTTCTAAAAATATACTTCAAAATAGTGATCATCCCAATAAGTGGTGGATATCTTAAGAATGTGGTTAACCGGTTTCTGTAGTCTTGCCAGCATAATGCATTCCGCCGGACCTTAGAACCCGCCATCGGTTCTTATTAACTGTGGGTCATAATTGGCAGTCTGTGTGATTCTGCATGTCTATAAATCCCTCCATATATTCAGTTTAATGTATTATGGTGCTCTGTCTATCTCTTATTGCATCTGTATGGTCATCCAGATCTCCATACCTGAGGTACTTTTGAAGGAACAGTCCTGATGCTTTTTGAAATATTGTGAGTACCTGTAGCTTTGGACTTCTCCCAACGGGAGCCACGCCGGACATTACATGGCCGCCATAGCGGCCATGTAGTTATGGTTAAGTTGCTAAACCCATAGGAAGAACACTTTTTAGGTGGCTTATAACTTCGCTCTCCCTTGACGAATCTTCACCAAACTTTGCAGAAATGGTATATGGCCTACTCTGAATTATTTTGCAAAGTGTAGTGAGGTTTGGTCAAGGGGAGGGAGTCATAGGGGGGGTCTCAAAATTTCTTTTTTTCCCATAGACTGAATGGAGAAAAAACATTGCTCACGCCTACAGCCCAAACCACAGGACGGATTTTCATGAAATTTGCGGCAGGAGCGGCGGCTCGGTTCCAAAAGCGTGCTTTTGTAAATTTGGTGGAAATTCGTCCAGTAGTTTTTTTTAAAACAACCAAAAAGTAGGTCCAAAAAAATTAGTGATAGCTATGTACGCTCCGCATACACACTTCCCTGTTCACTCCGAAGACAGGACTCTGATTGGCTTAGAGGGCAACATGGTGTCCACGGACATCAGACGTGCCTGCTGATTGGATGGTGAAAAGCATGAAGTGCGTCAGATTTTTGGAAATGCCCACCACCTTGGATTCGCGGACAGCGGTCGGTGTCCGCCTACATCGCAGTAGAAACATATTAAAAAACATAACATTGCACTTGTCAAACTTATCAAATAATCTCTGGGGAGGTGAGGGGTGATGAGGATGGGATGGGATATGGCTGCAAGAAGCAAAACAACAGGTGTGTTTCGCCGCGAAGGTCCACGAACAGTCCAGATGTTCGCAAACAGTCCTGTGAACTTCGCGGACACCTCTGCATTACAGGGTTGGTGAAAAGCAGTTCTTGGATAGCTTATAACTTTGGCCTGATTCCGAATGAGTCTGCAAAGTCTAGTGGGATTCTGTCAAGAGGGGGCGAAATTAGAGGGGGGTCCCAAAATAATATAAAGGCTTATAAATGAAGTGCCATTTGACGAATCTACACTTAAGTTGGGGAACTGATAATAGATCTAGGTATAAATGCTGTTGCGAAGTTTGGTGGGATTTTGTAAAGAGGGGTCAAAATTAGAGGGGGGTCACACATAATTTTAAAGGCTTATAAATGTGGTGCCATTTGACGAATCTACACAAAGGTTTGTAAATAGATTATAGATTTAGATTTAATTGTTTTTGCAATGTTTGGTGGGATTTTGTCAAGAGGGGGCAACATTAGAGGGGGGTCCCAAAATATTGATAAGGCTTATAAATGTGGTGCAATTTCCACACAAGTTTGCAAAAAGATTGTAGATCTAGATATAAATGTTTTCATAAAGTCTATATGGATTTTTTCAAGTGGGGCTAGGTTATATGACTATTGTATGTGCATACATTTCACACTTTTGAAAAAATAAAACGTGTGGATTTCCAGCAAACTTGTGGAAGGAGCATTGGCAAGGATCTGAAAGCATGGTTTTGCAAATGTGCCCGTGTTTTATTTTTGAACAAGTGTCATATTGTAGCTACAAAAAACAGTGATATACCTTTTTGGTGACTGAGGTATAGCTGGTATCCATGGGCAGTGGCCAGATTGTCCGGGTCATGGAATAAGGTCATGATCCAGACAATCTGGCTACTCGCCATGACCACGAGGGACAACACATTAAAGTGGCCATGTCCACCTGGAACCGGCTTTTTGGTAAAGTTGTTGGAAAATGGCAAAGGTTTGAAAAGGAAGAAAAATGTGCTCGTAGTAATATGGTCAAAGGGTTTTCTCTTCGCCTTCTGCAGGCTACCATGGAAAGCGAAGAGTGGCCCTGTATAGAACCCCACCTTCCCTTTACATGGTGGCCATCTTGGAAAAGGATTTTCCTTTCTACACCGGGATGACAGAGGCGTCCCAGTATCAGAAGGAAAATCCTTTTTTAGCACCCCGGGTTCCCGCTTTGGGAACCTATGGTGCTAATGGCCTTCATCCCTCATTACAGGGCCTGGAATAGGTGGATAATGGTCCGGAGACCTCGTTATCCACCCTTCCTTCGCTTGGGATGAAAACCTGGGCTGCTGGGCAGGTATCCACCGTTCCAGTGCTTGGAACGGGAGATGAACGTCACAATATTCCCATCAGCATAACAGAAAATGCAAATGGAAATGTTGGAAAATCTTATTGAGTTTATGTACTTTACTGAGAAATGTAAAGTAGATGGAGCCTATAAGTTTTTTTTAGTTCTATTTTTTTAACTGTTACAGTGGTTCCTAACGGAAAATTTATTTTGTTGTTTTCGGAATGTATTTTTTTTTTTTGGACCTGAGAGCTTAGAACGAAAGGTGGGGAGGGAAATGAGGGAAGAGGCACCAAACACTTATATTCAGGGACAGGTGGACAGGGGAAATGTTGCGCGTGTGTTATTTCTCAGTGTTTCTCATGCTCCTTGATTACAGCTTCAAAAGCACTGCAGAATTTTTTGTTGTAGTATGTATAGAGGACTGTTGTCTTTGAGAAAAATGGATCAGCAGCCTCTTTTATTGTTTGCTAGGTTGCTGGTGGGATTTTGTGTCCCACAGAAGTAGGCTGTATGGTTACAGTATTGGTTGCTGAAGATGAGCTGGAGGAAGACAACCTGCTACTTGCTAAGAAAGGAACAACCTTTCTGAGAGCATTGCAATCATTGGATTTGGTGTGACAGAACATGGAGGTGGTCCTGTAGGATTCCTGTCCAGGGAGTACGCGACTAAATACAAAGTTGCACTCAGTGCATTTTACTTTGGTAGCTTTAGCCTTTGGTACATTCCCAACAGTGGTAAAGAACTGACACAACCATGATTCTGTCTGAGTGCTAGAGGTAGGCACTTCCTCTACTGCATCTTCTTGTTCCTTTTCATTGTCTAGGAAGTACTGCACTTTTTTTGCTTTGAAGGTCCTCGAGCTGGTGGTGGCTCTTGGGCAGGAGGGATGGCATTAGCTTGATGCCATTTTTAGGATGAATAGTAGTTTTGCTAAACATTTACTGTCTACTAGATTGTTAATGGATAATGAGTAGGAATAGGTGTAGGAGCTGTGCAAGGGACAGTTTGAAGTTGAAATTTCCTAGATCAGTAGAAAATGCAGTTCTGAACTGTCTGTGAAGCACAGATCTTATCGCAAAGTGCAGACGGGTGCTGGGACACGGCATCATGCCGCGTGCCAGCTTGTGGTCACGTGGCACTGTCCGGAAGGTCTGCAATGAAGTCAGATATTCATAGAAGTCTATGGATGCAAAATCAGTTGCAATGGTTGCAAAAAGTGTATAGAAGAGTTAAAAATGATGCTACAAGGTGGAAAATGGCAGAGTTTTAAGGTGACACTTTGTAAATTGGACGTAAATATTTCTATATTGGGTAAGTATAGTATTAGTAAGTTGTAGGAAAATAGCATGTACTGGTAAAAACCCATGAAATTCACTGACAAAACGTTGTTAATGGGACGTTATGTCATGACCCATCGATCACGCCCTTTCTGGTCTCCCTGGTCCCTGGCACATCGGGGGTTACTCGCGGTAGTACACCCAACATGGCCGTATACACAGAACGCGGTCTATCGACCTTTACGTCCTAGGCAGCACGCTCTATAAATGAGCCACTCCCCTGCGGCTCGGCGCGTCTCAACGCTACCGTTAGTTGTGGCTTGACGTGTGTCGTAGTTCGTGCTCCTGGAACTGTGTTGCTTCCCAAATTCCTGGAACCCATTCTTACTCCTTTTCCTTCCCCTCTCCTTGTACCTTATCCTTCCGCGTTCCACGCGGTATGCCCCCGAAGGTTGCCTTCCTTCCTGGTCTTCCTGGAGTTCCTTGATTCCGGACGAAGAAGGTGAACGAATCCTGGAATCCGAAGACGGCCAAGCGGGCTTATACAAGACCCGAACAGCACAGAAGAAAACCCCGGTGAAGGATTCCAGCAAGCAGCGAAAACAGGTGAGAAAAAGTGAAACCTGTGACAGATTGAGACGCCACCTGATTGATTTTGATACGGACAAGGAAGCGGCCATCCAGGACCTTATGCGTGGTATGCAAGAGTTGACGACCGAAGTGCAGAATTTAAAGGCAGAGAACGCCGCCTTAAGGCAATTGGTGTTATCCCGTGAATCCACCACGAAAGAGAGTGTAATACTGGGCGGCGTTGTTGATAAATATAATGGTTCCGCAAAGAGCCTTCGTGGATTCCTTGATGCATGTTTGGTCCACTTTACCTTTAAGCCCTATTATTTTTCTATGCCCAGGGCTAAGGTGGGGTTTATTATCTCGCATCTTTCCGGTAATGCCTTGACCTGGCCCACCCCACTAGTTAACTCTGGGGATGCTCTCCTGGATGACTACGACGGCTTCATACAGGCCCTTAAGACCATGTTTGACCCTCCAGAACTGGTCTACAGTGCCCAGGAACGTCTACTCGACTTTCAATAAGGTACCCAGGATATGCTCACGTATGTCACTCGCTTCAAACAGCTGGCTAAAGAAGCGGATTGGTCCTCTGAAGCTTGTTTTACTCTATTCTGAAGATGGCTAAACGAAGACATCAAGGATGAACTAGCCAGAGTGGCACGCCTGAGCTCCTATCAAGCCTTGATGGACCTCGCCCTACAGATTGACTTTCGCATCCAGGAAAGAAGGGCAGAGAAAAAGAAAAACAAGGTACCACTCCAGAAGAATCCCATTGGAATACCCTTGAACCCCGAAGGCATTTCTACCTCCAGCAACAAGCCTGAACCTATGCAGCTAGGGGCATTCCGTGGACCTATATCCTCCCAGGAAAGGATGCGTAGGATCCATACCGGATTGTGCATGCATTTTACATAAGATAAACATTTAGTGAGAGAGTGCCCAATTGCCCCCCCACGGCGTTCGGGAAACGCCAGCTCCCGATCCTAAATGGAGCACAGGTTCGGGAGAGAGATGCCTTCTCCACATCTATTCCATCCTTGAACTCTCCTGGACAAAATTCTTTGGTAATCTTACAGGCCTTCTTATCGCCATCCAAGAAGGAAACATATCGCATCCTGGCACTGGTGGACTGTGGAGCTATTGGGGTGTTCCTAGACCAAGAATGGGTCCTTAAACATCATATTCCTTACGAATCCCGGACTATAATGCAACCTGTAGAAGCAATTGATGGAAGACATCTTTCCTCAGGACCCATCACCCTTCAGACCAAGGAAATCGAGCTTGCTATGAACCACCATCGAGAAAAGATAAGATTTGACATCATCAAATCGGCTCATTACCCAATGGTTCTGGGAATGCCCTGGCTTCAAAAACACAACCCGTTCATCAATTGGGCAGCGGGTTCCCTGTTCCTGGGTTCTGAGTTTTGTATATCCCATTGCATAATTTCAGACCTTATTCCGACACCATAAGAGGGACTTCCTACGAACCATCAAGGTACAATTTCAGTCTCAAACATTATCCGAGTTCCGGAGATATACCAGGAATATTCTGATGTTTTCTCCTCTGCGTTTGTCCAGGCGCTACCTCCCCATAGACCAGAAGACTGTGTTATAGAAACTGAACCTTCTGCTGTGATTCCCTTTGGAAGGATGTTCATCCTTTCCGAACCAGAAAAGAAAGCCCTTCGAGAATACCTGGATATAAATCTTGCAAATGGCACCATATGACTCTAAATCCCCAGCAGGGGCCTCACTGTTTTTCATTCCTAAGAAAGACACCCAGGAACTCAGACAGTATCTGGACTATCGAGGTCTAAATCAATGCACCCTTAAGGATCGCTATCCGTTACCCCTGATCTCGGACATCCTGGAGGCAGTAAGGGGCACAATTGTTTTTACCAAGTTGGACCTCAGGGGTGCCTACCATTTGAACCGTATTAGGGCAGGAGACGAGTGGAAAACAGCCTTTCGAACACCCTTTGGTCACTTTGAATACTTGGTCATGCCCTTTGGACTTGCTAATGCCCCAGCGGTCTTCCAACGCTTCATGGATCGGGTATTCTCAGACATGTTATTCCTTTTCGTGATTATCTATCTGGACAATACCCTAATATTTTCGAAGGACCCTTCCAAGTACGAAGAACATGTTAAGGCTGTGTTACAGCAGCTGCGCGAAAACAAGCTCCTGGCAAAGCCTGAGAAGTGTATCTTCCATGCTTCTACTATACACTACCTAGGATTTGTCCTTAGTCCAGAAGGCATCGGTATGGATCAATTCAAGGTTAAGGCTATATTATCCTGGCCGAGCCCCACCTCAGTGAAACAAATCCAATCCTTCCTGGGCTTGGCAAATTTTTACAGGAAATTCATATCTTCCTTTTCCGAGATAGTCCAACCAATCATTGCCCTGTTAAAGAAAGACGCTCCCTTCCTTTGGACCACAGCTCAAGAGGAAGCCTTCCAATGGTTGAAGACTAAGTTTACCCAGGCCCCCATCCTGGCTCAGCCTGATGTCAACCGACCATTCATAGTGGAGACAGACGCCTCCAGCTATGCTATTGGAGCCGTGCTAAAACAGCTATTCGGCGACAGGATGGAACATCCCATCGCCTACCTTTCACGGACATTAACTCCTAGTGAAACCCATTACTCAGTCTTGGAAAAGGAACTGTTAGCCATCCGCCAAGCCTTCACAGAGTGGCGTCATCTACTCCTCGGAGCGAAACATCCCGTCCAGGTCCACACAGACCATCGAAACCTACAAGTACTACAGGCCTTGGAATGTAGGAATAGCCGTCAAGCTCGGTGGGCCTTCTTCTTTGCCCAATACCAGTTCCAGATTTGCCACATTCCCGGAACACAAAATCTAATAACTGACACCCTCTCTCGACGTCCAGACTACGAGCCCCTGGGAAATCTGGCATATCCCAAGATGTTTCCTCATACAATATTTTTAGCTTAAGCAAACAATCTCCTGGAAGACATTCGTATGCAAACTCAGACTTCGGAACTCTGCAAGAGTCTTTCAGAAAAGAATCAGTTGGATCTGAGAACCACGGACGGATACTTGTTTAAAAATACTAAACTGGTCATCCCCACACTGAAACTACAACAAAAAATAATAAACCTCTGCCATGATACTCTTCACTCCGGTCATCGTGGCATTTCCAACACCCTCCGTCTAATACAAAGACAATTCTGGTGGCCCAGGATGAAGGCTGATGTTCAACTATACATTCGATCTTGTTCCGTCTGTAATCAAAACAAACATGACAATCAGAAACCAGCGGAATTCTTATTACAGCCTACTCCACCAACAAGACCTTGGGAAATCATTGCTACAGACTTTATTGTGGAATTACCGCCATCCAGAGGATACACCACTATCATGGTCACCATTGACTTGTTCACTCATATGGCTCATTTTACACCTCTGTATAAATTACCATCCTCGTCAGAACTTGCTGGAATCTTCCTGGAACACATCTTCCGACTGCATGGACTTCCTTCCAGGATCATATCGGACAGAGGACCACAGTATATCTCTCAGTTTTGGAAACATCTTTGCAGGATACTAGGAATCCAACAAGCCCTATCCTCGGGATATCACCCCCAAACCAATGGTGCCACAGAACGAGTGAATCACACCCTTGAACAATACCTTTGTTGTTTCTCTACTAAGGTCCAGGACGATTGGTCGCTTTTAATACCAGTGGCTGAATTCGCCTACAATAATTCGGACCATTCGGCTGTTGGGACTAGCCCTTTTTTTGTAGCGAAGGATTCCATCCTTCGGTCTTACCTTCAGTCCTTCTGCACCCTACACCAATTCCATTAGTCGATTCCTGGATTGGAACACTCATCAATGTACAGAGAGAAGCCAAATAACATCTAGAAAGGGCACAAATCCAAACCAAGCACTATGCAGATTCAAGAAGAAGACCAGGGCCTTCTTATACTATTGGGGATAAGGTATGGCTATCCTCGAAACTACTGCCCCGACATCTCAGACCGAATAAGTTGGCTCCCCGTTATTATGGACCTTTCCCTATAAAAGAAATCATTATCCCTGTGGCTTTCGACTCAAACTACCAGATTCCTGGAAGAAAATACATCCAGTTTTTCACAAATCTCTATTGAAGCCTTACATCCAATCCACCCAGTCCTGTGATTGTCAATGACCAGCTGGAATACGAAGTATCTTGAATATGTGACTCCAGATATAGACGAGGACAACTTCAATACCTGAGGGAATGGAAGGGCTATCCACCCAATGAACGTACCTGGGAACCAGTCTCAAACCTAAATTCCCCCAGATTGCTCAGAAGGTTCCATCTCACATCCAGGTAAACCCGGTGGAACGGAGTTTAGAAGGGGACATGCTGTCATGATCCATCGATCACGCCTTTTCTAGTCTTCCTGGTCCCTGGCACGTCGGGGGTTACTTGCGGTAGTACACCCAACATGGCCGTATACATGGAACGCGGTCTATCGACCTTTACGTCCTAGGCAGCACGCTCTATAAATTAGTCACTCCCCTGCGGATCTGCGCGTCTCACGCTACCGTTAGTTGTGGCTTGACGTGTGTTGTAGTTCGTGCTCCTGGAACTGTGTTGCTTCCCAAATTCCCGGAACCCATTCTTACTCCTTTTCCTGCCCCTCTCCTTGTACCTTATCCTTCCGCGTTCCACGTGGTCCGCCCCCGAAGGTTGCCTTCCTTCCTGGTCTTCCTGGAGTTCCTTGATCCCGGACGAAGAAGGTGACCGAATCCTGGAATCCGAAGACGGCCAAGCGGGCTTATACAAGACCCAAACAGCACAGAAGAAAACCCTGGCGAGGGATTCCGCCAAGCAGCGAAAACAGGTGAGAAAAAGCGAAGCCTGTGACACGTTATACTTAAGTTGCACTAGTACAAACCTATGAAATTTAATGAAAAAACGTTGTTAAAGGGACGTTACGGTTACAGGTAAAACCGAAAAACCCCAGAAATTTGCCAGTTATGGTAAGCTAAGAAACCATAACTCGCGCCACCACCGTGCACTGCTAAGACTAACACCTGGGACATCAAAGATGACATCACAAATGTCATTGTCATTGAATTTCATAGGTTTTTATTAGTGCAACTTAACCATAACGTTCCTTATACAACGTTTTTTCATTGAATTTCATAGGTTTTTATCAGTGCAACTTAACCATAACGTCCCTTGGAGCAAAGTTTTTTCAGTGGATATACATATATATAGCCCACCAAATGCGTAATGTAAACTCAAATATTGCATCTTACTACAAGCATACATGTATTCAAACAAATACTGTACTTCAGCTATGTTCTAACACAATTATGTTCGGGGGAACAAGGGAAGAGAATGAGAGTAAGGAGGATTATACACTAGAGGCGTTGGCAGCAAAGCACAATGGGTATGAAAGGCAATATATTGAAAGCAGGTAGACGGTAGTCGGTAATTTTGAACAATACGTCAAATGAAATGTTGAAATGTTAAAGATTACATATTAATAAGCCCTACATATCTGACACCAAGTCCTGCACGTAATTCATAGTCCATAGAATGGTCATTGCAAAAAAAGCCAAATAGCAAGAATTAGGATCAATATTAGCATACCTTTGTAAAATGGCAAATGCTGTTTGTGCGTGCTGAATCACATTAGTACCTCTGCAAATACACTTGCGCAATATTTTCACTGACAATGATAAGATTTTAGATGTTTTTTATTATGCAATCATACCATAATATCGACACAGATAAAAAAATAATCACATTTTTGGGAACTTCTTACTTTTGCAGATTCCCAGAAGATGCTTCTTGAAGATGAAAAAAATGAATTACCCATTCCCCTTTAGAAAGTTATTCTAACCTTTGTCTAGAACACAGCACGTGCTCTGCATCATAGTTGATGCCTGGTCCCACAATGAAAGGTTTCCATATGATATCAGCCACAAACAGTGTCCAACACCCTGCTGCAGGCCCACAACCACTGTGCAAGAAGGAATACAATGAGCAATAGTACATGGTCAGTAGACACAAGGTCGTTGGTTTAGTGGAATGTGTCTTTTGCAGAGGTAACAGTTCACAGCACAGTGCCAGATGAATGCTTGTCAGTGCACTTCAGTGATGTCCATAGATGTCTTCACAGATGCAGTGGCCTGAAACCATTGAGCACATGATCCTCG
This sequence comes from Ambystoma mexicanum, assembly GCF_040938575.1. Taxonomy (NCBI): domain Eukaryota; kingdom Metazoa; phylum Chordata; class Amphibia; order Caudata; family Ambystomatidae; genus Ambystoma; species Ambystoma mexicanum. The sequence continues at coordinate 1,185,566,920 of NC_090925.1, forward strand.
TGAAAGAACATCCGAAGGCAGATGACGACAAAGAAGAAGAAGAGCAGTGCCCAAAACTGGATCTGTACTCTGATGATCACTGCACTGTTCTCCAGCTGATTGATCAGAAACGAGATGAAGTCAATAAGGTATTGCATCATATTTATACTTAATAAAAACCTAGCCCTAAAATTACATTCTTCCTTCAAATTTTAGTTTTTAGAACCATGTATTTGAAATACAATATCACACTATCACTATCACACTATCACTCTTTTTTTTCTCCAAAATTCCTATATAGTCTGGACATTAAATGGCACACTGAGCTAACATAGGTTTATTTAGGAAGTGTGTATGGCTCCACCTTTTATGGGTCGCCAGGCCTCATAAATAGTTATTTTATTAATAGATGTTTTAGTAATTCATAACTATTGACTATTTTCAAATACACACATCACTACTGGCTATGGGCTCATTCTCGACAGGATGAGTGCTTTACCGGCACGCAATTGGTGTCACTGCCAAGTTTCACAGTTGGGAAATACGCCGGATTGAACATGCACAGTGAGCAAGGATCATTGGGAGCATCAGCAATTTGCAGTGGGCACTAAGTGGAAGCCCCTCTCTCCACTGATGATGAAGTATGCACTGGTGTATATGCCTGATCTATAACTCCAGAGGTAGAGTGACTCCTTACAGTAGTCAGGTCTCGGGGATATCGTGATGAGCCCTTGCCCCCACCCCAAGGAGCAAAAGGATGCTTGGGATCCCCGCTTTTTTCTGAGAGAACCATATATCCCACTGAGCATTCAGGTTTTCTACTAAGCTTACAGTTTTCTGGTGGATGTATAAATATATAGTGATAATTCCCAGGGTGCTGGGTCAGACCTTGAAGTTGCATTACTTCACAAGCTTTCCTTCAGGAGAGCTTCTAAAACCTATACCTTTTAAGCAGCTATATTTGGAAAATGTGGTGTCTAAATTTAAATGTTGTCCCATGTGAAAATATTTCTGGGAGAGAAGCACCTTCACCAAGTCCCTTAATTTAGTCACGGTGGTCTTCGAATTGCCCCCTTTAGACACTTGAGTGATGTCTATGAGGATGGGGGTGGGCTCTTTAAAAACGGATAATGGTGACTGCTTTTAATAGAAAAAATAAGCGGTCATAGGTTGCAGTGTGGCCCAGAAACAATATTTGCTCTTAAGGCTGGGAGGTGGGGGTCAAAATTAAAACCACTGGTTTAGAATCATGTACTAGGATGTCTTTGTGCAACGTGTTCTTCCAGGACTGCTTTTCTTTCCCACTCAGGCTATGGTGTTCAGCCCTTGAAGCAGGTCTTACTGAAATGCAGGTCGTGAACATCAGAAGTAAGAGGCTGGCGATTGGCGAGCTGGGGCTGGTCCCAGGAATGTATGGTCATCTCCAGCCCCGGGTTGGGCAAACAGTGAGACAGGGTGGTAGGGATCCCGCTTGTACATTCTGTACCTCCACCCACCTCCACCTACCCAAACCCAGTTTGCGGGCTTCCTGCTACCCCACAAAAAAGCAGGGGTATCCTGGGCAACACAAAAGATAACCCTTAAATCAGCTTAAACATGTGCTCCAAGAGTTGCCTGCCACAACGTCAACAGTGCTGTTTACCGATATTTCCTTTGTGGTGCATTCAGCACAAATTGCACTCCCTCCAGCTATTATGAAATCCTTCCCTACCACACTACCTCCGCTCTGGTTGATGTCTCTCTTCCCACTAACCCGTTACCGTGCCAGTCTGATCCCCCCTAATTTCCCTTTCCCCTTTGGTCACAATGCAATCTTTTGCCACCTCTGTAGTTCCCCTGCCACCTTTAACCCCACTGCAGTGTAGGGGTCAGCGTTGTTCCCCCGCAGCACCACTGATTTACTCCACTGCCCATTGTCCATCACGTGCTCTTCACCTTTGTTCTGACTTCTCCACCTCAGTGTTTGATGGTATGTCCCTTCCCAGTGAGTCCCGTCCCAGCACTAGCTACCTTTACGCCCATCCCATAGCTTGCCCACTCAGAAGCCAACCTAACATGGCGCAGATCAGCATGACCATGTTCACTCCATGTGCAAACACTTCTTCTGTTGATTGGACGTCGGTGCCATTCATACTTATTAATTTGAAATTGTATATGGTTGCAACTGCCAGTATTCTCACTACAGTACGACGTTCATCTATCGTCGGTTTTGTTTTGCGGCACTTTTTGCCGAAAATGTTTTGTCAAAACAAATTATTGAAAAATATGGAGGGGGTAAGGACATTTAAGGAGTAGGGTGGATGGGTTATAGGGAATACATAATAGGGAAGGTGGGGTTTGAGAAACCCCCACAATAAAAAATAAATAAAAATCAATGCATTTTTCCAGCAAAAAAAGTTCACCAAAAAAAGCAGTGAACAAAAACTGGGGTTGAATGAACATAGAACCCTCACTACACCAGTTATTGTGCATCCTCACGTTTTATTGTAATATATTGCATGGTTAGTCCTGCTCAGTGCTTTAAGTGGGGTAAGAAATTGAGGGGGGGGCCCTCGCTTGGGGGCGTGGCTTTCCTTGTGGGCGTGGCCTAAAAGTGCACAAATCATAGTAAGGTGCGCAAACAAATATATAAATGTATGTGAGCATTTATATGTTTGTATGCGTACTACTATGGTGTGTGTACTTTTCAAGCCATATTTTATAAACCTATCAATGTTACATATTTCTATGTTTATAAAAGGTGGTTTGAAAAGTGCACAAACCATAGTAAGTTACGCACACTTGTGTGCTTACCTTACTATGGTTTGTGTACTTTTCAAGCCACCATTTATAAACATAGATATTTGTAACATGTTTCTATGTTTCTAAAAGATGGCTTGACACGTAAACAATTCAAGGCATCTTTTATAAAGCGTTGATGACGGACAAAACGAACCGCAAGGTGGCTTTGTCCGTCGACAAAGCTTTATAAAAGATGCCTTGAATTGTGCACGTTTCAAGCCGTCTTTTATAAACATAGAAATATTTCTACCTTTATAAAAGATGGCTTGAAACGTACACAGTTGAAGGCATCTTTTATAAAGCTTTGCCGACGGAGAAAGGCACCTCGGGCTCTGTGATCTATCTGCTATCACTGAGCCCCAGGCGTCTTTCACCCTCTGAGAACCCGCGGGCTCCGTGATTTAATCTGCATATTAGATCACGGAGCCCACGGGGGTCAGTGACCTGGGGAGGGAAAACAAAGGGACAGTAACTTCCTCTGATGACCCTGATGAGGGGTCATCAGAGGGAGTTACACTAACTGACAGAAGTGCCGCCAGCCTCAGCGTCGCTGTGGCTGGCTGGCATTTCTGTCAGCTTGGCCAACATAATGACAGGCGCATCTCCTGTCGCGGCTGCGGCCGCGGTGGGATAATGCATCCCGCCAATGTTGTGTGGGACGGGGGGCCCCGGCTGGGCCCCGGCTCAGCCCCACTTTCTGGAGACTGCCGGCCCGGCCCACTTAAAGCACTGGTCCTGCTCTCTCGCCATGGAAATCATGCCAGTCTCCTGCTTTTGAGATGTTTCTATTACATGTTGAGGCAGGCAGCAACAGGGCAACACTCACTAGATGCTAGGTTCACTTTGTTGCAGTCCTCCTTCCATGCCACAATGCTTGCATTGACCCACTATAGTGAGCTCATGATTTCCCATGTCAGTCTTGTGTGTCACATCTAGCTCTAGTTAATTTGTTTACATTCTGGTGCCTGTCATTCTTCTCTAAAATGATAAATGCAGTCCAACAAGTGGTATAATAGGAATTCTCCAGCATTGTATCTTTCATGGATTCACATGCTTAGAATATTCCCCATCGTCAGGCTGGGGAACCCTCAGTATATTTATAAAGACGTTTCCTATAGGAAAAAATGTTGACACTTCTGTGTCCTATCTACGTCGTTTTCGGGCTGCGTATGCCTAACCCAATAGGACGTAGGGGTATAAATAGCCCACCCCTGTGGCTCACTTCAGATTTCAACCGTCTCCAAAGTAGCGGGAGCACCTCGTGTTTGTTTCTACTTCCGTACAAGGTTGAATTCTACTCTTGAGAATTTTTTCGTAAAGATGTCTGCAAAGGCGTTGTTCCCAATCGGTGACTTTTAGGCTGTGCTTGCCAGCTGCAATCTATAATTGTAATTTGGCGACTTCTACTGATCGGTATTGACTGCTGCTTATCACTTGGGAAGGCTAACAACTTGGGCCATATAGTAAAGAGTTTGTAAGAAGATTCCCCCATTAACAGTGCAACTCATAAATAAACCACGTCATGCGGTTTATATTTTGTTCAAATTTATGTAGCCCATAACTGGATGAGCTTGAAGAAGACACATTTGGGAGATCGTCCTCAAACTAGAGTGGGGTGATAATAGATACTTGAAAAGCAATGTCACCAGTGAGTCTGAAGCTGAAGGATATGTGAGGTGGAGGTGGATGTGGGTTCAGTGCATGGTTGGAAGGTAAAGTTGCACTGCTCATGGCTATATTTTACCCGGGAATATGTGAAACAAAGATTGTACTGATGGTGCGTGTCTTGTAACTGTTTTACCTGCACTGCTGGTACCTGGTATATGAGCAATGGTAGCTAGCACGGAAGCTGACCTCGCTTTACCTTTTATATTTGTGATTTAATGTGTGCACTGCTGGTGTCTATACTGTACTAGTTAGGTGATGGAAACAGGCACTACAGTTGCCTTTTGTGGCGTGGTGGGGTAAGGAGTTGGACTAACAGGTGACGTGTTTCAATATGTTTTATTTTAAAATGAAAGAAAAGGTCCTACCTCTCTCTATGTCTAAAAGGGTTATCCCTGCCTAAACAAATATAACTCAGGTGCTCTTCATCAGGATGTGTATCCAAATGAAAGTGCCTGTCCTTTTTCCAAAAACCTACTCTAACCCTACCACTAGTCTACAAAAGGATTCAGCATCCAAATGAAAATAGAACTAGGAAAATGGCTCCCTTCTCCTGGTGAACTGGCTCAGTCGTTATCTTTTCCCAATCAATCTTTTTATCTAGTTTCTCATTCAACAACAAGAGTACTGTCAGGAGAATGACACCCTTCTCCTGACCCACCTCGCACAGCCTTGTGGCCTGCCTTGGGAATTCTTTGACAATAGTGGTCAAAGGTCTCTTCACTTCTTCCCAAGGGCTTCTGAAAGCTTGTTTTACAGTTCCAGCAATTCTTCCCCGGTTTACACCGTTGTGAACATTACCTCCAGATAACTCTTGTTCTCTAGGGTCCTCTTTAATCCTGCTGGATTATCACTGTGACGAGTGAGATCCCTCCAAATGCACTCTTTGTGTTTGGCTGTCACTGTTATGACAAAGGAAATCATGCCAGAGATTCTCTTGATTCTTGGTACTTTGGGTATCACTACTGTGATGTGGGGGATTACTCCACAGGCTTTCTTGACTTTTGGTTCTCTGGGTATCACTATTGTGATGATGGAGATTACTCCTGAGGTTTTATTGGCTCTTAGTTTTCTGGGTATCACTACTCTGATGAGGGAGATTACTCCTGAGTCAACCTTCACTCTGTGTCTTTTTGGTAATTACTGTGCCATGGGAGATTACGCCCAATGAAATTTCCACTTTCTGTGTCTTCTTGGTAGTTACTGTGACAAGGGGAATAACTTCCAATGCAACTTCCGATCTCTGTTCTCCCCGTGCCCCACCCGGGTTTCCCGCAGTCCCTGTTACCCTGTGTTGGAAAATAGTGTCTGGTTCTTCCCGGAGTCGCGGGAAGTTTGTTGTTCGCTAGTCATTTCCTTCTGGTTCACCTGCACGGCTCCCTGTAGGCCTGGGACTGGCAGTCTTGAGGACATTGTTGGACTGAGCGGTCCACCTCCTAGAGGTAATTTCACCACTTCGACTAGCCCACCACTGGAATTAATCGGCTCCCTGTCAGCTCACAGGATTCTTCTGCTGCTTACACTCCTCAACGTCCTCTCTTGCAAGGACCAGCTTCTGTGCACACCTTACAGGTTTGCAGTTTGAACTTCCTGGGCTTTGCAGGCCCTTCAGTCCTTTCTCAGTGTTTACCTCTCCGAGCAATGCCCACCCCAGCACAGCATCATAGTCTTTTGGTTGTTTCCATGATCTGTTCTCCATGCTCCTAGTGGCCACTTCTTCCCAGAATTCTTAGAAAAGGGTGTCCCATCCCTTTTGTTATTTCTCGTCTCAGTTCTGTCAAGTCTCAAGGAAGGCGGAGGGGGACTGTTACAGTAACAAACAGTCGTACTTTCAGTTGCACTCTCTGCAGAATTTAGGGTTTTTACAGGTGCAAGGGCAAGAGGGTTAGGGAGTTCCTTCACGGAACGGGAGTCCTTATCCCCATAAGGGGAGCGTCTCTCTGTGAGGTCCCACTTTCCACCACCCCTGGGGGACTATTTGGTAGCGGCCTCACCTCCATAGCCTCACAGGGAAGGGCTCCCCTGGCAGAAGCTTGCAATGTTTCATGCAAGTCAGTGTCTTTGGTTTCTGTATGTGTTTACCAGCATGTGTGTGACTTTACAGTGTGTGAGAGGAGGAGGTGAGTTGTCATTGTATTCACTCACCAAGCCACTCAGTGATACACTTGTTTGTGTGAGTGATTAGTGTTTTAGTCTCTATTCAGCATGTGCACATTAAACATCTCTTGTGTTTTTTCTGTGTGTGCCCGAAGCGGCTGACCATAGACTCTCTCTCTCCCCATCTGATCAGTGCAGATTGACACCCTGTATGATGTTCGCTCGTCCTTTCCTCCAACTGACTTGTGTCAGCTGTGCCGGATGCCAACAATCTCTCCCCAGGCGCTGAGGTGGGTAGTTGTCATAGAAAGCTGTGAAAAGCCGCATGGCGGTGAACTCAGGCACCTTTATAGCCATAGAGCCTGTGGACTACTTTTTGCCATGCTTTAAGTGCACTCCTACCATATGAAAACTGCAGCTGCATTAGCCTTGAACTGCCTATGCCATCTGGTGGATTGGTGGGGAGGCGGACACAGCCCGCGGTTTGGTGTGGTCACACATGTATCTTATGTCTACCAATAGGTAGGCTGGGCAATCTGCGACTCTCTGAGTAAAAACTGGGCTGTGTGCTCAGGCGCAGGTTGTGTCCTGATTATTGTGTAAAGGCCCCAATTGGAGGGCACAGTGGCCTAGCAGCACATGCTGTACTTATTTCCCAGTGAGCAGAGCAAGTAAAGTGAGCAAGGCATTATCTGATACATTTGTAATTCTCTGTACCTGTAGTTGCAAGCTACTTCCCCCAGTAACTTGCATTAGAAATGATGTCCAAACCCAAGGTAAATAAATCTATGTATAATTTGAGGAAAGGCAAGACATCAACTAACAACATGGTCATGCCCTCTCCAGATGCAGCCACATGCAGCCACAGTACACGAGGTGGTTTAAATTCACGAGCCACTTGCCTTCTGGACTGCAATCTCGAAGGATCTGCTAGGGAAACCACTTGTCTGGCTTTCTCCTAGTTCTGCTCTCCCCTCTTGTAATTGGTTGGAATAGTCAGGTGTGTTTCTGCCTTGCTACCAGCAGCCCTTTCCACTTGCCTTCTGGACTGCAATCTCTAGTGATCTGCTAGGTAAACCACTTGTTATACAGCTTTAGGGACTTGTTGATGCTCGGTGAGTAGTTGTACATTGATTGTAATCCATTTTGGGCCTGTTTCATGTACTCTAGTGAAGGGGTTTGAGTGTTTTTTCAATCGTTTTTGTTGACCAGTGTATGCTATTCTGGTGGGTTTCTCTTTTGTTTCTGTGGCTTCTGACCCTGTTTTTTCTGTGCTGGCCTGCATCTAGAGTGTGCAGTCCCTGGGGTGTAGCTCTTTGTTTGTGTCTGGCTTTCTTTCAGTCCCGCCCTCCCCCTCCCGCCTCGTAGCCCTTCCCTCAACGCCCCTGGGTGGTACTTCCAACTGGTCATAACTGGCCCTCCCAGAGAAGCACTCTACCCGTGCAGCCCCTGCGGCTAAGGGCCTGAGGGCAAAGGGTGGCTCCTACAGAGGCGGATCCAGATTGTGGCTGCAGGTATCAGCAGGGGAGGCCAGGGGCCAGCCGTCAACCAGCAGCAACCATCAAAGTAGGTGTGTCCTGGTTGGGGAGTAGAGCAATCACTCTACTACAGAAGTATCTGCCACTCTACCTGCCCTCAGACTATAGCAGACCAGGATATGAACACTAGCCTGCATCACATCTAGATAGAACTGTGATTATTAGCAAAGGCCACACTTAGAACTGTGAATATTAGCAAGTACAACACTTAGATAGAATTGTGAACATTAGCCTGCGTCGCATCTAGATAGGATGGTCAAGGTTCGCAAGTGCCACACTTACATAGAATTGTGAATGTTAGCAAGTGTCACACTAAGAACTGTGAATGTTAGCAAGTGCCACACTTAGAACTGTGAATATTATCAAGTGCCACACTTAGAACTGTGAATGTTAGCAAGTGCCACACTTAGAACTGTGAATATTTGCAAGTGCCACACTTAGATAGAATTGTGAACATTAGCCTGTGTCACATCTAGATAGGATTGTGAAGGTTAGCAAGTGCCACACTGAGAACTGTAAATATTAGCACGTGCCACATTTAGATTTTGTCACATCGAGATAGGGTTGTGAATGTTAGCAGGTTCCAGACCTCAGATAAAATTGTGAATGTTAGAAAGTGCCACACTTAGAACTGTGAATATTAGCAAGTGCAACACTTAGATAGAATTGTGAACATTAGCCTGCGTCACATATAGATAGGATGGTGAAGGTTAGCAAGTGCTACACCTAGATATAATCGTGAATGTTAGCAAGTGCCAGACTTAGAACTGTGAATATTAGCAAGTGCCACACTTAGATAGAATTGTGAACATTAGCCTGTGTCACATATAGATAGGATGGTGAAGTTAGCAAGTGCTAAATTTAGATAATATTGTGAATATTAGCAAGTGCCACACTTAGAACTGTGAATGTTAGCAAGTGGCACACTTAGAACTGTGAATATTAGCAAGTGCCAAACTTAGGAGGTGCAAAATGCCATAAAAACAGAGGTATGCCGTAAAAACAGAGGTTTTCTTTCCATCCACCACCATGTCTCCTTATCTGTCCTCTCCATTCATATCATTCCCTCCTTAGCAGTTACCTACTTCTTCCGTAGTCCGTAATTTGGATCTTCATTTTGATTCAGATCTTTCTTTCAGTCACCATATTTCCTTATCTGCTTGTTCCTGTCGATTTCATTTGTACAACATCCGAAAAGGCCATCCTTTCATGACTTTTAAGGCCACTAAACTGTAAGTGTCGGCCTTAATTTTCTTGCAGCTTTTCTATTGTTCTTCTGCACTCTTTGGACTTCCTTTATCTCGTCTTGCTCCTCTGGAATCTGTAGTCAATGCTTCTATTTGTGTTCTCTGTCTTCTTGCTCCTCTTGATTCTATTTCATCTTCTTTGGCTGATCTAGAATGGCTCTCTTTTCATCATCGTTTAAAATGTAATTTTCAATGTTTAGTTTTTAGATCCATCTATGGCCTTGCACCTCTTAATCTTTCTTCTCTTTCATTTGTCTCTTCTTCTCATTCACTTTGTTCTTCTCATAGTCTTCTTATGGTTCCTCGTCCTCCCTGTGCTTTATCTTGTTTACATTCTTGCACACTTTTGGTACCTTTACACTAGAATGCTCTCCCACTCTCTCTTTGTTATCACTGTTTATTCATCCTTTCGGGTCTCTCTGCGATCCTATCTCTTTTCCACTGGTTAATGAAGGTTATTGTAACCATAGACACATGCTGTGTTTTAAATGTTCATTTCATTTTATTGTACCATTCTTGTTCTTATGTTCAGTGCTTTGGTGTAAAGTGCTATATAAAACCAAATAAATACAATACAAATGAAAAATATTTGTGTATTAGTTTATTTTGGATTTTTGCATTTATGGCTTTTAAACCAACGTAGTGTTATTTACCAGATGCTCAACCTTTTCTAATTCATATTGTGGTGTTTATTTATTATTATTATTTATTGAAAAAGCCACATTTTTAGAGATTTGTGAAATGAGAGAATTGTGGGGGCATTCCGAGTTGATACTTGGATCGAGTTCCAGATGGTGGGTGCATGACAAAAGACTGATTGTTTGTGGGTCCTCTCTTTGAGGATGAGTCACGGTTCAAGCTGTTTGGTGGATTTGCTGCGCAAGCAGCATATGCCACCAGATATGTTGAGTTTAGCTGCCGGTATGCTGCTGTGCTACTCATGACTACTTTGTAGATGATGCATGCACTCTTGAACAGTATCCTGTCCTGGAAAGGAGCCCAATGTAGTTTTTGTAGGACAGTGGTGATTCAGTCAAATTTCTGTGCACCCATAAAAGAAAGTGCTGTAGCGTGGTGGGCTGCTTTTAGGGGAACCAGGCCATCAATATTCAAGACCAAAAGGGCCTCCACTATGGTCCAGAAGTCCTGTGGTGGGATAAAGGGTTTTATTTTGCGAAGTGTGGGGATTTGTTGCCAGACTGTTGGGGCCTTCTTGGCTATATGTTTCTGGAAGGACAAGCTGATGTAACTGGTGATGCCTAAAAATGAGGTTGACTCTGAGAATTGCCTATCAAATTATTCTAGGTGCATATAATGAAGCCATTGTTGGACCAGTTGCTGTTTTCAGGTGGGACTGATGAGGATGAATGTGGTCTTCAATGGGTTACGTTTAAGGTAGGCATTATAAATCCATGACTGGATAATGGCAAGGTTATCACAGAGATGACAGGCGTTCTGTGGGATTCTTACTCTCATGTACAGCTGAGTATTGTCCCTGTATTGGTGGGCGGCTATATAGGGATCTTTGAGAAGTGTGCCGAGAGGCTCCATGTAAAGTTTCAAAGTGATCAGTGAGAGGCTGTAGCCTCGGGGGACTCTGCAGGAGACTGGGAGGCAGTTAGAACACAACATGTTCATCTGGAGAGCTTGGTGTTTGCACGAGAGGTAGGAGGTAAACCAATTCAAAACAGTGCCAGAAAATCCATTCTGTCAGTAAGGAGGGAGAGGAGGATGCAATGACTGACAGTGTCGAATGCAGCTGAGAGGTCAAGTAAATTAGGAGGCATGAGTCCCTCTTATCCATGATTTGGAAGGCTTCATACACTACCTATATGGTAGATGTCTCAATGATACACTTGGGGTAAAACCCCAACTGATAGAGGTGGTGAAGTTCTAATCTGATGAGTAGTTGTGTAGTGACTACTTTTTCTAAGACTCTTCCAATGAACAGGAGGTTCGTAATCGGCAGTATTTGAGAGATTATCTGGGTCTAAAGTTGGTTTTCTCAAAAGAGTTTGTATGAGGCCAGTCTTTAAGGTGTCCTGAAATTACCCTTAGATGAGGGTGGCATTTATGATGCTAAGGATTGTGATGAGCGCCAGGCCCATCAATTGTTTAATGACGAAGGCTGAGATGATATTGTCAGAGTAGAAAGTAGGTTTGAAGGAGACAATTATTTTTAGGACTTTTGGGGGAGAGAGCAGTTGGTCCAGAGGGGTCACTTGTGGACCGGGAGTCAGAAGGGGCTAATGCTACAGCAGGTTAATTTGATGATCTGTCATATTTTGTCTTTTTCAATTAAAATTGTTGTTTATTCAATCACATTTTTGCTAAGTAGCTAGCAACTATGTATCAGGGAATTGCTTGGTACAATGCTTTACTACTTCAAAGAAGGTTTTCCTTCTGTTAGAGGCTGCCACGGATGTGACTCCATCACAAACACCAAATAGCTAAATGTAAGAGCATTGGTTATTCAGTAAAGCCTGAGAAACATGACTAGAAGCGCCAATCTAAGTCAATGTTCTGGAGTCTAGTAAATATTTAATGCAGTGAGAGTGATAAAAAGGAGAACAATCAAGACCCCTTGTGTTGGCAACTCTGGACCGAAAAGGACACAGGGGCCAGTGGGGTGCTAGACGGTGAAACAATCCACAGGGTGCCAAAAGGGGAAGGTAAACCCGAGGGTGGAAAACTGTGCAGGAAGGAGAGAAGAAGCATTTTGCATGAAGACTGCAGTTGAAAGAAAGAGATCATTAAGGAAAATCAGTTCGAAAGAATGGCCCTCATTACGAGCACGTACTTCCCGGACCGCCATACTACGGGCTCTGCTTACGGGAACCTTTTCACCCGCCAGGCTTTTCCTGAGGCAGAGCACGTCGGATGCACCGGCACATGCAGAGTTGGGACGGTGCATCCAACGTCCCCATCCCCATTCAGCCCTATGGGGCAGAATCGGGATGAGGAGGCCCTATGGTGTGAAGAGTGCAATTCTCTCTCTGGGAATGCCCACCTACCTTTTTCTTTGGCTGCTGTGACTACACAAGGGCTGCACCCTATTTATTATTGCCATGAAGTAAAGAGAGCATATCACCCCTGTCTTGCGCACACTCCATTGGCTGCGCGTGGCCTCCGGGTACACTTTAAAAAGCTGGACGTACCTTAATCAGGATTAACTACATCTATATATACCAAGCAGGTCTCTAAACGGCTCTTCAAATGAGGACTGGCAAAGGTAAATAATGCAGGATGGGACAGTTCCTTTATCTTGCTCTGACCCCTGGCTTGTGGAATTCAACAACAATGTCACTCAGGGGAAGTCTCTCACTTCCCAGGTTTCAAAGGGAAACTAAAAAGCGTACTTGGTCTCCTTATACTTTGGACCACAAAAATGAACCCCTGCTATAAATGGCTGTCCCGCAGGCCATCCAGTTCCCAGCTCCTAGAGGCCACTTGTAATGAAAGTGCGCTAACAAATACCCACACGTAACATAATATTGAAATATTTTACATTCGAAATTCAGGCATACTTTATTTCAGCTTGATGTTTATCATGTCGCAGGGAAATTAACCTTTACAAAGGTAAAGGTATTGGCCAGGCATAATAAAGGGTTCCCTGACTTCCTTTTCTTTCTCTCCAGGTACTTTTTACCGAGCTGGATGTGGAATACCTCATGGCAGAGCTGAACGATAATGAGCAGACGACGGTGGAAGAAGCACTGAGCAGTGGTAATGGCAAGCACAGAGAAGATAAGGGAATCGATCGTGTATTTACTGAAGGAGGAGATGGACAGACGGAACATGATGAATACAAGGTACCCCGCAATCAGTCATCTGCAGGATTCAGCCTAAATTGAAGTTATTCATAAATTGATGGCTTTTCGGACCTTACAGCTTTTGGTGTTCACATATTCATTTGAATCCAGCGTTACTTGGTAATGAAAGGGTGATTAAACATGTTATTCATGTCAGAGATTCTATGACTAAAACTAAAATGAGTGTAAACAACTTTGCCGAATGCTTCTGGTAGCTTTTGCCCTTAACCACCACAGAATAATTCCAGTGCATCGCGTGGGGCATGGGCTACCAAAATCGATTGAAACTTTTAGAAATAACAAGTCCATGGGCCTAATACAGAAACTTTGCGCTGGTGCAATTAGCTCTTGGCCAAAAATTGCTCTAGTGCCAAAAATATAATTTCAGTGCATGTTTGCAGAGTGCAAACGGCTAAAACTAGAGAAAACATTTCCCTGGTGCAGAAATGCATTGAAAGAATGTTTTTTTTTTCTCCAATAGGGCAATTTCTGCCATAGTGCTAATCGCTCTTGCACTGTAATACTCGTACAGGTATCGCCTCTATGTGCTGTGTTCTCCATGTGCTTTTACAATTAAAAGCTTATTGTAATTTACTACACACAAAATTACTAATTTCATAAAGTATACCTGGTAGTGATAGAAGTGTAACAAAAAAGTAGTGGCACTGTGGCTCTGACGGCGGACAGAGTGGGAAGGAAGGGAGCAACATGGCAACACCTTTTTCAAGTGTTTGCAGTTATGCTGGTTGACAGCCAATTGAGTTGAAACAGATTTCAGTTCAGCTGTAACTGATATCCAATGGTAAAGTGGAGAAGTGTGCTTTAACTTCACAAAGAACAGTTCCAGAATGGTGAAAAGGGTGGCAAAAAGTAGTGGAGCTGTTAATAGTGGAACACTGCTCCCAAACGTTCCCACTCACTTCGACCACTGATACATGGGTAAGATAGGGATGCACTGAAAATCAGAGGAGAGAAGGAAGTGGGGAAATTAAATTCGCCATTTAACACGATTTGAATCATCTTAAGTGCTCACTATATAGGCCTTGCACTAGAAATCAAAAGTCACTTCCTTCTCATGGGTTTCCCTAATGGGTCTCTATCAACAAAGCTCTCGGTAACCTTTTGGCTGTCAATGATTAAATAGTCCTTGACGCTTGGTTGTGATACATGTGTTTCGATACGTAAATAGGACCCTTGTTCCAGTAGATGTTTTGGTTGTATACCATAGAGTTCCTCTTAAAACTCACACAATAGAGCTAGACTTACATTATGTGGCAGGGACATAGTCATGACCCTGTTAGGAGGAACAGAGAACCATGCCGACCTGGGTGTACGATTTACCAGAGGTGTTTTGGGGGTTTTGGGGGGCCCAGTCGGTGCCTACCAGTGTGTACATTTTATATGTCTTCTGGTAACGATGCCCCTTCCACAATGCCTATCAGCCTCCTTTCCGGCCACAGAATGCATCTGGTCACAACCAAGAAAACCTGGACCGGTACCAGGGGAATGGGATCGATACCAGAAATGGAATTGACTGGGATTATTTCAGCCAAAAAGAGATGATACACCCAACAGCCGACTTCCCAACACGCAGGCACATCCCAGGCAAATGGTGGTGCTACAGAAAATGAACTGAGAGTGAGAAGGAACTGCAAGAGAGACACGCAATGCACCCACCATCACATCTGTATGCCTAGGGTGACCTACAGGAAAAAACACTCCGGGTCCCAGGTCAGATCCGGGGGTTGGGTGGTCTGGGCCTTGTTAGACTCGGGCAACAGTAGCAATGCCAGATGATTGGCCTTAGTATCCCCACATAATTCTCCAGTGGAGAACAACATAGCTACTCGCTGAATCCACGGGTACTTTTTGGTTTATAGCACGGCGAGGGTCCCATTCAAGTTAGGGGACACAATCTGGATGCCTAAGTCCTTGTGATCCCCAACCCCCGAAAGGATCCGGTTGGAGAGTAGGTTTCCTGGATTCAAGGAATGGAAGGAGTCTTTATACCACAAAGAAGAAATGCGTCAGACGTCAACCATACCCCTTAGGTAAACCAAGTGAGCAGGTTTTATACTTGTGGGGCCGTGTGGCATATCATTTTCCCACAAGACCTCTGTCATGTTCCACAGGTTGGCCAGGAACTGAGAAGTCTGAGAGGGGAGAAAGTCCAGAAAAACATATGGGCAAAGTTACACAGCTGGCGTTAAGAGCATGGGTACTTTGGGGAAGGATTGGAGGTATGTGATGGGGTCAGGGTCATGACCTTGCCAGAGGGGAACAGAGACCCCTCCAGACCTGAGGTGGCTGGCCTACCCAGATGTATGCTAGAGCCGATCCTACCCCAGAGGGTGAATGAGGTAAGGGGGCCTGGTCCATGTATGCATTGTACATATCTGCAGGATCCGCTGTCCCCTCTACAATGCCTGTCAGCCTCTTTCCTGTCTAGAATTCTCTCTTTGGTCTTTTTCGTGACAGCAACTCCCAAAATGGGTTTGGGCACAACCAAGAAAATCCAGACTGCAACCAGGGGAATAGAATCGAGAGCAGAAAAGAAGTAAACTCACAATTTTCCTGCCAAACAGAAATGAGACATCCAATACGTAACCTACCAACCCTAAATGGGCTCCAGGAGAATGATGGGCAACAGCAAATGAAGAGAGAGTGAAGAGGGACTGCAGAGTAGCAGATCAGAAACGCAAATCAAATTGGAAGCAAAACTCACGAGCACATGAAAACGCAATAAGGAAAAACAAGCAGTCTGAGCACATGGGTGCTACCCCCCAAATGGAAATTGAAAAGGGGTGGAGCTAAAAGCCTTTTTGGTGCTTTCCAGGGATAGCATAGCCAGAGATTGGTCAAGGGGAACATGTGACCAGGGGTATCATTGGGAGCCGGTGGAGTTTTGGAAGAGGAAAGGCTGAGCTATAAAAGTCAGGGACGTCATTTAGCCAAAATGACAGTGATAGCGGAAGTGACATCACACAACCCTTCACCTCTGATGACATAACAGGAAGTGATGTAATTTGACCCCGCCGCCAAGTAGCATCATGGGAAGTGAGGGTACACAACCTTTCACCCCTTGACAAAACCGGATGTGGCATCACATAGCATTGTTCCTCAGTACACTTAGAAAAATATGTTAATGATATCACTGTTGTATGATATACATTTCATACTAGAATGGATCAACATATGTAGCGTTAATATCAGTGTGTATAAGTCTATATTACCAAATTACTGTTAATCTAAGCAGACGTCCAACACAACAACCTGGACTATTGTACATCAACCGGGCTAAACTGTAAACAGACAGAGCAACCCCAAAGCGCAGACATCCAGTGCCTGCCAATTGTTTAGCCACAGACTGGAAACAGCAACTGATCAAGACAAGTCCAACCACAAGACAATAAGAGGCTGTACCACGTCATGCTTTTACACTTGTACATGTCACAACGCCTGCCTTGGGGTCCCCTTACCTGAAGCGGCACGCCCCATCTTGGAGGATATACCCGTGCTTCCGTCTGGGGGGACCGGGGTTGTCTTGGGGCTCGGGCGCTTCCGGGTTCTCGGGAAACGTTGATCTGCACATGCGCGGGCAGCTGTGTCCCGCTCTCCGCGCATGCGCGGTGCACAGGGCACTCGGTTTGGACGGACCTGCGGTCCAAGCCTCTCTTTGGGTATACCAACGCCTGGGAGACAGCACGGCTTGCGTTCCAAGCCTCCCATGTGTTGGTAGCCCTATATAAGGAGCCTGGCCATTCATTCAAACCGCGTCTCAAATCAGTTTGAATTGGATCGTTGTTCCACGCCGGTTCCTTGCGTTCCACTTACCTGTTGCCTGATTTCCCGTTTTTTCCCTTGTTCCTGATGCCCTCTTGTCTACCACCTGTTGGCTGTGCTGTCCTGAACCTCCTTCCTCCTTTCCTGGGGTAGGGACTCCCCTCCTTTTAACGGTCCTGTCCAAGGATTCCTTACCTGCCCTGGGGTGGTTCCCCTGTGTTCTCACTTAGTTGGTTTTGGGTCATCGGTTCCATTTTGCTGTCCCTTGCCTTCTTGCCTGCTCTGCCTCCATTCTGCCTTGATACCTTACCTTGGGGGCCCAACTACTTACCATCTGATCTTCGGTTCTTCCACCATCCGGATCCAGTTGTCTTCAGTGGATTCTGAACGGTCTACTACAGAGGCTTCCCCTGTCAGTGCTTGCACTGTCCTGATGCCACGCAAATCAGGGGAGAGCACACCTGTGGCGTTGGGAGCTGGTTCACCTCCAACCTGGTCCCCATTTGGGCGGGACCTGGGCTGGTTCCCCACGTCATCCACCACATCTCTACAGGACTCTTGACAGCCTGGCATCATCTTCAAGGCCCTCAACCGGACGAACAGGTACACAACGCCCTAGTGATGCTATCTTTAACAGATTGAGACGCCAGCCTTCGGACTCTTCGGACACTGAGATGGAAGAGGATCCGGGTATTCGTAATGAGATACAAGCTCTTCGTGCTGAGATGACGGCACTCCGCCAGGAGAATGTAATATTACGCCAAATGGTGACACAGAACATTGGAGCCATCCCACAGTCCGAAAACACCATGGCTCACACCGCACCGATCAAGTTCGATGGTGATCCCAGACGTGTGGGCGAATTCTGCAACCATTGTCGGATACATTTCCTCTACCGATCGACTCATTTCAACAATGATAAGGCCAAGATCGGCAACATACTGGGCAACTTGTCTGGAAACGCTCTTGCTTGGGCTACACCCCTGGTTGTTACTAACAGTCCCATTCTCAATGATTACATGGCCTTTGAAAAGGCATTCCTGGAAGTTTTTCAGTCTCCTAATCTGGCCTCTGCAGCACAGAACCAATTGATGGATATACAACAAGCCAATACCGATATAATCACTTATATCGGTCGTTTCCGTCAACAGGCAAATGATTCCCAATGGCCAGAGATAACACAGAAGACCCTGTTTCGCCGGGGATTAAGAGAGGAATACAAGGACGAGTTGTTACACATTCCTGAACCTGAAAACCTTCAGAAACTCATTGAACAAGTATTGAGGATAGACCAGAGATTGGCCGAGAGAAGAGGTGAGAGACGTCGGTTTGAGAAGGTGTATCGCAGGCCGCCGATTCTACCAACCGGTGTGCCAGCACCTTCGGATTCTACTTGAGAGCCTATGCAATTGGGTGCAGTAAGAGGCCCGTTATCCGAGGAAGAAAAGAAGCGCAGGAGAAGTCTGAGACTGTGTTTATACTGTGGAGCTGCTGGTCACTACCTGGGTACCTGTCCTTTGCGCCCTATCAAGAAAGAGGGAAACTAGGAGACCTGTCGTTTACTGGAAAGGCTACGATAGGTCCTTTCTTGCTTCCAGACCTTTCCCGTTCCAATCCTGTGCTTCCACCCATGCAGCCAGCTGTCTTGATGATTTTGAAGATCAAATTGAAGTGGCTTAATAAGACAGTCAAGATCCATGGATTATTGGATTGTGGGGCTTCCGGAAATTATATCAATGAGGAATTCGCCACCAACAACGGCATACCATTGCTTGCCAGAAAGACTGCAATACCTGTGAAGGTTATTGATGGTACTCCTTTGGCCGCTGGCCCCATACGATTGAATACGTTCGGCATGCTGTTACGAATCAAGGGACATGAGGAAAGAATTGCTCTCGACGTAATCAAGTCACCTTCATAGTGGTGTTAGGACTACCTTGGCTTCTGCGACACAATCCCATGATCAATTGGGAGTCACACACTCTTGTGTTTACTTACGCTCTTTGCCTTCAAGAATGTTGCAGTTCCGATACTTCCTTGGAGTCGCCAACCTCAAGTCCTCTTGCTTCTGGTAGGGACTCATCTGGTTTGTGTTCTTTGTCTCGGATTCCACACGTGTATGCTGACCTGAGGACAGTGTTTTCTGAGCCCGGAGACATACCCCTTCCACCTCACAGATCTTTCGATTGTTCCATTGATCTGATCCTGGGTGCAGTGATTCCTCATGGGAAGGTATATGCCTTGACTCAGTCCGAAAGACAGGTACTCCGGGACTACCTTGACGATTGTGTCAAGAAAGGATACATCGTACCTTCCAAATCCCCTGCGGGTTTCCTGCTGTTTTTTGTGAAGAAGAAGGAAGGCACCTTACGACCCTGTATCGATTATCGTCAACTGAATGACATCACCCTTAAGGACAGGTACCCATTACCTTTGATTCGGAACATCATGGAGTCCTTACGATCAGCCAAAGTCTTCACCAAGTTAGACCTCTGCGGAGCCTACCATTTGGTCAGAATTAAAGAGGGCGATGAGTGGAAGACGGCCTTTAGGACACCATTTGGGCATTACAAATATTGGGTAATGCCCTTCGGGTTTTGCAATGCCCGGGCCGTCTTACGACGGTTTATGGACTACATCTTCCGCAACTTGATTGGCATCTCGGTCTGGGTATATTTGGATGATATCCTGGTCTTCTCCGACAATCTGGAGGAACATGTCTCCCATGTCCGAGAAGTACTTCAACATCTGTTACAAAATCAGTTGGTTGCCAAGGCTGAAAAATGTTTGTTTCATCGAAATGATATGGAGTTTCTGGGATGCGTGATCAGCAAGGCAGGGTTACACATGGATTACGATAAAGTACAAGCAATCCGAAACTGGAAACAACCTCACGACTTGAAGTCTCTTCAGCGGTTCTTGGGATTCGCCAATTTTTATCGGCGCTTCATTGCACATTTTTCACTTGTCACAGCTCCATTGACGCGTTTGACCAGTGTCAAGATACCATTCCTTTGGGATCTGGAGGCGTCAGCTGCTTTTGACTATTTGAAGACAGCTTTCAGTCCAGCTCCCGTTCTTTGTCATCCCAACGATGAGATGCCCTACATCGTTGAGGCTGATGCTTCCAAATTCGCTGTTGGCGCAGTTCTCTTGCAGAAGCATCCTACTTCTGGTGAAGAACACCCTGTGGCCTATTTCTCACGAAAACGTACTCCTAGTGAAAAGAACTACGCAGTCATAGAAAGGGAGCTTCTAGCCATCAAGACGGCGTTTGTGGAATGGAGGCATCATTTGCTTGTTAGTCATTTTCCTGTAGAAGTCCGTACAGATCATCGCAACTTGC
Source organism: Ambystoma mexicanum (assembly GCF_040938575.1). Lineage (NCBI taxonomy): Eukaryota > Metazoa > Chordata > Amphibia > Caudata > Ambystomatidae > Ambystoma > Ambystoma mexicanum. The sequence continues at coordinate 1,185,587,168 of NC_090925.1, forward strand.
AGTTTTTGCGATCTTTGCAGTGTCGTACCGCCCGTCAAGCCCGATGGGCTTTTTTCTTTTCCCACTAAGACTTCAGCATTACTTACATTCCCAGCACTCAGAACCTGAAGGCTGATGCCTTATCCCGCTCTCTAAGAAAGAAAAGGAAGATACTGGTTCGAACACCCCATTGATTTCCCCCAAGCATTTTCTTCTGACGATTTGTCCTCACCTGCAGAGAATCTTGCAAGAGACTCTGGATGACCCGGATCGAGTTAACCTTCTGAAACGACCACAAGTCACAGAACGCAATGGTTTCCTGTTCCTTTTGAATCGATTGTACATACCAACAAGTTCCCTTCGTTTGGACATACTTCATGAGTTCCATGATGCACAAGTTGGTGGACATTGTGGCATCAAGGCTACCCAGGAGACAATTCTGCTGGCCCGGTTGGGCGAAGGAGGTTAAACAGTATGTGGAAAGCTCTCCTATCTGTGCTCAGACCAAGACGCCCAGGAGAAAGCCTTTGGGTCTGCTTCGACCTACCGAAACACTGCCCTACCCATGGCATACCATCGCCACAGACTTTATTGTCGAGCTTCCGCCTTCTGAGGGTTACACTTGCATTATGGTTGTAGTGGACTGTTTCTCAAAGTATGCACACTTTATTCCTTTTCTTAAAATTCCTACCTCCTCCCAGATGGATTTGGCATTTTTGCCCAACATCTACTGGTTACATGGATTGCCTGAGAAGATCATCTCTGATCGTGGAACTCAGTTTCTCTCTTCATTTTGGCATCAGTTGTGCAATCATCTTGGTATCCGCAGAGCTTTGAGTTCTGGTTATCATCCAGAAACTAACGGTCAGACAGAGAGAACTAATCAAACCTTGGAGCAGTACCTACGTTGCTATGCCAATGCCACTCAATCCAACTGGATGAAGTATCTGGATCTGGCTGAAGTGTCTTATAACAACGCAACTCATGCTGCCACCGGTGTCAGTCCTTTTTTTTTGTTCGGCCAGACAACATCCCAAGCTGGTTCCTTTTTGTCCTGTACTGCCCAGCGCTTTTCCATCTGCAGATCAGTTGGTCTTCAACATCCAGAAGCAACACAACTTGGCCCGGAGTACCCTGGCGGAGGCACAAGAGCACATGAAAAGGCAAGCAGATAAGGGTCGGACCGCTGAACCTGATTTCCAGGTGGGTGATTTGGTTTGGTTATCTTCAAAGAACCTGCCAGTATGTAATTTACCCACTAAGTTAGCACCCTGATTCTATGGGCCTTTCAATATTTCCAAACGCTTGTCCTCAGTGGCTTTTCGGCTAGTGTTGCCCCAATCCTGGCAAGTGCAACCTGTGTTTCAAGTCTCTGTTTTGAAACCCTTTGTAGAGGATGTCTTTGGGTGCTCCAGTCCACGTCCATCCTCTGTGCAGGTGCGGGGAGTCCATGAGTTTGAAGTACAGGAGATATGTGACTCACAGATTCGTCGGGGTGTGCTCCAATTTCTGGTTGATTGGAAGGGTTACCCTGCTTGTGATCGTACTTGGGAGCCGCGCTGTCATGTGCATGCACCCCGTCTTGTCCGTGGCTTTTTCCTTCGTGATCCTTGGAAGCCTGGTGCCCCAGGTCTTTCTGGGAGGGGACATAGTATCACGCCGCCTGCCTTGGGGTCCCCTTACCTGAAGCGGCACACCCCATCCCGGAGGATGTACCCGCGCTTCTGTCTGGGTGGTCTGGGGTTGTCTTGGGGCTCGGGCGCTTCCGGGTTCTCGGGACGCGCTGATCTGCACATGCGCGGGCAGCCATGTCCCGCTCTCCGCGCATGCGCAGTGCACAGGGCACTCAGTTTGGACTGACCTGCGTTCCAAGCCTCTCTTTGGGTATACCAACACCTGGGAGACAGCACGGCCTGCGTTCCAAGCCTCCCAGGTGTTGGTAGCCCTATATAAGGAGCCCGGCCATTCCTTCAAACCGCATCTCAATGCGGTTTGAATTGGATCGTTGTTCCATGCCGGTTCCTTGCGTTCCACTTACCTGTTGCCTGATTTCCCATTTTTTCCCTTGTTCCTGATACCCTCTTGTCTACCACCTGTTGGTTGTGCTGTCCTGAACCTCCTTCCTCCTTTCCTGGGGTAGGGACTCCCCTCCTTTTAGCGGTCCTGTCCTAGGATTCCTTACCTGCCCTGGGGTGGTTCCCCTGTGTTCTCACTTAGTTGGTTTTGGGTCATCAGTTCCATCTTGCTGTCCCTTGCCTTCTTGCCTGCTCTGCCTCCATTCTGCCTTGATACCTTACCTTGGGGGCCCAACTACTTACCATCTGATCTTCGGTTCTTCCACCATCCAGATCCAGTAGTCTTCAGTGGATTCTGAATTGTCTACTACAGAGGCTCCCCCTGGCAGTGCTTGCACTGTCCTGACACCATGCAAATCAGGGGAGAGCGCACCCGTGGCATTGGGAGTTGGTTCACCTCCAACCCGGTCCCCATTCGGGCGGGAGCTGGGTGGGTTCCCCATGTCATCCACCACATCTCTACAGGACTCTTGACAGCCTGGCAACATCTTCAAGGCCCTCAACCGGACGAACAGGTACACAGCTTCTAGCTTTGATGTATATGTAATTCTGTTTTGTGTTTGTTAGTCTGCGCCCATCAGCCTACGGGTACCAGGTGCGCACTATAAATTCCTTAACATAACATAACAGCGCCCTAGTGACGCTATCTTTAACAATACAATACACTGAGGGATTTTCTTGTCAATTGTACACTTTGAACCATTGCATAGCAACCCGCTCCTGTCAGTCACCCAGAGCCTGAATATCCCCCAACCATTTTCACCACGTGCACCCCACCATCCATTTGCTAAGGGCTTAAATGTTTGGCAACACCCTACATCTCAAATGCCTTGCTTTAACACCTCCATGTTTACACAGTGCCACCATCCAGCAACTTAAGTTTCCAGCATTCTCCAGCACCATCAACCTCAGCAAACTAGCAACTAAAGTCTCCAGTACTCTCCTTCAACAACCCAACAGTGTGAGTCTCAATTACCCTCCTCAAACATCTTATATATGCATTCAATGCATTTCAACTCACAACACATTACATCTCAAACACTTTCTCCCAACATCTGTAAGTCACTAGTACAACATCTTAAGTGTCCAGTAACGGCCTCCATAACATTGAGCATCAAGCACACACCTCAAACCATGTGCCAGTGGTTATGAATGATTTGAAACCTTCCAGCCATCACCTTTCTGTTTTGCTTATCCGATAAGTAACCTACCATTTTTTGTTAGATGGGAGATAGAGGGGCAGGATGTTTTGAATGACACAGAAATTGCAGAGTTTTTTAATTTTAAAATGTAATGCCAGCCTCCTCCAGCTTCTAATCACTGGAATAGGTACTGAACCCATGTTGCACTGCATCCTCTTGTTCCCAGACCAACTGTGTTGCCCCTGAGCTATCCTTCCAAACATATATTTTTTTGGCTTGACGAAGCAACAGATGGTTTACATCAAAGGTGGAGGGCAACTTCATGTAAATTAATTATCTCATCATGTGTCTATTTACAGTGTGCCTGTGATGCAGTTCTGGCAGATCTGGGTCAGGTCACATGGTGACCAGGGAGGATTGGTGGCAGAAGCCACTGGGGTAAACCCCTCTCATCGCAGGCCCAGTAGCTCACTGGATGTGCAAAGCAAACAACGAGAAACACTTATGTGATTTGTGTTCATGCTTGCTGTCACTGAGTACTGACAGCTGCTCTTACCCATTCCAAGCTAGCTAGACCTAGTGAAGGCACATACAATTGTGCGCACACTCCAGAGTAAATGCAACCCGCTAGGGAATAAAGCCAAGAGATAGTGTTGCAAGGATAACAAGGTTTTACTCATATAAGATATAAGTGACAGCAAAGAACTCTGCTGCCCGACAACGTTCTGCCAAACATTACATGGGCAGCATATTAAGACATCAATGACATTATTATATAAGGTAGAAATCCGCATGGCTGTTTGGTGCGAAAATATACATGGGCCTGCTCGTAGCGGATGCCAGGCGCTAATTGGCTGGTTCTTCCTCGTCAATCTGGCTCCATGTGGATCAGCTGGGCTCATCTTGGCGGTGAAGGTTAGGGTTAGGGCATACATAAGATACAATATATCTAGTCTAAACTAAACAACTGAAACCGTTTATTCATTATTATGATGGGCACCTGGGCAAAACAGGAAAGGGGTGCCAGGACGAGGAGAGGATAAAATACAGTTGTGCTGACTCTCACATTCAGGACTTTGTTAATACCACAGTTCCCGCACCCAAGGTCCCCCCATGGGGTTTGATCTATGATTTACCTTCCCAGGAGCCTCATGATATGAAAAGACATGTGTTGCTATTGGAGAGATATACAGTCATGCAGGCTTTAGAACTGTTGTAGGCACTTTAGGGAGGTCAGGGCCTGGGGGTCGGATACTTATCGCTATGTAGGGGGTCATGTCGCTGAAGTGTGGCAGGCTCTGGCCTGGCTGGGTGAGGGTCAGAGGCCCAGTGGCAGTTTAGTGGAGATGGATGGACACCGCGCTGGTGCCTGGCACTGTCTCACGCTCTTCTCAGGGTGCATTCTTGGAAGTGATACAAGATATTTGCAACACTGAAAGGACAGGAGGGAAATGGACTTCCGTGGGAACAGGGCTCATGCAGAGCGGGCTTAGTGTGCCGATGTCGGGCTGGGAATCTCTGAGTGAACTCAGGGACGCGTGCATCTCAGGCCATCACCATGTCTTGTCTAGGCCTAATACAAAATGGAGTCACAGAGCAGGAGCATGGCTAGCGCTATTCGCCTATGTCTATGTGCTATAGGGCTTTTATATGTGCCCTGTGGGTGGGGGCTATTCCCCTTGTAGGTTATATTGCCTTGTATGGGGTTTGCCTAACTTGGAAGCGCCTGGCGGGAGGGATAGGCTAATTTCTATCCCAACATTCCCTCCTTTCGTTACCTCGACAGTAACAAATTCACCCCCTCCATTTCTTCGTTCATTTGGTCGTCTTTCTGCTTCTTCCCATGCTGGGGTACCCTTTATGGTCATCCACGCTCTGCATACACTTCTCAAACTTACCCCGTGCTGCGCATACTGTTCAGGTGTACAGGTCATGTATATGCATTCCCCATCTACTGTTAAATCTACCCGCACTTCTTTGTAATGCTCGGGGTCTGGCGGGTGTGCAAGAGTCATGTGACATAGTGTGTCCACTTCATCCCTATGACCATGACATATTGCAAACATACAATATTTAGGGTCATCATTTTGCTCTGTCTGTATTTCTTCTTCCTTTGTATCATGAAGTACCTGTTTATTATTAGATTCCCAATTTCACCATCATCCTTGCACTATTAGTTACTGCTTTGGCACAACAACAGAGACCTAACTGGCACACGCAAAATATCACCAAGATGAACACGATGATAGGGATCAGCATCATTACAGTAGCTCCAAGCTATGATGGTACCCAGTCGAATGCCATGCTCACCCAGTCATCTTCTTGTATTCCTGGTTCCTTTTTCATTTTTACACTGAGTTCATGCACCACTGCTATCACCTGCGATAGTGTCCCATTTTCAGCGTCTGTAGAAGGTACGAATGTGCAACATGAACTCCCGATCTTTTTGTCGACCCTGCCCTTCATGGCCGTGAGGTGGTCGAGGACATACCAGATCTGCATTGTCATTAACCGGAGTGCTCTCATTTCCACCTTGATGACGGTGAACTCTTCTTCGGTGTCATTTGCCAACTGCATCAGCTCCGAGCGGACGATTTGAAGCCACCTGGCGTTGGCTCTTGATTGGATGCTGGGCACAAGGGATGAGAAGAAAATGTCTCTACTGAACTGAAAATCTTATATCCGTCGGGTATTTAGGCATGGTGCGGTTTTCCCCCAATACAGATTGCTTGATACTTGTTACTGAGACTTACTATTTACATTCATGCTTTCATTTAGAGTTGGGGAGTAAGAGGGACCCATGACCATGTAATGGGCTGGGGTAAGCAACATGTTAAATACTGAGGTAGATGGTTGTACATTGAATACTATAGAGGGTATGCAGTAGTGTTCGGGGCCACTGGCAACTCGTAAGTTACATGCTCACTCGATATAAGAACACCTGGGACTCTGCTTGTTGTATTTTTATGCATGCAAGCGAGGTTTGGGAACATAGTACAATTCCAGGTCCACTTTTGTCCATCCCATTCCCGTTTTTACCCTTTCCCCCTTCTTTTAGATGGGTCCCACAGATAAAAGAAGCTCCCCAATGAACACCCACTGTAAACATTAAGAGAACAAACAAGGAGGCCACCAGGGGGCGCACAGGCAATGGCAGCCTGAGTGCACAGCTCCCTCCATGACCGGGCATTTGTAGGGGATTGAGCCCCCCCGAGCCCACCCGGCAGGCCCACCTCAACGATTTCACTTGACGACCCCCCTGGGCAACCCCCAGGTGAAAGAGCGGCGTCCGGGGTCCCTGGGGATCTGGAGATCAGGACCCGGGACTCCCGGGCGGTAAGCAGAACGCGGCCTAAGCGGCCGCAGAGCCGGAGGAGAGGCAGGCCCCTCCCGCGTCTTCTTAGATTCACGATCCGGCCTGCCCCTTCCTCGCGACCGGCCCCCTTCTCCGGCCCGGAGGACCGGCCTGGACGGGGACCGGACCCCCGACGGCCCGGGGGCACCACAGCAGACCGGGGGACGGGGCTCCCCCGCCCTTCGTTCCTCCCCCCGGCCCAGAAGACATCGCGCGAGGATCCCCCTGCGCAGTGGACGGCAGGGATTTACTTGGCACCCGGAGGCCCGAGACAGTGATTCTGGGGCCCGGTGCACCCCACGGCCCACGTGGACAGAGCGGATCTGGGCCCCCCCGGGGCCCTTTGGGAGGACGAGACAGCGGGACCGTAGGAGGCCCGGGGCCCCTGGAATACACTGGCTGGGGCTGTGGGGCACCGGTGGAACACGCTGCCCCCCCTCCCGACACAGAAACAGTGCCACCGGACTACGGGATTACCCGGGAGCGAGGCCCCCACCTGTCGACGGTGGGGCGTGTGCCCGCCCAGAGGTGCCCCCCCACCCCTTTTGGGGAACAAGGTACGGACAAGTTGCCGGGCTCCCGCAGGTCGGGTGTGGGAGCTGTGGCGCCCTTCCTCCCTGCAAACCCAGAGAGACCAAAGCCCGCGGACAAATGGCGATAGGGACTGGTCGGACGCTCCGGCCCCCCCCTTCGTGATTCAGAGCCAGCGCATCTTGACGCGGGGGATACCCCGGTGTGCGGCCCCCGCCTGTCGCTGGTGGGGCGTGTGCCCACCCGGGGGTGGCCCCCTCTGCCCCTTCCTCGAAACAAGAGCCCACAGGCTGGGAGTGAGAGCCTCGACCCTCTCCCCCCCGCCCAACGAGAAAGGCCCTCCTGGCCTGGCCACAAGGGCCCACCAGTCATCGGGGAGGCCAGAGGAGGCCCCTGTCTGGCACAACAAGCTTGACCAGGGTGTGAGGCCCTCGCCTGTGGACAGGTGGGGCGTGTGCCTGCACCCCCCTGGACCACAACACCCCCCAGGGGGCATCGGTGAAGCACTCAACTTGGCGAGGGGTGACCTGACCTTGCCTCCCCCTCTTCCGCACACTCCCCCCCCGGACATCCCGTGAAGGTAGCCGAGGACTGGGCCAGTGGGGACCCCACCTCTCTTGGGGTTGCAGGGTTTTGGACTGCAGAGCATAGGGAAGCACCAGATGAGCTGGAGGGAAGCCCTGCAGGGATAACGCTTCCAGGAGATTGCAAGGGGTAGCAGGGGCACGAGCCTCAAGAGGACCATTTCCCAATCGGAGGGCGCAGCCCCATCCTCGGCTGCAATGGAAAGGGGCTTTGCCTCGATCTTACAGGAAATCAGAGATATGCGCTCCGACATTGCCCAGAAATTTGAGAAAATGGACCAAAGGGTGGACAAGGTCGAGGACAGACTGTTACAGGTCGAGACCAATCAATCGTCAACAGCAGCCCAGGACGTACAATTATGCATGAGGCTGGAGGCCCTGGAGAAGAGGGACGAGGAAAGGGCCCGGCAGATGGACGATTTCGAGAACAGGGAGAGGAGAAACAACCTCAGAATCTTCGGAGTGCCCGAAATGGGAGGGGAAACGGAGAGGGACGTCACCCGTGCGGTGCGCGAGATCATCACCCTCTTGTTCGCAGAAGAGATGACAACTGAACTCACTTTCGACAGGGTACATAGAGCGGGGGGCAGGGCGGGGGCCCCCCGGTCGATTTTGGCCCGGTTCCACTACTACTCAGAGAAAACGAAAGTGCTGGAGGAGGCCAGAAAGGCCAGAGAAATCATCTACAATAACGCCCAGGTCTCCATATACCAGGACCTCTCTGTCTACACATTGGCCAAGCGTAGAATGTGCCGCCCCCTCAGGCAGCTGCTCAAGGAGAAGGGCGTATGCTACAGATGGGGCTACCCGTTCTCCCTGACTTTTGAATACATGGGCCAACGATCGACCCTGATTACGGAAGAAGACATAAGTGGAGCTATTCAAGAGTACACAGTGGACACGAACCCCAGGAGGGGTCCAACGGGGCCGGAAAATGGCAGACCTAATGGCCCTGGCCCATCGGGTGAAAGAAGAAGGCGCACTGGCGCGAGGAAATTCAGAAAAATGAATACCCCCTCCCCAGCGAAGGACGGAGAACGGAATGACTCAGAGGACTGAGAACGGGGACGACCAGTCGGGTCCTGGACTGATGGGCGCAGAGTCTGAGAATTTACTACTAACATTGTCACAACGAACAGCAAGTATGAGGGGCCCATAAACGGGACGCAGCCGCGGAGGAGTCTTAGGGGGCTCAAGGTGATGAGCTTCTTACGCGGATTTCCTGGCTGACAAGCTGACCCAAGGGGGCATGCACGGAAGAGCAATGGGAAGACGTTGACCGTGAGAGAGGAAATTCTGGATCATGGCTGATAGTCTGCTCGCCCTGGGCTCCCTTAACATACGGGGCTTAAACACCCCCACAAAGAGATCGTTGGTCTGCAGGGAATTTAGAAGGGCCAACCTCGACTTTCTCTTTGTGCAAGATACTCACTGGCCACGGGGGAAGGAGCCCAAACTGCGGGGAGGAGGGATCGGGGAGGTCTTCAGTGCTTCCCACAAATGCAAAAAGAGAGGGGTCGCCATCTTAGTAGCAAGGAATGTGGGCTTTGAGAATGAGGCCACGCTGAAAGACCCAGGGGGCCGCTATCTGCTAGTGCAGGGGTCCATGCAGGGGGCCCCACTCACCCTGGCCGTCATCTACGGCCCAAATGAGGGCCAGGCTCAATTTTGGGAGGAGATGAGCGATAAACTCAAGCACTTCGTACAGGGCACGGTAGTGGTGGGGGGGGACTTCAACATGGTCCTGGACCCTGCCTGAGACAGGAAACGTGCAGGACCACAGCCCTCCAGGGCGGCAGATGAGATCATGGCACGTAACTTCCAAAGGGTCAACTGGGTGTGATGGACACGATCCCGATCCCTAGAACGGACGCCCCTTCTTTCACATATTACTCAGCCGTCCACACGTCATTTTCCAGGATAGACTACATTTTGGTGGACGAGATCCTGCACCCATTCATTTCTGGCCACAGGGTCGACCCCGTCGCCTGGTCTGACCACGATCTGGTCCAAATCACTATAGCGAGGGGAGGGCTAAGCGAACGCAGGGGGAGGTGGAAGTGCAACGACTCCCTGTTGAAAGACGAGGTCCTAGCTCAGGAGGTTCTCGAGGCCATCATGGATTTCTTTGAACTCAATGATAATGGGGAGGTAGGTTCGCATACCTTATGGGACGCCTTCAAGGCAACCCTACGGGGAGTCCTGATCAAAATGGGAGCCCAGAAAAAAAGGGAAAGGGAGGCCCAGGAAAGGGTACTGAGGGAGAAAATCGCCCAACTCCAACCGGGGGGTCCCCCCACGGTCCCCTTAGACCGTGCTCAGGTGGCCGCCCTGGATGACTACAAGCTCCAGTTGAAGGATCTCCTCCTCCACAAGACAGAGAGAAGTCTCCAACTGGTCAAACACAAGTATTATGAAAAAGGGGACAGGGCGGACAGGATCCTGGCTTGGAAACTGAGGGAGGTTCAGAGAAGCAGATTAGTGAAAGCAGTGAAGAATGAGGTGGGTGATGTAGGCTACGATACACCCCACATTAGTGAGGCCTTCCGCCGATACTATGAAAAGCTATACTCGTCGGAATACAATGGGGGTGAGGCGGAGATTGAGGGGTTCCTAAACTCTTTACAGATCCCGGCCCTGACCAGGGAGATGGCAGAGGGGTTGGAGGGTCCGGTGACCGAGGATGAGGTGGAGCGTGTGATCCGAGGTATGAAAGTGGGCACTTCCTCGGGGGAGGACGGTTACTCGGTCTACTTCTATAAGAGGTTCCGCTCAACCCTTTCCCCCCATTTGGTTAAGGTGCTTAACGCGGTGTTGGAGGGGGGCTCCCTCCCGGACTCCATGATGGAGGCAATCATAGTGGTTCTCCCCAAGGAGGGCAGGGACCCCTCGGAGTGTTCCTCTTACCGCCCAATTTCTCTGTTGAATATCGATGTAAAAATCCTGGCTAAGGTGATTGGGGGGCGAATGGAGGGGATCCTGCCGAAACTGGTCCACGGTGACCAGGTGGGGTTCATTAGGGGAAGACAGGGCTCAGACAACATCCGTAAAACTATTGATCTGCTCCACTATGCCCAGGTGTCAGACCTAGATGCAAGCGTTCTGTCCCTCGATTCGCAAAAGGCGTTTGATAGGGTGGAGTGGAGATTCATGGAACTCACCCTCCAGAAAATGGGCTTTGGGACACACATTAGGGAGTGGGTGGCGGTGCTATACAGGGCCCCAAAGGCCAGGGTTCAGGTGAATGGCAAGTTGTCAGAATCATTCCCCCTTTCGCGGGGGACAAGGCAGGGATGCCCACTCTCCCCTTTGATCTATGTCCTCTCCATGGAAACCCTGGCCATAGCGGTCAGAGCTCACCCGGACATAAGGGGGATCAGGAGAGGCGAAGTGGAATTTAAACTCTCCCTGTTCGCGGACGATATCCTGGCTTACCTGGTGGACCTGGTATCCTCGCTCCCCCCCCTCCTGTCCCTGATGGCCGCATTTGGGCGCCTCTCGGGCTTTAAGATTAATGCTTCAAAATCAGTCCTGCTCCCCATGAGATCTCGGGACCCTGGCCTGGACCCCCTGGTCAGCCTGGAAGGGATAGCAGTAGGGAAGGCCTCCATGCGATACCTGGGAGTCCTTCTCACCCGGGACCTATCCAACCTCGCCCCGGCCAATTACGATCCCATTGTGTCGAGGGTCACCGCAGATCTAAGGAGATGGGGGCAATGATTCTGTCATGGTACGGTCGTATGACGGCGGTGAAGATGAACATACTCCCGCGTTTACTATACCTCTTCACCGCCCTCCCGACTAGCGTCCCAGACCAAACCTTCAGGGTCCTTCAGAATGCGGTGCGTGAATTTATATGGCAGGGTAGGACCCCGAGGACCGCAAAGGCTATCTTGACCTTACCGAGGGAGGAGGGAGGGTTTGGGCTGCCAGACTTTCAACTCTACTTCCGCGCTGTCCAGTTGCACGTACTTCTGGAACACATGAAAGAGGGGATGCGCACATATTGGTCGTACTTGGAGGACATGGACGCTCACCTGCTTAAGGTTCGGGACCTCCTTTGGGCCCCAAGCAAATTCATCCCGAACAGACTTAAATCTCACTCAACTTTGGGAGTTCCCTGGGCGATCTGGAAGGAAGGCCCCCAGACGGCACACTTAATGTCGTGGCCGTCAACGATGTCCTCGCTCTGGGGTCACCACCTCAAACTGGGAAGCAGGGGGTTCCGCAATGCACAGTCCTGGTCCGACTCGGGGATGGAGTGGGCGGGGTAAATGTTTAGGGATCCGCCTTATGAGGAATTGAGAGATGCCCTCGGGCAGGGGTCCCTCTCCATATTTGAATATCTCCGCTTGAAGGGAATCCTATGCGACCAATCCTGGGGCCAGAACTTGAAAAGACAGCTGACCCCCTTTGAGAAACTACTGGACACAGCGACCACCAGGAAGGGGGCGGTATCAGGGATGTATAGAATACTGAACACTGTTAACCTGGGGGAAAGGAGGAGATTCCGTACTTTTTGGAATGACTTGGCGGGGGAGGAGATCTCTGAAGACGCCTGGGGAAGGATATTTAAAATAGCTTTCTATGGGAACCTATTTACAGCGGACATGGAACACAACTTCAAGATCCTTCAGGGGTGGCATAGAGATCCTGCGAAGTTGTCAAAAATGTTCACGGGAGTGTCCCCCGCATGCCCAAGGGGTTGTGAGCAGGTCGGTACGAGAGGAAACATGTGGTGGCACTGCCCGAAAGCTCAGACATACTGGGAGGAGGTGAGGGGCTGGATCGCTGAAGTTTCATAGGAACTACTCCCCCAGAACCCTCTGACAATGCTGCTGGGCCTCCCCCTGAGGACACGGACATAGCCAGATACCCAAGAATGTGGGAAACAATGTTGAGGGCGGGGAGGGTGGCCCTGGCCCAGAAATGGAAGAGCCCGGAGACCCCTTCGAAGGAGGACTGGCTAAAAAAGGTTAAAAACATGTTCCGGATGGACAAACTCACAGCAATGATGAACAATGATCTGGGCACATTCCAAGCAAACTGGTACGGGATACAGCAGACCTGGGGATGGGATGTTCACTGATCCACAGGGTGGTAATATAGAGGGAACGGGCGCCCACGGCCCGGGGGACAGCGGACAATATACAGCCATGCACGCAGTCAACGCTCAGGCTCTTTCTCAAGCTCCGGATACACAGAGCTTTCTACGCGTCTCCCTAAAAAAGAAGGTTCAACTGGGACTATGTTTGTTTTGGGGGGAGGGTCTGTGGGGGGAGGGGGTTATTGGTCCTGTCATGTGTATAATTTTTGCTGAAAATGTTTCATGCCCGTTTGTTATACTATGAAAATGCTAATAAAACAAAGTTAAAAAAAAAGAGAAACAATATAGCAGAACATTTCATTCCACAATTAAAGCTATATCTTCTTGTAAAACTGATCTTATTCCTACTGCTATATACATTTGCATTTTCATTCAGTGGTGTCAGTTCCATTATCGTTTTACCCACGAAGAGGGAGATAACGGGATGGGTAAATGAATGAGAGGGGGAGAGAGAAAGAGAGAGCAAGAGAGACAGAGAGAGAGACAGAGAGAGAGAGAGACAGATAAATTGTTACTTGTTTTAGCTCATGCTCTAGCAGCAATGCATGTCATGTTCTATCTTACATTTTCACATGCATTAATATAAATGACATAGAGCTAGTTATTAGGAGGTAGTGGTAGTTGTCTGCTCCCCAGTTTGGGTACTTGGGGGTGTGTTGCCTTGTACTTTCCGGACATCTGAAAGGTATGATATGATATGATATGACATTTATAACACGCCTAAACACAAGTGTTTCAAGGCGCAACGAGGCAAGGGAGGGGATTAAAAGGAGGACAGACAACGATCCAACTAGGCGAGGTGTCATTCAGATGGCACAAGTGTGTGGGAAGGGGGCTGGGACAGTGCAGTACATGGGAAAGAAAAGAACAACAAATAAGTAGCGGCCAGCATGTGGCAAGTGCATGGGTAAGTGCGGGCAACAGGTGTCAAGGGCTGGTAGGGGGACTGTAGGGATACAGAAACAGTCCCCAAGTGCGGGGGCTGCCAGGTGGGCAGTGCAGGTGTGTGATGCTGGTGGGGGAAGGACCTTGGGCCCGAGATCAGAGAGTATCTAGGTAGCCAGTGCAGTTCCAGTTACAACCAGGAGGTCAGCAGAGGAGAGGAAAAAAAAACGCAGAAGCAAAGAGAAAGGTTTTGAGGTGCTTCGGGAACCAGAGATGGTTCTCCTCAAGTTTAAGGGAGGCATGGAGGCTGTTCCAGAGGGAGGCACCAGCCGAAGAAAGAGATCTACCACTAACTTGTTGCTTGGAGAAGCGAGTGACCCTGAGTGAGTTGGAGGCGGATGAGAGAAGATGGATCCAATACCGCAACTCCTTCACTTATACAGCAAGTGGGGTGCAGTATACTTTGTATGGGCCATGGAACCTTGGGGTGTTCCATTTCCGAACAAAGCTGTGCACATAGATCTACTCTACTGGCAGTAAAGGCTGGACAGGGGTACTTTCTGCTGGAGTCCCCGTGGTCGTCTCACTGTCTGCTGTAAATGGGGGTGCAGTGAGTTGTGTGAGGTACTCTTTGAATTCCTCTCCTTGGACAGTGGCTGTTCTATGAGCATCAGAGGCCCTCCTTCTTGGCAACAGTGGCGTTTGCGTGTACCAGACAGTTACTATTTCATTGGGGAGACAGTTGGTGGTCCTTGCTAGGCTGTGTTCATAATAGGAGCAGTGCCAGGCGCAGACAGTACACACAGTTTTTCTTTAGAGTGTTGAATAATTTAGATAATCTACTCTTGAGGAAGCCGTTTGTTTTCTCCACCAATCCATTCGCTTGTGGGTGGTAAAGTGAGCACATCTTGTGTTTTATCCCCAGGAGGGACGTTACCTCTTTGAACAATTCATTAAAGAAGTGTGCTCCATTTTCTGACTGTATGACCTCACATACTCCCCATGGTAGGAATTCTTCTCTGACTAAGAACTTCAATGTACACTTTGCATCTGGGTGGGCACAGGGGCCGGCTTCCACCCATCGAGAGAATGGACACACCACCACAATCAAGTATTGGGCCCCATTGCACCTTTCCCCCATGTCTGTGTAATCAATGTACAGTCCACAGAAGGGACCCACAGGGCGGGGAAAGGTGCCCCGCAACATTCTCAGAGTCATCCCTGTGCTGAATACTTGGCAGGTGGTACATTTGTGTCAGGTACTGCTGTACATTTGGAATGAACCAATCTTCCTGGAGATCGGCAGGTATATGTTGCTTTGAACTGGCTGCTGGGAATGTAGTTGTTCGAATGCTATGTATAGTAGTTAAACGGGCATGACAACTTTTGCTGTTGCTTGTTGTCTCCATAGCAGATCAGTTGGTGATTGGGCACATCCACGTTTAAGCCAGAGGTCTTGCTCTGCAACAGGTGCTCTGCAGTTCTATTATCTGAGCTATGGGGAGCGCTGTGTGTGTGTCTGTTTACTTGCTGAAATAAATTCTGCACCCATATGTACCGGGAGATATGCTGCTTGTTTGGCTGCCACTTCTGCGGCTGCGTTCCCCAAAGATATTTTGTCTGTGTTCTGTGTGTGTGTGTGTGTGCAAAGCATTTGACAACGGCCACCACAGAAGGTTCTGCAAGGGCTGAAATCAATTTGTTTAATAATTTGGCATGATGCACTGGGGTGCCATCTGCTCTCCTGAACCCTCTCTTTCTCCACTGTACAGTCCTGCGTGTACCGTCATGGTGACATACGCAGAATCAGAGTAAATTGTCGCACAGCATCCTTTGGATGCTCACAGAGCTTCAATTAAAGTTACAAGTTCTGCTGCTTGTGAGGAGTAGAGCATTGGTAATCGTTTCATGCTCATAGTTTCATATTCTTCACCTTCCTGTCTCACTACCGCTGCCCTTACATGCTTCTATCCTGTTTCTTATTCGATGGATGCAGATCCATCGACGAAGTATACTTCCCCTTCCTCTAGGGCATACTCTTTTGCCTTCGGTATGTCATCTCCTTCTCCTGCAATTGTTGCACAGTCATGTTCTTGCATGTCCTTGACCGTGCATGGCTCTGTAAACAATGTGGCATTATTTACTGTATTACATCTCACCACATGGATATTTGTACTGTGTTGTCAGGGTGGATTTTGATCATTCCAATATTACAAACAGTGAGTGCTTGATGTATAGCGTGCTGGAGCACCCCATGACAATGATAGATATTTTTTCAGTGGCGAAGGCGGCAGCTGCAAATACCTGTTGGGAATGCGAACTGAACTTGTATGACCGAATCAAGTGTGCCACTGTAATAGGCCAGTGGTTTGTGCCCCATCAAGTTTTTCTATGTCAATACTGAGGTCATGAGGGTACCATTTGAATGTGAGTATAAATAGAATTCTTGGGTATAATCAGGGGTGTTAGTACTGGATCTATTGAGATCACCTTCTTTAGGTCAGTGAACCCTGTTATAATTTCTGCTGTCCATTTAATAGGGGGTCTTTCTTTTTGTGCTTCCTTGAGCCCTTGCAGGAGTGGCCTGGTATATGCTCCTTATTCTAAGATCCAGGCCCTGCATTAGTTGCAGAGCCCTAAGAACTTTCTCCTTCACTGTGTTCGGTTTGGCAGTGGCGCGTACTGTTGCTGCTCTGTCTGGAATTATCCTCTTACCATCTTTGGAAATGAGCTGGCACAAGTACAGGACCTCTGCCATACAGTACTGGAGTTTTTTATTCTCTACCTTGTACCCCTTTTGTGGTAGCAGTTGCAGTAGAGTAATGGAGTCCCTTCAACAGCTCTGCTCGCTATCGCTGAAGACCAGTGGGCCATCTACTTACTGAATGATCATGCCGGGGACGTGAATATTGCCAAGGTCTTCATGCAATATCCTATTGAAGATACTGGGGCTTTCACAGTACCCCTGGGGTAAACGACGGTGCTCATATCGCTTCCCTCTTAAGGCGAATGCTGTATGGTATTGTGATTCTGGGTCGAGGGGCAATGAGAAAAAGGCATTTTTCAGATCCACTACAATGAAGTGGGTGCCTTGTTTTGGGATAGTGCAAACAAAGGTGGGAGTCAGTATTTGGAACAAGAGGAAATTCTTTCTGTACAATATCTTTAAGAGGGGAAGGTCCTGAATCACTCTCCAACTCCCCCGTGACCTTCTTGATCTGATAGATAGCAGTATTGCATGGGGACATTGAGCGGCCAATTATTCCCGGTTGCCAAAGAGCCCATAGTGTTTCCTATACCCCTTCCTCTGCTTCCCTAAACAGGCGGTATTGCTTCACTCTTTGTAGTATAACTCCTGGTTTGAGAGTTATCTTTATGGGGCTGACTTATTTTAGCATTCTCACATCATGTGGGTTGGTGGTCTATAGGTGGGGTGAGACCTGTTGACATTGACAATAGCCATGAGAGGGCGTGTTACTTTCCTATAATGCACCATAATGTCACATGGAATACAGATCTCTAACACAATCTCTCTATCATTGTTATCTTCTGCAAACAGCTTTTCATCAGTCAATTCTCGCAATGGTATAATGAGGTCAATGCCAGCACTGTGTGCCACTCACATCCATGATTGTCAGTGCCTAGTACAACAATTCTCTTTGCAGACACTTGCAACCCCTCCAAATCTAGAGACAGAATGGTGCCAGCTACCACTTCGGGTGTTGCTACCGGCAGACAACAAAATCTGCAGGTATTCTCCATTCTTCCCTGTTAAGCTGGGCTACTGCCCTTGCTAACACTCGAATTCCATAAATGAACTCATCTGGGTTCACTTGTATCCCTCTCACCATTATTCCATTTGCGACTGCATAGATCGCTAACATTGCTCTGAGGGAGCACATGCCTTGGGTGGAGCAAACAACCCCTCTCTCTGTGATGGATATGGTCATGTTCAATTTTCTGAGCAGGTCCCTCCCCAGTAGGTTGACAGGTGAACTTTCGTAGTACAGGAGGGGTGCTCGCACTTCCTTTTCCCCTATCTTTAAATCCAAATCTTTTGTAAATGGAACCGTTACCACAGCCCCAGAGAATCCCTGCATGTCGAGAGTTTGTCCTAATAACGGGAAGTCACCTTTGCAAATGCATGACTTTTCTGCCCCCGAGACTGCCATGAACTGTTTATTTCCTAGCTCTGCCCCCACCAGTGGTTCCTCTTCTGGATACAGGGTTGTTGATAGTGCTGAAAATGCAAGTGCTCTCTCTGGCCTGTCCTAGTCGGGATATGCGTCTGTCCCTGGGCAAGCAAACGGGTCTTCTCCCCTCACACAGGCACCTTGGTAAGGTGATGCTGCACCATACGCGGCAGTGGCAAAGGGGTGTCTATTCCCACCTACCTGATGATTAGGGTGGTTTTGCTGTGTCTGCATTGTACGAGGGGTGGTGATAGGTGCTTGGACCGGACATCTGGGGAGGTAACTGGGGGTATGGCAGGGTATTTCGTATGGGTTCAACGATCCTTGGGCTGGCCCCTGTGGACTACCATGGTGGGGGTTTCCGGACTGTTGTTGATTGTAGTATGGTTGGTTATATGGATAGTTCCCTCCTGGCCTGCTACAGCATTCCCTGGCAAAGTGCCCCAACCTCCCGCATGACCAACACTGCCCTTGTCCACCTCCTCTTTGGCCGTGTCCTCTGAATCCCCCTCCTTGTTGCCCTCTGGACCACCTCGTCCTCTTGTTAGTCTTCCTTGCCATTGGGGTCTCATCGATTGTTGATTTCCTCCCCACTGTTCTTGCCCATTGTCTGCCCACACAGCAGCCATCCTCACCTTTGTGGCGATGGAGGCATCTCCCTCTTCCCCCACCTGCTCTGGGGGCAGTACTGCTGCTACTGTAGCCACTTTGACTAATTTTGTTTGCACTAGTTTCACTTCCTCGGCCTGTCTTCCTTGAATAGTTTCCTTTTCCCTCTCTGTGATCCTCCTACAATGATGTACTATGATGCTTTGAATTTCGGGCCAACCTTTCGCTTCTATTCCCGTTATCTTATTAAGGGCCTTCTGTACTTCTTTTGGGAGTCCCTGCTTTATAATAAAATAATACGTTGATTGGTCCCACGCAGTGCCGTTTCTGCTCTCTACATCTCTTGGACCCGGAGAATGAACTGTGCAGCATCTTCCTCATCTCCCATAGTGCATTGCCTTATAGAGTGTAAGTCAGGAGTACCTGGGAAGGCTCTCCGCAGTGCATCCCACACATGTGCTCTGATATTGTTAAATGAAGCCACATCATCGGAGTCATTACTTATGGTTACTCCCGGATATCCTGCTTTCACCCACACTGATTCTGCCTGGACTCCTACCACAGACTTAATATCTCCTATAGCTAGGGGCACCCCTACAGTGTGTTTTTCAAATGCGTAAATCAATTTTCCTGCACACACCGTGAGTGGGGGGAGGGATTTGTGGAGGTTGTTTTTATTCATCTGGGTCCATGGAACATAATGAGGCTGACCTGCTCCTTTGTGGATCAGGTGCATTTGCAGTTTTGATTTTACTTTACCGTTTTTAATTCCACCTCCTTTTTTTTTGTTGCTAGGGCCATTTTCTCAAACCGTTCTTGTAACCTCCCTTCCCACGTCCCTTCCACCTTTCGTGTTGCCAGATGTACTTGCTGGACTCCTCCCACTGCTCCTTCTTCCCCATCATCAAAGTCACTCCAGTACTCCTCGTCCCTTACTGATCCCACATTTTCATATTTCAAACTGTCTGCCTCCTCTTCCCTTTCTATGTGCACGGCCCATATGTGGGTGCATTCAATCCTGAACAGAAAATCCCCTGACTTCCACTCGTCTTCCTGTGGGGGAGGAGGGGTGCTCCTGGGTCGTGCCCCACTCTCTAATCCTTCCGCGGCTTTGCATGCTGCTCGTAACCTAGCCAACTCTGTGCAGGTGGAAGACAATGCTTCTGTGATGTCTCTAGCACTTACTCCTGTGTGGGTGGGTGTTGTTTTTGGGGGATATGGTGGGGGCAGTGCTGTACTAGGATTTGCTAGATCACTTCCCCCGGACACATAAGTTGGATTTGAGTACCCCTCTGCCGGTCGTGTTAGTAATGGGTACATTTTCTATGGCCATTCCCCCTTCTCACTTTCCCCCAGGTTACCTGTTGTCAAATTTTCTGATACTATGGGCCTCATTACACAGATGGCAGTAAGGGTTTACCGGTACCGGTAAGGATACCAGTGCCGGTAAACCCTTACCGCCTTACTACGAGGTCCCTTTGTGGGACCCTTCCTTAACAGCTGGTTTTACCAGCTGTTAAGGATGGGACCCGCAAAGGGACCTTAGAGGTAATTACGGTACCGCAATTTGCGGTACCATAATTACCACCTTCCCCATTCCCATTGAACCATATGGGGGCAAAAATGGGAATGGGGAAGTGCCATGGTTAATGGGGAATTACCGCCCCCACACACCTTGGAATAGGGCGGTAATTCCGCCATTCACCATTGCGGACTTGGTAAAATACCGGCGGCAAACATGGCGCTAATAGCGCCATGGTTACTGCCATCCGTGTAATGAGGCCCTATGTCTCTTTTCTGTAGGGCAGGTGCTTCTTCAAACATCTGCAACAAATCTAATATTTATCGTCTATTTTGCAGTGGCTTCCCCTTGAAATTAGCAGTCAGATATGTGGACATGTGGTCTAAGGCACCCTTGTCGAAGGACCCTTCCTTTGGCCAGGAGTAGGGCATTCCTTCCCCCCTTGTTTACGTCACCCATTGGCCGTGGTATTTCTTAATCTTTTCACTGTACCGGCACAGGCTTTTACATATATGGGATAGTGGGGTGTCTGTCCTGATGGTTGTCGTTTATCTAAAATACGTGTCTCAAAAAATGTTTGCGCAGAGTCCTTCCCGCCTGTCTATACCATTAGGGCCCAAAGTGTCAGTCAATTAATAAATGTCACATGCATGTTAGAACTGTCTTTGCGCGTCCAGACAAGGTGGACACTATCACTTTTTTAGACCATAAATACAAAACATATACAAACAAAACATATACCCAATTAACATGTTTCTTCCCCTTAGAGCACTTACTTCTCATTAACACCATGCCCGTCCCTCCTGGGCCTCGTCCATGCACATTAAAAAGACACTGAAAATAACAAGCTAAAATAACAAGTTAAAACACCAACCGCTACTTGTTCCCGAGCCCTCTAATTATACGGCTCCTACTTTGTCTCTGTGTTCATATTTTCCTGCACTGGTCAGGACAGTGCACTGTGGCTGACACCTTCTACCCCCTCTTGGGATAGGCTTCCTTTCCTTCCTCTTTAATATTCTCTGCGTAACTTAAAATCTAAAGAAAAAAGAATAACAAATGGGCATAAGAAATCTTCACACTCACATAATCGGTCTGTTCATTCACATCTAGTCACTGCGTGTTCCCCTCAGTCATACTGCTCCATACCCAAACCCCAGACGTGGTTATCCCTTGCAGTCTATACTGCCCTGGCCGTTTTCTTCCAAAAGCCTCTGTTCGCAGTTAATCCTCAACACCTCTGGGCTCTTTCTGGAGAGGCCCCTGGATATCGCCTCAAGTATGGGGGCTAAGGAATCATGTCACAGGGTCACCAAATTAAGGCATATACCCTTGTGCACACACTCCAGAGTAAATACAGCCCACTAGGGAAGAAATCCAAGAGATAGTCTTGCAAGGATAACAATTTTTACTCATATAAGATATAAGTGTCAGCAAAAATGTCTTCTGCCCGAGAGCGCTCTGCCAAAAATTAATTGGGCAGCACATTAACAAGGCCAAAATCGTCCTCAGTGACATCATTATATATAGTAGAAATCCACATGGCTGGTTGGTGGGAACATATACATGGGCCTGCTTCATAGGGGATGCCAGGCGCTAATTGGCAGGTTCTTCTTCGTCGATCTGGCTCCACGTGGATCAGCTGGACTCATCTTCGCAGTGCAGGTCAGGGCATACATAAGATACAATATATCTAGTCTAAACTAAACAACTGAAACCAGCTATTCATTAATTATGACCGGCACCTGGGCAACACACAAGGGGTGGATAAAATACAGTCGTGCTGATCCCCACATTCAGGACTTTGTTAATACCGCATTTCCTGCACGCAAGGTCTCCCCCTGGGGTTTCATCTATGGTTTACCTTTCCCAGTGCCTCATGATACCAAAAGACATGTGTTGCTATTGGAGAGATCTACAGTCATGCAGGCTTTAGAACTGTGGCGGGCACTTTAGGGAGGTCAGGGCCTGGGGGTCGGGCACTTATCGCTATGTAAAAAGGTAGGGGGTCGGGTCGATGAAGTGTGGCCGGCTCCAGCCTGGCTGGGTGAGGGTGAGGGGCCCAGTGGCAGTTTAGGGGAGATGGATAGCCACCGCCCTGGTGCCAGGTACTGTCTCACGCTCTTCTCAGGGCGCATTCTTGGAAGTGATACTAGATATTTGCAACACTGAAAGGACATGGGGGAAATGGACTTCCTTTGGAACGGGGATCATGTGGAGCGGGCTTGGTGTGCTGATGTCACGCTGGGAATGTCTGTGTGAACTCTGGAATGCACGCATCACAGGCCATCAGCATGTCTTGTCTCGGCCCAATACAAAAGTCAGAGGTGGGGGCGTGGCCAACAGCACGATGAGGAGGACGTAGGTCTCCGTCGCTCCCACAACCGCTGCAGTATCCTGTTAAAATCGTATGTTGCCGCTAACTGCGGGGTGTAAAAGTAACCCCTATTCACAGCGGGCATCATCGTGCCCATCTGGACTGCGGGACGGAAGAAATTGGCTGCTGGGTGCGGTGCAGTGCCGAGGCGAAGTTCGGTGTGGGGCCAAATGGTGTGCTTCCAATATGGCAGCCTAGGCGCAGCAATCCTATGCTTGACGCCGACAGTGTGGAGCAGCGCTGTCTCGGCCTTCTCTTGGTCCCCTCTGAAACCTGTTTCTTCTGCCCGAGGGCTGCTCCGGCTGGCTGCCGGCCCCGAACCCGGGCGAGGGAGTGAGTGGGAGGAGTTGCGTGTCTCCGGCAGACTCGGAGCGGCCATCGCCTTGCAAGTGAGATCCCACCCCGGCCCTGTGGGGCTGTTTGCTGGCTTCGATCTGCGCAGGAAGGACTGAGGTGTGGCCCCACGGATGAGTGTCCTTGCCGGCCCATGTGCCCGAACACCGGCATGTCTCCCCTGCCCCTCCTCCCCAGGACACAAACTGCCTTCATCGGGTGGCTTCACCGCCTTACAGCAGAGCCGGAGCTGGGCGAGATACGAGCGGCTCCCTGGTCCTCGGCCTGTGCCGGCCCCGGCTTGGGGCATCATCCGGGGGGGTGCCCCTCCAGGGACCAGAGTATTGCCACGGCGCGGAGGGATTTGGAGGCCAGCAGCGCCCTGCAATAGGGGAAACAATAGCGCAGACTCACCGAGGAGATCCCATACGGCTCCAAATTTTTCCTTTTTTGGAGAGACGCTAACCCGCCTTGTGCCCCATGAACTGCCTTGTCCAGGGCACCCTGCAAGCCGTACTCCGCTCCACTAACTAGTATCCACAGCACTAACCCCCCTCTGAGAAGAGTGAGGGGGCTACAACACCTTCACCACTGGGTCTACAATCGACGCTTGAACAATTACGGCCACAGCAGGTACCCAAGGAGGTGGTCACTATAACCTTACAACACGCAGTGAGTGGACTGCGGGACAGTGAATCGCTGGGTGGGCCTGGAGGTGCCGAGGGGAGGATAGTGGCGTTGTGTCCAGGCCCCAACAGAAACAAAGCTCACTGTACACGACACGGCAAATACCCTAAAGCTCCAGAATACCAAGCCGCCTCCACGGATCACCACGGCCTGAATTGGCAGTAGTGTCTAACGCCACTTGTATAACCAACGGACTCTACCCCCCGAACATGTCACCTCTTGTCCTGCTGTGGCACACGTACGTGATGGAGCCCTAATCTCACCCGCTTGGCAGTGCAGCCAACTGCGCCTCAGACCAAGTAACGCCTGAGTGCTCAGTGGCAGCGGGCATAACCCATGGACAGCACACTGATCCTCTTGGACAAAATCTAGCATCTCTAAGATCGAAGGATGCAGGAAGAAGGCCCAGCACTGCAGCAACTAATAAAAAAGGCAATTTCGCTGGTCCACCACTACGCGGCTGGGTGGTGGGACTGACCCAGCCAGCACCCACTGAGATACCGACAGGAATGCAGCTGTAAAACCATGGCTGCTAGGCCAGGCGGCGACCATGGGCAAAGAAAAGACGAGGAAGTCCACTATGCAGAATAGGATTGAGCAATACACTGTCCCTTCGTCAAAGATTGCGGATCCTCCAACGCAGCACTCTGATGATACGGACACTGAACACACGCTTTCTCTTAAAGACGTTATGGCCGCCATTGCGGATTCCTGCTCATCTATGGAGCAAAAGATAGACCGAATAAGCCTAGATGTCTCCCTCCTCAGACATGATCTGCAGAAACTGTCCGCACGCACTGGGGAAGCAGAGCAGCGCATTTCGACTATGGAAGACGGCCTTCGCAATGTGCAACACCAACTCCACAGAGTCTCGGCCACACTCAAGACCCTGGAAGCTAGGGTGGAGGAGGGCGAAGGAAGATCCAGGCGGAACAACGTCCGCATTCTTGGTATCCCCGCGAAAGAAGAGGGACCCTGCATGGAACTCTTCCTGGAACAACTACTAACAGACCTATTCGACCTGCAGTCCTTCTCAAAATTCTTCTCTATTGAGAGGGCACATCGTATGCCTGCAGGTAGGCCAATGCCCGGCGCTCCTCCACACAATGTAATAGCGTGGTTCTTAAATTACCGGGATCGGGATGCTCTGTTACAGCTTGCAAGATCTAAGGGCACAATCACCTTCAATGGGTCTAGACTGGCCTTCTTTCCCGACTACACGAAGGAGGTACAGAAGGCGAGGCAATCCTTTGGGAAGCTTGAAAGGCAATTGCAGGCACTGGGAGTCAAATACGGGCTGCTCTTCCCCGCACAATTGAAAATATACCATAAAGGCAAAACGGTCCACTTTAATAATCCCAGTGAGGCATGACGCTGGGTGGAGCAGCACATCGAGGGGGACTGGTCCACACCCCGAGGCAGTAGAAATGGAAATCCCAGGTCGCCACCGGACCAGCGCCGCATGCCGGACAAACCACCGCTGGAAGACCCACCAATGAATGGGGGAAACAAACTCCCGCCCTGACTCTTGTCGAGGGCCCAGCCTCTTGCTTGGCGTGCAACCTCCTTATGGACAATACCACAGTTGGGCCTTAAGGGGCCACCAAGGGCGGCTCATATACTTATAATGCGATAAGCGGGAGGTGGCTACTCTCCCATCGGGACTTTCAAGGGGAAAGAAAACGTAACAAAAGCCCCCCCCCCCCAAGTTTTCTAGTTGAACTTTAACAAGGGCTGTTTAAACTGACGCTCTACCTTTTTTGATTGTCAGCAATGTTTGGGCGACAGTTACTTCGTGTTGGGGAGGAGTATAGGGTGGGGGAGGGAGGGGTTTATTGGGAAGAATTTGTTTTTTACCCCAGGATCAATCTTCCCCGGTATTTATCAGGGGATGGTATGGTTCCTGGCCAATTGGGTCCGCATCACACACAAGTAGCACTTCCACCATCAATCTTTGTCTATCTTGCACCATGCCACTATGCACCGCGCGTGCTGTCTTCCCGCCCCTCTGACAATCCTGTTACATGCCATCTTACCAATCTCACTTGTCCATGACCATGCGCCCCGAATCCCTTAGGGTCCTCACCTGGAATGTGAACGGGTTGGGCTCCACGATTAAAAGGCGCCTGGTTAAGCAGCTACTCTCCAGACACACACCCGATGTGGCCCTGCTTACTGAAACGCACCTTGCCGGGACACAGTGCACATTTTTTCTCCGAACCAACTATAGGACCGCTTGTCTCGCAGGATACTCCATGGGGTCCAGAGGCACTCTTATTCTTATACACAAATGTGTCCCGTTTGCCTTGCAGGTACAAGAACAGGACCCTCGGGGTCGCTATGTGATGGCGCTGGGGACACTCTGGGGGGAAACATTTGGGTTAGTCTTGATCTATTCCCCACCTGGACTGGGGCAGGATCTTCTCGATGACCTGACCACCCTTATGGGCAAACACCAACCTGATAAGTGGTTCCTGGGTGGCGATTTTAACAATGTCATGTGTAACACCTTAGACCGCTCCCACCTTAGACAACGCAATCCGCACCTT
The DNA here is from genome assembly GCF_040938575.1 of Ambystoma mexicanum. Classification (NCBI taxonomy): domain Eukaryota; kingdom Metazoa; phylum Chordata; class Amphibia; order Caudata; family Ambystomatidae; genus Ambystoma; species Ambystoma mexicanum. Next base: position 1,185,613,096 of record NC_090925.1, read on the forward strand.
CCCACGAAGCTGTCCAACTTTGTGTCTGCCCTGGGTCTCTGTGACATATGGCGGGAACTGCACCTGGGGACAAGAGGTTACTCGCTTCACTCCGGGGCCCACGCCTCCCTCTCCAGGCTTGATTACCTATTCGTACCCCACACAGATCTCTTTAGAATACTTTCGGCGGACCTGCTCCCCTGAGGAATCTCGGACCACTCACCTCTGCTGGTGGAGTCGCGACTGCAGGGAATAAACCCCCCTAGAACGTGGCGGCTGAATACCTATTATCTGGGCCTCCCAGAACTAGTTGACCGCCTCACGGAAGTCTCGACTGAATACTTTGAGATTAATGACACTGGCGATAATTACCCGATAGTGTTATGGGAGGCCTATAAGACCGTGCTCCGGGAGAGATAATCTCCTGGACGGCGAATAGGAAAAGGGAGAGACTCCGGAAGATAACTGAGGCGGAAACTGAGGTAACTCACCAAGAGGATGAACACACCCTTAATCCTACCTCACAGACCCACATGTCCCTTAAACACGCCACTGAATACCTCAGAAACCTTATGTTAGATAACGCCAAACAGGCTCACTGGGAATCCGAGGCTAGAGTATATGAGCTGGGGGATAAAGCGGGGAAGATGCTGGCATGGCTGGAGAAAAGGGATGAGGGACAGCGCTGTGTTCGGGAGATCATCACCCCGCAGGGTGAGACATGCCAGTCAGACGCTGAGATTGCGGAGGCCTTTGCCCAATTCTATGCCAAATTATACCAAGCCCCAACTCTACCCCTGGACCCGACCCTCCTAGACGGTGTGGTAATCCCCACTCTGTCGGCTCAACAAAGGGAGATGCTGGACTCCGAGCTTTCAGAGGATGAAATAATAGAAGCCCTTGGACAACTGCAGCCGGGAAAACCCCGGGCCCAAATGGGTTCCCGGTTGAAACCTGGCCGAAACTAGGGGGTAATAACACAGCACCTCGCCTGCATCGGATGTTGTTAGCTGCCCGGGAAAAGGGTTCCCTTCCAGATGATCTGTGCAAAGCAACCATAGTGGTTATCCCCAAGCCTGATAAACCCCAGGAGCAATGTGCCTCTTATAGGCCGATCTCGCTGATTAACGGGGAAGCCAAGGTCCTGGCCAAACTCCTAGCCAACGGGCTCCAACTGGTGGCAGACACGCTGATACAACCGGATCAGTGTGGTTTTATGCCCCACAAATCAATCCGAATGAATTTGCGTCGACTCCACCTGGCACTCGAACGGGCCCCTATTCTTGATGCCCCGCTCGCCTTGTTGGCAATAGATTTTGAAAAGGCATTTGACTCAATCCGGTGGGACAGCCTGTGGGAAATCATGACCCGTGTGGGGTTTGGAGAGAGCTTACTAGGTTGGGTAAAACTGTTATATACAAACATCCAGGCAGAAGTCAAAGTGAATGGGTGGACCTCCCAATCCTTCCCCCTAGGCAGAGGCACGCGACAAGGGTGCCCCCTCTCCCCCCTCCTCTTCGCCCTTGCGATTGAACCGCTAGCACTGTGGCTTCGCCAGAGCGGGGCATGGACGGGATTCAGATGGCCCAAGGGGCACGAGGACCGTGTCTCTCTCTAAGCTGATGACCTTCTGCTATACCTGGCCGAACCGGTCCGGAATTGCCCCATAGTGACCCAGATGCTCATCACCTACGGGGAATTTAGCGGATTGAGAATTAACTGGAGGAAATCTGTACTCTTCCTGGTGAAGGGGGGAGAGCGGGTCGACTCCATGGCATGTCCATAACGGTTTGATAGACAGGGCTTTCAATACCTGGGGATCTGGATAACATCTGACCTAACCAAATATGTAATGCATAACCTCCAACCGATTATAGACAGGTTCGCTAGGGACGTTCACTACTGGAAGCTTCTCCCTTTGACCCTCATGGGGAGCACCGCACTGTTCAAAATTATGTCACTTCCAAGATTCTTGTATGTCCTGCAGAACGCCCCACTCATGATCTCCACCTCTGAATTCACCCGCACTGAAACCCTCCTCAGGGAACTCATATGGGGGGGAGGCCAGTCACGCATGGCTTTAAGCACTCTGCAGAGTTCGGTTTGGGAGGGGGGGATTGGTGTGCCCAGGCCTCCAGACCTACTACTGGGCTTCACAACTGGCGGTAGTCAATGATCTGCTTCATGGGGACCGGGCACTACCTCACATCCGGGCTGAAGTGGAACCTATGCAGGGCACAGACCCATTGCAGGTACTATACCAGTCTCCACGGAGACCCCCACTGCCCACAATCAAGGCCCACATCACTACCATCTGGAGACAGGCACACGTGTTTGTTGGGTGGGGAAATAAAATAACTGCAGCGCAACCCCTATGGCGAAATAGTAACCTTCAGGAAATTGGGAAACTTGAACCATGGCCGCGATGGATGAGGGCGGGAATCCTGAAGGTGGGAGATATCCTCAGAGATGGGAAAGTGACCTAGTTTGAGGACATGCAGTGCAAATTCCAATTGCCCACAACTGAACGATATCACTTTATGCAGCTGACCCATGCCCTGCCCATATACCTCTAGAAGGCACGGTCCCTGACTATACACCGATAGAACACAATATGATCCCCGCGCATATCCCCAGTAAATGCACATCCACTCTCTACCGCACAATCACATCCTTCGCAACCCCCCGAGTTATCGAGACTAAAGACCAAATGGGAAAGAGATGTGGGTGAGATAGACCCAGAGGACTGGATCCAGGTCCTAATGCATCCATGAGAGGTGGCCATCTCCTCTAGGCTCAGACTGGTGCAACTCAAAATCCTGCATAGAGTATACTACCCTCAAACCATTTTATATGGTTGGAAGAGGGCAACAAATCCTAACTGCATCCGCTGTGGGGAGGAGGAAGGCACCTTCTATCATATCCTGTGGTCATGCCCCCGGATCCGCACCTACTGGAATGCCTGTTGCACGGAACTGTCCAGGGCACTCACCTGTCCTATTGAGCTGGACCTGAGAGTTCTAATTCTGGGTGTACCTGACATGTCTGATTCTAGCAAATGGGAAAAACTGTTATTGAACACTGTGGCAGCCCTGATGAAGTGCAACATTGCGCAAAAGTGGGGAGTGCCTGACCCCCCGACACTTGAACAATGGATACTCGATATGGACTCATGTGCCCTGATGGAGCACTGGGTTTATGGCGCACGAGGATGCCCTGGCCAAAGCATCCAAAATATGGGGAAGTGGGAAGAGACTGGACCTTGATAACCAGAGACAATGGTGATTACAACAGGAATGGATGGTTGGGGGGGGGGGGAGCGGGTCATGGTGGTTTGTGTTACTTAAAACACTATGTGAACTTGCAATTGAAGGTGCTGTCCTGGAGTGCTTCTAAATGTTTCGTTTTTTATTTTCATTTTGTGGGTGTTCTGTTATCAGCCCCTTGTTTGGTGGTTGTCTCGTTCATGTCATAAAACGCAATAAAATGTTTTTTATCAAAATGAAGTCACAGAGCAGGATCATGGCTAGCGCTATTCGCCTACTTCTATGCGCTACAGGGCTTTTATATGTGCCCTGTGGGTGGGGGCTATTCCCCCCTTGTAGGTTACTTGTAGGTTATATCACCTCATATGGGGTCTGCCTAACCTGGAAGCACATAGGGGGGTGGGGTATGCTCATTTCCATGCCAACAGTAGTAGCCCCCATATCCTTCTTAGTGCTACAGTACTGGGTATGAGCTCCACAGACATCTGAACTCAACCATTCAGGCATTCTTCACTAATGGACAGCCACCTGTTAGTGACGATGGCTTCATGTTTTTTCCTGAATCCCTGTTATTTATCCAGATAACAAGTTCTAGATTCCAGGTGAAAAAAGCTGTAGCACATCTAGCTGAATTTAGAACTGCCCTTTTCAGGTGCAACACAGATATCTTGTCCAGGGGCTCAGGGGTCACAAGGACATGTCTAGGGGTAGCAGAGGGGGAGCCAGGGGTAGCAGCTGGTACTCCTGGCAACCCCCAATGACGTCCCTGAAAAAGGTCCAGCAAGAACAGAAGAGATTGAAAGGTGTTCGGGTGGGATTAGGTGGGGGCCAGATGGTGGATTGCTGAGTAGACTGTGGCTGTGTTCTAAGAGAGTGCAGGTAATATATTGTGTGTAGGAGAGTTTGGTACCAGAGCTTGGTACCAGTTCATTGTGGTGAGAGGGTTGCAAAAGGTGAATGAAAGAAAGGTGAAAGATAGAAAAATAGAGTGGATATGTGTAGGGGGTTCAGAGAGGGTCTGTGAGTAAGTGATGGAGTGTGTGTAAGTGGGGTGCAGAGAGAATGAAGGGTAATAGTAGGAGTAGTAGGTGGGAGGGTGAAGAGAAGGAGGGAGGTAGTTGTGAGAGACAGGAGTGGAGAGTGTATAAGATCAGGAGGCAGACAAGGAGACCTGAGTTATAGAGGGAGAGCACATTGGTGTAGATAGAGAGAGAGAATAAGAGAGCGAGAGAGAGAGAGAGAGAGAGAGAGAGGGGGAGAGAGAGAGAGAGAGAGAGGTGCAGGTATTGTGAAGGTGGCAAAATGGGAGGGAAAGGAAGAAACGACATGCAGGTAGCGAAAGAGGCAGACAATGACAATCACGGAGGGAGGAAATCAGAAATAGAAATAGAACGAGAAAGATAGAGACAGAGAGAGTGAGCGAGACAGTGAGAAGGGGAGAGATTGGATGATACAACCCTGGTGACATCAGGCAGTCGCACACATGAGAGGTACCCCTTTAGAAGGTCCCTGAAGGAGATAGATTGAAAAGGCTACGTCCTTTATGTTTCTCATTCAAGATTAAAAAGGCTTTGTGTTGCAGATGGCCCAATAATAACTCCTAGACATGAAGATGGTTCAAGGGATTTTATTTTCTACCTTGATGGGCCTAGGGCTATCTCTCTCTCCCTCATCTTGATAAGACCCTCTGCCCCAACCCAGTTGTTCCTAAACCCTGGTTAGCGCTACAGAATATTGACCCCTACTGTCTAAACTGCTAGCGTTGGCTAAAATGATGTTCTAAAGGCCAGCTATCCAAACTCCCTCACAGACTTTCTAACTATCCCTGCTCTCTGTAAAGGTTATTGTTCTAAGGGGACTTTGAGACAGTACCTTGCAAACACACTGTTTGATTCAAGTTGTTTTTAACACGCCCACGCTCACCTCTTTCTTTCTATTCTGACTACTTCACACCACATCCTCAGTCCTATGTCCAATCTCCTGGTCTTATCGTGTTTCACTCCTCCTAGCTCTCAAATCCAACCTGTAATGTTACTCCTACTCCTTTCCTCTGTCCTCCATGCTATTACTCCCACCTCCACAGTATGTCTACTCCTCCACACCACTACTCGCTCCTCCACACCACTACTCCTTCCTGCACACTAATACTGCTCCCTGTAATCTACTACTACTTCCTCCAAACCTGTCAGGGTTCCATTGAATGCCTCGCTGGACAAACATAGACGGAGCTCGCGCAATAACAAATTACCTAGTAACCCCAGGGGAGAAAACGTTTTTGGTTCCAAATCAAGGTGGTCTGCTATGCCTCAGAACCATGCTGCATCGTTTCTGGAGCCTCCTTTTACGAACGCTATGGGTTGCCATGGAAACGCTGGTGGCCATGGTATTCGCGTAGGTACTCAGGCCTACGGCGCCGTCCTGTGTGTATGGTCAGGTGACCAGTACATAAGCCGCGTCACCCTGCGCTTGGCGGCGCTTCTGAATTTGTCTGTTTTCGAAGCTACGTACCTTGTACCTTGTCTTCTTGGCTCCTTGAATCCCCGGCCCACCTTGTGACCTTCCTTGCTTCCTTCTTGTCATTGCTCTCAAGTCTTACCTGCTCAAGCCCGACCCGGAACGTCCACAGACTGCATTCATCTAATCCCTCAAGTCTTACCTGCTCATACTGTGAAAACAAAGAAATTGATATGAGGCTGGGAAGCCCAAAAGAAACACACCAACACAGGTTACAAAGGACATACAAGTGCTTTATTTAAAAGCTACAAAAGTTACCGAAAGTCAATTGACAAACGGATAGCTATTCGGCTCTCAGAGTAACGTAACGAACTTCAACGAAGGTTCGATGCATTAGTAGAGAGACCGTACATTGGAATACTTGGGCTTTTATATCCTTTATCCAGCCCTTGGCCAACCCCCTCGCGGGTTAACCATTCTTGGGACCAGGCCTAGGGTTCCTTGCCAGGTCAATCCCATAATGTATGCATTTTGATTAGTTCCGCTGATACAGTTGTTCATTTACACATAGGTCAGGGATAGGACAAGGTCTCAGTTCGCGACCCCGACAAGTGGCCTACAGGCATATTAATTATTTGTGTGTGCGGAGGTCACAACGGCCAGAATCTCACTCAGAATGTTATTCGGCCTCCATTTTGATGTTCAGGGTGACTTCCACTTTACAAGAGAACCTAAAATGGCGGCTAAATCCAAGATGGCGACTTACACAATTTTTAGTTGAGGTCAAGACCTTGCAGCGGAGTCTATTTACATGATATTTTAGACAACTTGGCGTAGGCCAATACACATTCAAATACTGCGATAGGAGGCATAATATCATTTCAATTCCAACAGACCCTCCTTTTGGCCTATGCCAAGTGCTAATATCATTTCTAATACTTTTGCAAATAACTCCATGTGCTATCATCCATACATCCCGAATCATTGTCTGTAATATCTATAGCCATTAGGTCGTTCATCAGAACTTCTTGTAACACAAACTCTTTGGATGCTGTATCTGGGGCATATATTCTATGCCCTATTGTGCTCACTGCTTGGGCACAACATCCCCCTAGCATTCCACATATACTCGGAAGACATTGAAAACAGCAACAAAGGAATAGCAGGAACCCCAAAATAACTAAAATAACAGAAAGCACCTTCCAACCCCAAGATCGTAAAGAATCCCAGAACCAGGTGCTAAGATTCCAATCTCCTACAGGGATATGCACTTCAGAACTAAGAATATGCAAGCTCTGTATTGCTTTAAAAATTGTCAGCGAGGAATCTGGTACGAAAACACAGCAAGCGGACCCCACCAATTTGCATACTCCACCTCGTTCCGCCAAAATGACATCTAATGCCATCCGATTTTGGAGTGCTACCAATCTCATTGCTTTTTGTTCTAATGTCATATTGTAGAGTATGTCCGTGGTCCGGTTGATCGTTCTCTCCAGTACCCTTGCTAATCCCCTAATGTTCTCAGAGTTTGTTATTTGTCCCCAAAAGGGCACAACTGATTTTGCTACATCTCCCAATACTTGCCCAGGGGTATCTCCGTTCTTGTCCCGCCGTGGGCGAGCCTTAGAAACCTCCAATGTACTAGCTACAAATACCCCGGGTAACAGGATTCCTAAATAACAGGTTCCCCGACAATCCTTCGGCAACCAGGGAAATGCTAAACTACCACAAACAAAATATACAGGCCCCCCTACATACAGATGCCTGTTTTCTCCAGTCAAATTTACAATGTTCATACAACCTTCAAAATCTCCCATTGGCCGAGTGCCATTTCTCTGTACACAAAAGGGGACCGAGTCAGGGCTATGGTTTATAGAGTAGGAAGGAGGCACAGCGTCCTTATTGCCTATTGGAGCCATTTTAAAGGAGATTAAAGATTAAAAAGGAAGAGACAGTTTATCAGACGGCCTAATAAAAGCGACATTTGGTCTACTTCTATTTGCAAAAAGCGAGCATCCCAGGGGAGTTAATTCATGTTTCTCGAAATCATTCAAATTAGTTCCATCAAAATTCCCTGAGATGCTATCATTCCAACGGCCAAAGAATAGTGCTCTAAGAGAGGCATAGCAATCAGTCGTTAAAGGTAAAGGGTGAATATACCATCCTAGTCCCTTGTTCCCATTTTGCGGTAAATGAGTGCAAATCCAACAATTATTCTTATTAAAAATGGCATGCGTTGCATTCATTACTATCATTAGAGTGTTATTATGATACTTTTGTCTATGTTGGGAGTCTCTAGTGGACAAAGTGTGAAGGTGTACAGAGGGAGACAAAGCAGTTGGTACAATCTCGGTCGGTAGTAGAGGTTTTAGAGGATAGATTTCTTCAAAGTACCAAAGTCCTACAGCGGTAATTGCAAAAATAACAATTATCATTATCAAAATACAGCAGTACGTTTTCAGGGCCCAGGCACATTGTTCATTGTCCAAGTTGGTCACCCCCTTATTCACAAGTCCAGTGCGGGGAGCAGCAGTGGAGGTGGCAGGCATTGTAGTTCCTCAATCGACGACCCCAATGTTCGTTGCTGGCGACGCTACAGTCGTGCAATTTCTTAGTCCTTCCCAACCCTAGCCAGCAGAATCCCTTTTGTTCACCAGAAACTTTCTTATACAAAAGAAAACTTCCAATCACTTCCTTTTTCCAAATGCACGGAAAACCTGTGCCGTAGTTCTATTTTCTTCGTCGAAGGTTGTACCTGGTGGTACCCAAGATTGTTTGGTCCGAAAATAAGGTGTCGTCACTTCCTGAGGGAAGCGACGTATCGGAGGCGACGGAAGTCGCAGAGCTTGAAACAGTGTTTTCCGGAAGTGATTTTTCAAGAAAGTGCGGAGACGAAATGGACTGTTCCCCAAGCTCCACGGGCTCAGAGAAATTCTCCGACGCACTCACAGCGCTGTTTGCTACTCCAAGATCAGAGACTGTAGCATCAGCGAGGGGTTCTGCTTCTTCTGTAACGTGTGGCGTCGGGTGAGGAAGTTTCTTGACATGCGTCGCGTGGATCCAGTGTTTCTTCTCCGCCACCCGCACTGCTGTCCGGGTGACCAACAGCACCTGGTAGGGTCCCTTCCAACGAGGAGCGAGACAGGAAGACCTTTCGAAGGCCTTCACTATGACCCAACTTCCAGGCTGTACATCGTGTCCTGGGCCCGTGAACCGTACAGGTAAAGCTGAGTGCACCTGGTGATAAATGAAATACAGGTTTTTAGTTAACTGGTTACAGTAGTCTACAAGCAATTCATTTTCCACCTCCCTCAGGGCTTTAGGTTTTGGGAGACCCCAAATGTTAGCAGGTCTCCCCATCACTACCTCAAATGGAGAAAGCCCAGTCTTAGTTTGAGGTGTGGTACGCATAGCCAATAATACAATAGGTAAGGCATCTGGCCATTTCAGTTTGGTATCGGCACATGTTTTTGCAAGCTTATTCTTTAAGATACCATTATGTCTTTCCACCAACCCAGCACTTTGAGGATGTCTAGCTGAGTGAAATCGTTTCTCAATACGTAAAGCTGTGCATATCTGCAAAATTACTGCTGCAACAAAATGAGGACCATTATCCGACCAAATTACCCTTGGGAGCCCAAATCGAGGAAAGAATTCTTTTACCATAATCTTTGCAGTGGTCATGGCGGTAGCATCTTTAACGGGGAAAGCCTCGACCCATTTACTGAAGGCACAAATAATTACAAGAACATATTTCAGATTGTTACATCGTTCCATCTCAATAAAATCAAAGTGAATGACCTCGAAGGGAACAGAAGGGGGCCCAAAGCTTCCCCTTGGAGTTACTGTCCCCTTACCCACATTGTGCTGTAAGCAGATCATGCAATTTCGAACATGTCTTTTTGCAGTCTCCAGAATCTTGTTATTCACCCAAACTTGTTCTAACATTTTCGTGATCTGCTGGGCACACACATGTGTAGGACCGTGTGCCATCGTAACCATTGCCAATACATATGAATCAGGGAGCAACCATTTTCCTTCAGATGTATCTACCCAACACCCATCATCATCTAGTTTCCCCATTCCTTCGGCCCACCTTTTAGATTCTTCTGCTGTGGCATCAGTTTGAATATCTCACACAGACCCAATACCTTCATCCATTATATAAGCATCTTTTATTTCCCTCAAAGCATACATGTCCGTGCTAAGGTCTGTGGCCATTTGCCTGGCTATCAGGTCTGCAAAAGCGTTCCCTTTTCCCACATTATCTATGACCTTACGATGGGCTGCACACTTCATGATCGCTAACTGCCTAGGGAGTGAGAGTGCCGAGAGCAATTGCACTATCAAGGGGCCATGCTGAATCTTGGTCCCATGTGAGGTCAGGAACCCTCTTTCCGACCAGAGCCTCCCAAAGTTGTGAGCCACCCCAAAGGCGTACTGGCTATCGGTGTATATATTTACTATACGCCCTTCGGAGATTTCACAAGCTCGGGTCAATGCTATAATCTCTGCGGCCTGCGCAGAGTTATGCAAAATTCTCTTAGTTTCAACAACTTTACTTAATGTAGTAACTGCGTAAGCAGCTGTAGATGTACCATCTGAGAGTTTGAAGCAGGAGCCATCACAAAACAGCTCCCCTTCTGCTTTGTCCAAAGGAGTATCTATAAGATCTATCCTGCCCTTCGTTTCTTGCTCAGTGGTATACAGGTAGTCGTGTAATTCTTTGCCACCGCAAACAGTGTTTTGCGGGAAAGGTAAGAGTTCAGCCGGATTAAGAACACAACACCTCTTAATTTGAATGTGCGGAGCAAACAGAATTAGTTCATACCTTGTTAACCGTGCAGAGGTGAGGTGTTGCGTTTGGGTTTTGTTCAATAGGATATCTACAGAGTGAGGTACCATCAAAATCAAATCATGGCCTAGGACCATTCCCTCACTCTGCTTTACAGACGCGGCGGCAGCAGCGACAGCTCGCAAACATCTTGGCAAAGCGCATGCGACAGGATCAAGGGCGGAAGAGTAGTAGCCGCACGGCCTATTCTTCCCTCCGTGTTCCTGTGTTAACACAGCCAAAGCACATCCATCACATTCATGCACAAACAACACAAAGGCCTTGTCATAATTTGGAGTACCCAGAACCGGTGCAGTGCATAACGCGGTTTTGAGAAGCTCAAATGATCGTTGATGTTCCGATTTCCATGGCAGTGGCAGAGAAATGCCCTTCTTCGTCAAAGCCAACATCGGTTTTATCACTAGCGAAAAGTTTGGGATGCACAACCTACAGTAAGAAGCCATACCTATTAAGGCTCTGACTTCCTTCTATGTATTTGGAACAGACATGCCAGAAATGTGTTTTATTCTTTCAGGTGTCAATCTTCTCCCCTCCTTTGACAGGAGGTACCCTAAATAGGCGACCTCCTGACAACAATATTGAAATTTTTTGAGCGAAGCTTTATGACCATTTTTGGCTAGATGAACAAGCAACAGTATAGTGCCTTCTTTACAAGCACTTTCAGAATCTGCAGCCAAAAGCAAATCATCGACATATTGGAGCAGTGTACAAGTAGGTGGCAATTCAAGGGTGTCGAGCTGCTCTTTCAAAGCTCTACTATAAATGCTTGGACTTTCAGTATACCCTTGAGGTGCCCTAGTAAATGTAAATGAGCGTCCCCCCAAGGTGAACGCAAACAAATATCTACTTTCCTTATGTATAGGGATGCTAAAGAAAGCGTTTTTCAAATCCACAACGCTGAAGTGCGTAGCCGCAGCTGGGATCATTGTTAGTATCGTCGTCACATCAGGCACGATTGGAAATTGTGGGGCGACGACTCTGTTAATAGCACGAAGATCAATTATGAACCGGTATGGGATTGCATTGTCGCCTTTCTTATATACAGGCAAGATCGGACTGTTACACAAACTACCTGTAATCTCCTCGATCACCCCACGATGCACAAAATCAGAGACAATGCATTTCAAAGCACGCTCGCCCTCAACTGATATTTTATACTGGGGAATACGTGGTAGTTTAACTCCATGTTTCAAAACTATCTTAACGGGCTCAATCTGTAGTACCCCGACATCATTGTCATCAACCGCCCATAAACATTCCGGGACAATGTTAAACTCAGGAGATAAAGGTCGAATCAGAAACTGAGAATTAGGAAGTTGCTGTGGTGAAACCGTCAGCCGTACTCCATCAGAGGAACAATGAATTACTGCATTCAATTTCTTTAACAAATTCAACCCCAGCAAATTCTCTCCACAGTTCGAAGTCAGAAGAAAAGGGCAATGGTCCGTGAAGGGACCCAAAGAAACAGACACCGGTGAAGAAACCGGACAAACAATTGGTATACCAGAAAACCCTACGGAAACATTGGTTTGCCCTGACAGTGGAATGTTTGGAACCCGAGAATGATCAATGGAGCACTCCAGTTTCTATCAAAAACTGGTGTTTCCTATTCCCTACTAATAATTCAACGTAGCGGCCTTTCTGATTAATGGGAATAGGTGAAGGTTCCAAACCCTGCTTCGGGCAGTCCTAATGAAATAGAGTATAGTCAGAAGGAAGCTCTTCAGAAAGGTAGGCAGCAGAAGGGTGATCAAATATGTTCCTCGAGTCCACACTCGAGGTCTGATTTTCCTGTGAAAAAGGTTGCTGAGGATCTTGCAAAAACTGACCTCTATCAGGGCCCCCTGCTCCAGGGCGGCCCCTGGGTCGTCTACCCATACTCCCAAACGCACTGTTTGACCTTTGTCGAAGGACGGGGCACTGTGCTCGCCAATGACCTTCCTGGTGGCAATAAGCACATTGATTAATATTCACAGAACCCAGAGGAGCATTTCCTTTTGGGACATACTGACCTCTGGTCTGTGTCGTGCCTCCCCTGGAGTTTCTAACAATTTGTTGTAATAATACTTTGGTTTTCAAATCTCCTTTCCTCTTTTCTAGATTCTCCTTCTCATTATTAACACGGTTCTCATAATACTGAGCCATGTGCAAAACCTCAGATTGAGATTTCGCCTGCCAAGCGCTCTCAGAGGACATAATCTGTGACTGGATGTCGGGCAACAATCCACGCACAAATTTGTCCACAAACAACCTTTTCCCAGACTCTGTACCAAAATCCTGTCCACTGAAGTCGGAAAATACCTGCTCGAATCTATTAAAGAATTCGGTGGCGCCTTCAGTTTTCCCTTGAACACAGGCCGTAAGCTTGTCCCAAATAATTCTTTTCTCTGGAATATAGTTTTTAATTTTGCGACAATTCTATCAGGCAAAGTAAGTATTACCTGTGGTGGTTTCTCACCTGCTGGTCTTTCCCCATAAATCCTAATCATATTAGCCCACGTATCTCCCAACCCTGGCACATCGTCTATTGTCCGAACCTGCTTCCATACATCTACGGGTAGGAGTACAGGGAATAGCAAGTCAATATCACTTAAGGTGAACACAGAGGACTGTAAGAGGGACTCTATCTCTTTGTAAAACCCCGTCAGGTTTTTCCTGATATCAGGAACTGATTGTCTAATAGTGTTCACTTCCTGTCATGAAAACGGGACGTGAACAAATTGCGATACATAATGTGCAGGGATATCTACAGCGGGTGCACCAGTCCCAGCGTTGGCGGGAATCTCGACCTTTGGGACAAAGGTCGGAGGAACCTCTCTCATAGGCAACTGAGATATAGGTACCTCTGGCCGCTTACTAAGCAACAGAGCCAGGTCGAGCGCTAAGGCAGCCGAAGAAGTGTCGGGCGAGAAAGCCCTTTTACAAATCCCCAACAATTCTATGGGGCAACTAACCTTCTTTCTTACACATTCTTCTTGCAGGTACTGTACCATTACCTGAATTACCTTTCTTTGCATTTCTACTGTATACTGACTATAGGTGTCATATACTTCATCTGGCGGAATCCGAAGATCCATCGAATCGCATCTTTGGTACAAATTCGTACTTCCTCAGGTGCCGATCTACGACACGGAAGGAACCGTTTCTGTACATACATACTGTCGTCTTCGTCATCCTGATCTCATAATTTCTCATAGGCCCTCCTATACTCAAACAATCTTTCAACATGACCATGTACTTTCTGCTCTGTGTCCCTCGAAAGTGCCAAAGCATTTAGATCTCTCACCCCTTGTGGAAGATCCGAATTCTGTAATCTACCCCACATCACACATAAATGAGTCCCCAAGCCTTCGATAAAAACATTTTTCTCGGGAAAACTGTTCAAATTAGATAATGTGGAAAAAACATTAATTTGATCACCTTTCTCCATACAGTGCTTAGCCCATGCAAACAATTCCTGTTTCTTATCTGCAGAAACAATATTACGAGTGACTATCTTTGATCCTGCACCTTGATCAACTTCAGTCAATACGGGACCACTCGGGAGCGGAGGTGCAGGTAAATTTAATAAAGGTGCAACTATCGGCGCAGAAGGAAGGGGCGGTGCGATAGGTGGAGGAACAACAACTAGAGGACTAGGAACAATAGGTTGTACAGGGGGAACAGGAATAACAGCAGGAACAACAGAAGGAATGGGCAGAGCGCCCAAGAAAGGATCATACGGAGGCGGCGCAGAGGCACCAGGCCTGCGTTCGTTTAACAATTTTTCAATAAATTCTTCGGAAACATGAACATCTTTAGAGGGGTAAATTTTCTGGATTCCAATGAAAAAGCCCTATCCATATTTTTGACTGATTCTGAATGTTTTTCTTTATCATATAACAACGCTTTTTCAGCATTTGTTTTATGACGGCGTGCATGTTTATCCCTACTTTTAAGCTGCTGTAACGCTTCTTTTTTCCAATTCTGTAAAACATCAAAGGCTGCAGGTCTAGCCTTCTTTTTTAGCAAGACCGATTCTAGGTATTCAATACGGGAGATCTCAAAACTGCCATTGATTGGCCACTGAAATTCGGAGGCATGTCTGGTCCGTCTGTGCCAAATATCATTAAATACTATACTACCAATGCCATACTTACAGTACATAGTACATGCCGGCGACCCCTCCTGTGGTGCCGGGCGGCTAAATTCCAAAGATTGTCGATCGCTGCGGAACAGAGCCCTAAAGCAGCTCGACAATTTCCCAGGCATGTCACAAAAAATTGGTGTTACCTGGTCAATAATTGTGTCTGCAGATACAATACGCCAAATTCAAAAAATGGACCCTCGTCAAGATGCCGTGTCAGACCACACGACTATCGTCCAAGGATCGGATCGTGCAGCGCTGCCGAGGTATCGCGTCTCGTCCGGTCGGGCCCGCAGAATCACACCGTCCGATTCCAGTTCGATAGTCTGCGTCAACCTTCAATGATCCGGCATCAATCTTGAGGGTCCCTATTCGGGCGCCAACTGTGAAAACAAAGAAATTGATATGAGGCTGGGAAGCTCAAAAGAAACACACCAACACAGGTTACAAAGGACATAAAAGTGCTTTATTTAAAAGCTACAACAGTTACCAAAAGTCAATTGACAAACGGATAGCTATTCGGCTCTCAGAGTAACGTAACGAACTTCAACGAAGGTTCGATGCATTAGTAGAGAGACCGTACATTGGAATACTTGGACTTTTATATCCTTTATCCAGCCCTTGACCAACCCCCTCGCGGGTTAACCATTCTTGGGAACAGGCCTAGGGTTCTTTGCCAGGTCAATCCCATAATGTATGCATTTTGATTAGTTCCGCTGATACAATTGTTCATTTACACATAGGTCAGGGATAGGACAAGGTCTCAGTTCGCGACCCCGACAAGTGGCCTACGGGCATATTAATTATTTGTGTGTGCGGAGGTCACAACAGCCAGAATCTCACTCAGAATGTTATTCGGCCTCCATTTTGATGTTCAGGGTGACTTCCACTTTACAAGAGAACCTAAAATGGCGACTAAATCCAAGATGGCGACTTACACAATTTTTCGTTAAGGTCAAGACCTTGCCGCGGAGTCTATTTACATGACATTTTAGACAACTTGACGTAGGCCAATACACATTCAAATACTGCGATAGGAGGCATAATATCATTTCAATTCCAACAATACCAGACCCGGAACGGACACGGACTGCATTTGTCTAATCCCTCAAGTCTTTCCTGCTCATACCAGACCCAGAACGGCCACGGACTACATTTGTCTAATCTCTCAAGTCTTACCTGCTCATACCAGACCCGGAACTTCCACGAACTGCAGTTATCTCATTGTCTCAAGTCTTACCTGCTCGTCGTTACAATCGGAAAACCCACGGACTGCATACATCTCAACTCTTGAGTCTTACCTGTGTCATATCTTCTTTCTGGAACTGTCAAAGACACTTTTGGAACATTCAGGACTGTCGTGCATCGGCGCAAGTACCTAAGGACATTGGCGCATCAGTGCAAGGATCAAAGGACACCAGCACAACGGCGCCTGGATCAATTAACTCTTTAGGCGTCCTCGTGCTGGCGGGTATAGGAAAACAAAACATTGTGTTTCCCGGACTGCCATTCCATTTCCTACTCTCCTGCAACACCTATCCAGGTCACTCATTTGGTAAGCACAAGAGTATTTATTTCTTACTTTCTTGCTATTTCTGTACTCCTGGTAACTGTTACTTTCCTTGTTTTCAAGGTACTCACCAATCTAACTTGGAACTATTCAGTCCCAGTCTGATTTTCTTGTTTGTGAGTATCAGTTCAGTATCTTGCTTTGAAGAGTCCATTGCCTTAACCCACATGTTAATATCTGGTTCATTTTTCTTGTAGCCAGCTGTTGGAGTACCAGGGTGTACCATATTTTCGGGCAATACTCACCTCAATCTGTCCTTTTGTACTCTTGAGGGGTATATTGTCTGAAAGCCTACATTGCATCACGAGGTGTCAAGCCACCACTACTATACTGAGCACTTGTGTCCTAACAAAACCACTATTCAAGCGCCCTCCTTTTACTCAGATGCAATTGCTTCACACTACTTCTTACACTACTTCCTTTAAATACTCATCACACAAACTCATTAATTCAAACTGCAGTAGCACTTCCACTCCGTAGCCAATACCTCACCTGCATCACAATCGTCCTCTAAAGTTACCCGCTTCTTCCTCCCTCCTGCTGGTCTCTTGGTCATCCTGCACCTCCAACTCTGACCTCAACCTGGTTACCCACATTTTCTGCATCCTGCCCCGACTTTTATCTCGCTCTCTCTCCCAGGATTGGTTAGCTTTTCCTGGCCAATATGGCATGGACCTCCAAACCTAGGGTGTGTCTGTTTATGAGAACATCATTAGAAGGGGTCTAAGCCCCACCCACTGTCTTCATACTGGATTATCATGTATCGAAGATGCCAGGCCAAGAGGGCCAATTGTTTTGTTTGTGTTCCAGGACCTGTTTCCACAGGGTTGACAGGTAGGTCCCTTTGAGGAAGGTGCTCCTTTCACCCTGCTGTCACTGGTGGTCTAGTGGATCTTTAGTTTGTTTCTAGAGCTCCTCTCCTGGGTGTTGAAGCTTTGTGGCATTGCCGGATATCGATGTAGTGTTACTCTCTATGTAGTGGCTCCTAGGTGTGCATCGGTCACAACACAGTCACAGTGACTGTTTTTCCAGTGCTGTGCTCTCACCTCAAGCATCTGGTCATAATTTTGTGTGTAGGGTTCCGATGCTCTCTTCTTCTGCCATGTGTACTGTCCATGTTTTTCCCCCTTCTGATACCAGTGGGATGTTTCTCCAAGAATTTAAGGAAGACTGGTGAACAATTTGCAGAGGCATGGTATGAGTTTGCTGTGGTCTGCAGGAGGTAGGGAACTCTGTGCTGCCACTTTCCATTTTCTCAACGCTGTTGTTCATTCCCAGGAAGGGGACTTGGAGGTGAATGCCCTTAAGTAATTCACTCATTTTCCGTGCAAAGAATACTTTTGAGTCTAAATCTGATCCGAGGCCTTTCACCTTACCGGATGGTGTCAGGTTGCCAATGCTTTCAAGACCACTACATTGAATGTACCTGTCTGTGTTAACACCTAGGTTGATGATTAATATTCGTTCAGCAGTGAAGCCTATTTTCCGAGATATAATGAAATTGTAGTCTGCAGATAAGCATTCAGATATAGGGTTGTTAATCCCTATTTCTGAATTTTGCTGCTGCACACTGAGACTCTATCATAAGCATAGAGTTTAAAGGGATAAGTGGTGTGGTCAATAATTGATGTTAGTGATCACATATATGCAATTGAAAGGCAAGAAGAAAATCATGAATCTTGTGAGGAACCACATTTTGATGTTGTCACTTAGGAGAGGGTCGATCCTCAAGGAAAGGTCCATTCAAATATAAAGCCTCACCCTCAACCCATTGAGTGGTTTGATCTGTCTAATAAGATTTCACGTTTCAAGTTGTGTAACTCTCCATCATCATGACCATCGACTTTTCAATATCTAGCAAAGTTGTCTAAGTGTTTTGATGCAGGTGGATGACCAATGATTTTTTGAGAAAGGGTCCAGATGATACACTGCAGTTTTACATTTGATAGTCTTAACAGCATTTTGGCTAGAAAAGCAACTATATTTGCCTTAAATCTCATAGATGATTAGGAGCAGCATTAGTTTTTATATCAACAAAGACTTGACTATTGTGTTTTTATATCAACAAAGACTTGATTGTTGTGTGTTTTAGTGCTTTATCGACTATTCCTGTTTGGTAGGATATTTTTCATAACTTGTGTGCATAGTTAAACATGAAGCCAAATAAGCATAGAAACGTGCTTCAATAATTAAGTGATAACAAAATTGTCCAGAAGATGGTCCCCTACTAATTTAAAAACCTACCAATATTAACTGAACTGATACAATGTAATGTGCTGGCGTCTGTGCACATTTGCCGATAGAATTGATGTTTTTTGTATTTATCTATTTCATTATTTAATTAATTGAGTTTTATAGCATGCATTCAATACAACTGGACCTTTGATTGATTAAATATGCTGGGGCACTGTTAGAGAAGCATTTGTGTGTCAATGAGAGGATTTCAAATTTCATTCTGTCTCGAACTGGGAGCCAATGGATGTTACGTCTAGTTGACGAGATGTGTTCATATTTCGGTATGTGGAGAGCAGTTCTGATCGCATTGTTTTGTACAACTTGTAATTTACTGATGTTACGGGTATTAGATCCTGCAAAAAGGGATTTGCAATAAGCAATCCCGGATAAGATCAGTGCTCTTGCAAGCGTGATACAGTTGTCAGGGGAAAGGAAAGGTCTACTAGCTCTTGTCAGTGTGGCAGTGTAGGCTGCCGAGGGGACTATGGCGTTGTCTTGCCTTGTTAATATAAGTGCTCAGTCGATATAGACACCTAGGGCCTCATTATGAGTTTGGAGGTAGCCATGCCCTTAGCAAGGGCATGGCTATCCCCAAACTCGGGTCCAGGTTACCTGAATGGGGAAATATTGGGCCATTCCGACCTAGGAGGGCCCGGTATTTCCCCATTCAAGGAACCCGGACCCGGTACATCCCCATTACCATTTGAGCCCCAATAGGGCACAATGGGAATGGGGAGCATGCTAACAATGGGCCTGTAAATAACGGGCCCGTTGTTAGCATGCTGGGCCGCTCGTGGGACCCGCTCAGGACATCTGGTAAAACCAGGCATCCTGAGCAGGTCCTGTGAGCGGACCTTGTAATGAGGCGGTATGGGGTTAACGGCACCGGCAGCTCTACCGGCGCCATTAACCCCATACCGCCAGGGTCATAATGAAGCCCCTAGAGTTTTTATCTCCTTGGCCAAGTTGATGATATTTCCGTCAATGTTGAGGGCTTTGTATATTTGGGGTAGTTTGTCCAATTTAGCTTGGCTACCTATGAAGAGCAATTTGGTTTTCTCTTCATTTAAACATAACTCGTTTTGCACCTGCCAAGATGTGATGGTGATGTAGATTTTGTTGTTTGGTGAGTATGTTAGAGTCAATGTCGTAAGAGCCTGTGATAGGTAAGAGTATTAGTGTGTTCTTTGCATAGTTTGTACATGTAATACCCAATGTATCTAGACTGTCAAAAAGAGGCTTGGTAAATACATCATATAATGTAGGTGATACACATGATCCCAGGGGCACCACGCAGGATACTAGGGTTGGGTTGCCTGCTGAGGAAGTGGAGAAAACTCTCATTGTCTGTTTAGAGAGAAAGGATTCGATGGCTTTTGGTGAGAATTGAGCGGCTGTTTCCAGATGTTGGCATAACATTTTGTGTTTAACCAAATCAAATGCTGCAGATAAATCAAGCAAGAGGAGGACCACTAAGTCGCCTTTGTCTTTGATTTGATCCATTTGGATTTTCTCCACAATAATAAATACTTAGTTTCACAATCCCTAGTATACACAAAAGCCCTATTTTTATATTCAATCTTTTACAAATAGATCTAGGGACAACCCAACATGTTTCTTTCCTTGCAGGTAGTTTAGAAAGTCTCTCGAAATTCATGAAAACATGCAGCACAACAGCCATTTAATCACGCTGTTATTTTTTATAAGAAGACAATGCTAAAGTTGTGTGTTTTTGTGATACAGGCCTGGTGACACTGATAACTCTGAATACTATATCTGTGACTAATGGTGATGGTGTAGTTGCAACATTTTGTGGTTAACCAAATCAAATGCTGCAGATAAATCGAGCAAGAGGAGGACCGCTAAGTCTCCTTTGTCTTTGATTTGATCCATTTGGATTTTCTCAACAATAATAAATACTTTTTGCACAATCACTAGTATACACATAAGCCCAATTTTTATATTCAATCTTTTATAAATAGATCTAGGGACAACCCAACATGTTTCTTTCCTTGCAGGTAGTTTAGGAAGTCTCTGGAAATTCATGAAAACACGCAGCACAACAGCCATTTAATCACACTGTTATTTTTGATAAGAAGACAATGATGCAGTTGTGTGTTTTTGTGATACAGGACTGGTGACACTGATAACTCTGAATACTATATCTGTGACTAATGGAAACATGTTGGGTTGTCCCAAGATATATTTTTAAAGATTGAATATAAAAATAGGGTTATTGTGTATACTAGTGATTGGGCAAAAAGTATTTATTATTGTTGAGCATTACTTTAAGTTGAGAATGTTTGCATTGTTATGTGTGTGTTCATAAACTTTTCCTTTGGTTGTTGAATTAATTAATTCTAGATCTTTTTGTGAAAATATCAAAATCAGCACTGTCAAGCACAAGTCACTTTATCTATGTGAAGGGTGGATTCTTTTGGGTGCTTGGAAGATGATAAAGAGATTTTGTATATGTATTGTATTAATAAGATTGTATATGTATTACATTGATGTGGTTAATACAATGTATATATATATATATATATATATATTTTAATTAAGGAATGGTCTTGTCCTTCCTATTTTGGATTAGTGTCACAGTACTGTATCATGAATAATGTCTTACATACATGAGCTTGTGGTCCAGTTGTATTGATTGTAATTGCAAAGAACCAGGGATGACCTCGTAGTGTTACACCCTGGTGTCCCTCTTTGTGTTTGTGGGGTTTTATAGCATGCAACATTGCATGTGATAGCTGCTTAAAAATATCAGGCATCTATGGGGGAAAGGGTGGGATGTGGGGGCAGAGTGAGCAAGAACAAATGGTTATATGTGAAGCTTTGTGCCCAACTCATTCTAACAGCGACCTAAATGCCATGGATTTAGTCAGATCCAAGGTCCCTCAGTGAGGGCCTTTACTCTGAGTCTAAAATAGAATCACACTCATGAAAGGACGACTTGCCATTCTCCTAGAATCTCTTGAATGAATACGTTATTTTCCATTTTCTATTTTTTGTATGGGTTTGCACTGTACATTTTGCCTATCCAGTAATGGGTTTCAACCTATTCACTGCCTAGTCCTTTGCTCTCCAAGGCCTTAGTGGTGAGTTCATAACCAAGATTCACTAAGTGGTCATTGCTTTGCCCTTTACATACTGTAGGGCAAATATGTAATCTCAAAAGCCTGCAGAATCATTTTTGAGCATCAAGTATTTAAAATTTTAAATGCATAATCCAAAATAGCTTCCTTGCCCAAATTTGATTTTTGTGTTTTAATTTCTTTCAGGATACACTGAAGGAAGACCTGCAGAATGAAGTAATAGTACCAGAAAAAACACAAGCAATTGCAGAGGTTTCAGAAAAAAGAGCGAAGCAGTTGACGCATCGAACACCCATAATCATGGTAGGGGGCGCTGAAGATAAGGGAAGGTGTCTCTCACCTACAAAATCTGCAACTGCTGCAGACAGCCCTAATCAAGAAGGGGAGCAAGTGCCATGGACCCCAGCCATTACTCCTTCCGATACCACTAGAGGAAACCTGAACCCTGTTCGATGTGTCGCAGGCTTACATGTTCCAGAAAGCCCTGCAAGACAAGTACAGCCTGTGCCATATAAAACAGTGGTTAACATATTGGAAGAAAATCCATATACAGTGGCAATAACACCAGAAGAAACCCACCAGGAAATAGGGAATCCAGTAGCATACACACAGCCAAAAAGCAGTGAAGAAAACCTTGAGGAGGGCAAGGTGTCTCCACCATGTGCACCGGCTACACCTACAATAAAAAGCCATGAAAGAAAAATTATAGATTCCCCTTTTACTGGCACAATAGCAGATGAAGAAGTCCCCAGTGAAAATGTTGCATTTGT
Source organism: Ambystoma mexicanum (assembly GCF_040938575.1). Classification (NCBI taxonomy): domain Eukaryota; kingdom Metazoa; phylum Chordata; class Amphibia; order Caudata; family Ambystomatidae; genus Ambystoma; species Ambystoma mexicanum. Next base: position 1,185,635,452 of record NC_090925.1, read on the forward strand.
ACCATGCACAACAGCCATGACCGTGGGAGGAAACCCTGAAGAGCAAGTGACCCCACCATCGAATACAGAATCCAGAGCCTTCATAGCAACCAGCCGTGAAGTGAAAGAGGTGGTGCCACGCGTGGCAAATGCAGCCATTGCCGAAGTCGCCCGTGAAAAATGTGTTTTAATGCCTAACACATCGGAGATTAAAATTCTAAAAAAACCTGATGTTAAAGTTAAATTGTATCCTTATACTTCAAACCAAGCCATCATGGAAAGCGCCCAAGAAACAGAGAAGGAACATCTAGAAAAACATCGGGCATCACCAGACTGCACAAGTTGCTTCGGCATTTGGAAAGACGTTGGGGGCTTTTCAAAAATATTTAATCGATGAAGTTCTTAAAACAAAATCTAATTCCTGGATGACAGAAAAACGTAATCAACAAAAGGAGCTAAAAATATGAAATTGTTAAAATACCGTCCCGTTTGAAATTCCGCTAAGCCCATACAATACAGTTATCTTATTTACTTATTGAAATGTTTTATACACTGCTAATACCATAGAATTTCTGGTCTACCTGCAATATGGTCTTTTGTGTCAATTTAGTAGAGAACATGGTTCAAACTTTGCTCAGAAAAATTCACGTATATTTATATTGTTGTCAAATAAAACTATTGTTTCTTGAACTATTTTTGGCAACAACGTCTTCGTATAATATGAAATGCGTAATATTTGAAATTTGGTAGGAGAGCCTGTAAAACTGATCTGCAATTGAGGAAAATGAGAGCCACTATTTGTCATGCTCTTTCCGATACCTTTCATTAATTTGTCCTACTCGTCCTAATCCTTGTGGCGGACCTCGTTATATGAGGGTGAGTGACATCAAAGAAACCTCACGGGCCCTTAAATGCTAATAAAATATGCCCCTCGGCATGTCCAAGGAGGAACACGACCCAACATAATGAAGAGTACTCGTAAGTAACCAGATCCATTTCCTCCCCCTCACAGTCGTGGGATACACCAAGCAATAGTATTTAACCAACACCTCTTGGTAGCCAAGAATGAGTAATGTGACAACCATGACCCTCTGGGCAATACCAGTTCCAAACAACCAAGCATGTATGTGAATAATAGAGCAACAACTAATTAAGGGTCACGGAGATGCTCCTCCCATAATCCTATGACTGCAACCAGCAACAGAACATTGCCAAGAATTGGTGACGGAACCTAGATTTGACTTGTCCATCATGCCCCATCCAGCATGAAATGATGAGGAGGCAGAAAGTCATGCACACACTGACAAGCCATTAAATCTGCAACCAAAACACTTTAATATGAAACGAACATGGCTCTATAAAGGAAAGCCCAGCCACTCTGAGACCAGCATGTAGCACACTAAATAAAACAAAAGACAATCTACAGAACACAGGCCATAGGATATGAAAGGGGGTTGAACCAATAATAATATACTGGAGGAAAAGTAAACCTGAGATCCCCACCCCCTGCAAACCTAATTAGGACAAACCTAAATTCACCGACCAGAACTAAAATGTTATGAGATGATGGAAAATGTCACCTTGCCAAATTATTTCAGGCATACAGAAGCACATAGAGAGCCAGCATGTGCCAGGCACTGAAATGACTTGCATCTCTGAGCTTGTGGTAAATCTGCTGACTTTCCATCCATTTCTAGTGCAATTACTGCAGCAGAATTACTGACGCAGTAATTGCAGCGAAAATTTCCCATTGAGTCCAATGGACTACAAAAAATGAAAACTTACACCACCACTTGTAATCTGGCGGTTATAACGCCAAACGCAGTGGCGTTAACGGTTATTGCGTTGGGCAGTATTTTGGCAGATATACAGCTGGGATACCGCCAAACTCATGATGTGGCCCTCAGCCTTTACTTGATGCAGGGAATCCCCTCATAGAAATAAGGATAGATAGGCCTTTCTCTTTCTTTTTCAAGAAGTATTACCTACAACTATGGCACTTTTGTGTGAGCCTCCTCCTGGTGCACCCTTACAATAGGTATACAAGAGTAAGCAACAAGACTGTAAAAGGGTAAACTGCAGGTGCCATAATGAAGATAGAGGGATGGGTCATGCTATGATAGTATCAAGCCAAAGAGCACACCATTAAAATAAGAAAGTAATCCCTACACAAACACTCCAAATAGAAGGACCCTGCAGGATTTGTAGCCTCACACAATTCTGTAGGAAAAGGTTGAGAAATGTTATGTTATGTTGAAGGATATTTATACGGCACACTGTCACCACCGAAGTCGACCGCTGGCACTCTGGCAGATCTTAAAAGCAAGAGGGTAGGATAAATTAGTAGGACTGAGTGGGGAAAAGTGCAGGAGAGCTGTGATGTGCTTTTGGCAGCTTCAGTCCGGTTTACACCATTTGCTGAGCGTAGGTGTGATTTTTAGATTGGTAGTTGTCATGTGTTGTGCGAGGCTATGTGTGGTTTATTTCGTTGTTGCGGTGTAGTGCAGTGCGTGCAGTTCATTGTGCAAAATAGGTATGGTTGTGTCTTGTTTAGAGTTTGATAGGTGTAAGCAGAGGGATGAGTATTTTAGTGGGTGGGTTTGTGTTGGTGCCCTCCATCGTACCTGCTCCACTTTGGCCACCAGTGGTACACGTCCCTACCAGTGTCATGCATTGTGGTGTGCTAGGGGTTGGGGGTATCCCTTCTATATGCTGTGTATGGTTGTGGGTTGTCTGCAGGGCTATTTAGTGCTGATGCCTCATCCACCCCTGTGTTCAGACTAATGGATGTCTGCACTGCTTTTGCCCCTGGCATATCCTGGTGTTCAGCTGACATCGGCTCCCTGGGCACCTTGAGGGGAGACCTCGTCCCTGTGCCCTTGAGCTTCCTGGGCCTATTGTTTATCTGTTTGGGTGCCACTCTTTCCCCTTCAACTCTTATATGCTGTCTCTGGTTCAACCTAGGACACTTCCTTCTCTCTAATTAGCCTCCAGTAGGTGTTTAGGAGTTTTCTGAATCTGTCGTGTTTCGTATTTCCCTCAGGAGTGAGTTACATATTTTTGCAGCTAGGCAAGAGTATGCCAATTTACCATGTTTTTTCCTTGTGTACGGTTTAGGTTCCAGGCAGATGTCTTTACTGGATCTCAGTGTTCTGTTCAGCTGGTAAATGGTGATTTTCTTTTGTAGGAGTTCTGCTCCTTGGCCATGGATTTCTCTGTGCATTATGCGCATTGTTTTGAATGTGATTTATTATTGACTGCCAGCCAATGTAGCATCTTTAGTGCAGCAGTGATGTGGTCCCTTTATGAGAGTTCGAGCAGAATTCTGGCTGCTGCGTTCTGTTTACTTTGCAGTTTCTTCAGTAGATAATCCAGCATCCCGAGGTATAGACTGTTGGCGTAGGCTATCCTGGACATGATGAGGGAGATGATGGCTAGTGTTTTGTATGAAAAGGAGAGGAATTATAGGATAATTTTGATGATGTGTAGGTGAAAGAAGATTTTCTTGATCATTGTGTTTGCTTGCAGTTCTAGTGTTAGGTCGTTCTCCATTAGGATTCAAAGGTTTTTTACTATTTGTGATGGTGTGGGCACTGTTCCTAGTTCTGTTGACCATGGGATGTATTGGTTGCTTTCCTGGTTTTTACATATAATGATGATTTCTGGCTTGCAAGGGTTAAATTTGAGGCTGTTTGTGTTCATCCATTCTTGGCGTTCTTTCAGACCGTCTACTTGTATTGGGTTCTCCTCATGTCCAACTTTGATTTTGTGGATGATTTGGGTGTCATCTGCATGGTTGTAGCAGGTGAGGCCATGCCTTTTTATGAGGTTGATTAGTGGAGTCAACTAGATGTTGAAGAGGAGTGGGGATAGGGAGGATCCTTGCGGTACTCCGCAGGTGGTGTCCCGCAGCGCAGATTTTCATGTTTTTATCCATAATGTTTCTGTTCTTTCAGGTAGGAACGATTCAATCCAGAGCAGTGCCGTGTCAGTGATCCCTTTCTCTTCCAGTCTCTTGATGAGGATGTTGTGACTGACTGTGTCGAACGCTGCAGAGTCAAGTAGTATCAGTGCCAAGCTTGTGTTGGAATCTGCGTTGGTCTTTAGGTTGTCCCAGATAGAGCAAAGTGCTGCCTCTGTCCCTCTCATAGGTCTGAAGCAAACGAGTGTCTGGTCCAACAGTTGGTGTATTTCTATGTGCTCCAATGTTTGTTCATAGACATAGGTTTCTAGCAATTTCGCCAGATACGGAATGTTTGATAACGGTCTGTAGTTAGATTGTCTTCCACATCGCCCGTAGTATCCTTGAGAAGTGGTTTGATGTACACAAATCTGTAAGGCAGTGCTACGCTCCCCGTTGAGAGTGATTGGTTGAAGAGGTCTCTGGGGCATTCCAATGGCATGCCTTGTTTAAGGATTGATTTATAGATGTCTGGTGGGCAGGGCTCCATTGGGGAACTTGCTTTACTGATAAGTTTCACCAGCTTGATGAATCTCTCTACTGATATTTGGGTGAAACATTACAGGTTGTTCTGTGGTTCTTGGGTCAGTGGGGCATGGTGCACGGTCTGGTTGATAGGTCTGCTTTGTATGATCCGTTGTATGTCAGTGATCTTATTTTTGAAGTGGTCTGTGAGGTAATTGCATAGTTTTTGAGAAGGTACCGGTGTGTTGTTGCATCCAGGTGGGTTTCTCATCTCATTTATGATGCTGAATAGTTCTTTTTGGTGTTGGAGGCATTTGTGATTTGGTTGTAATAGTATTTATTTTTGGCTTTGAGAATTTCCTTTTTGTATGTTCGGATTTGTATTTGATAGTTAGTTATTTTGGCATGGTCATAGTTTTTCCTCTGTTCTAGTTCAAGTTTTTGGTTTGTTTTTTTCATTGTACTGAGGTGGCATGTCTTGCCACTGCTTTTGATTTTGAAGGGATGAAGGGTTTTGTCCAGGATTGCAGTTGATGGTTTTGAGGATTCCAGTTGTTCTTCAAAGTTGCTACTTTGGATGGTATTCCAGTTGCTTTTCCGTTTTACTGGGAGCTTTTGGGGCTGTTTGTGCGCTTTAGCTGGTTGTTGGATCATGAAAGGTATGATGAGGTGGTCGCTCCATAGTATTTGTTTTGGTGGCGCAGTAGAGATCTGATTTTTGTTGGCGAAGAATGCATCGAGAGTTTGTCCTGCTGTGTATGTCGCTCCATTAATCCATCTGGCGCAGTTTCATTGTCTCAAGTTGCTTGATTAGTGATTTCTGAGAGTGTGTGTTCTCTTCTTCAAGCCATATGTACAAGTCCCGTAGGGTTATCAGGCGGTCGTGTTTAATAGCTACTTTTGTGATGGCTTCTATGAAGGTGTCTATGAAGGTTGCGTCGTAGGTCGGTGGTCTAAAGATAAGAATGAATGTGAGGTTTGTTTTTGAGTTAGCTGCCAGGTGAAGGGCGAGGGATTCGCAGTGTCTGATGTTCCGCGGGTCATCTGTTTTTATTTCCAGGTGTTCTTTTTAGGCTATTGCAAGTCCTCCTCCTCTTTTGATTGAAACATGCATATTTAGTTTGAACATTGGTATTTTTATATTTGTATTTAGGTCTACATAGTGCAAGGCAGTGGAGTGCTGTACAACTTTACATTAAGGATTGGAAATGATGTTTTATGTTTCACCTATTGCAAAAATGTTCCTTTGTACAATGTTTAATCCACATGTTCCATTGGTTTTCTTTAAACTGAAAAGTTCTTGAGGCAATAGATGAGAGATCTGGGAGCCTGATGTGGTCATGGGGCTCAGAGAGAATCATTTGTATTAGTATTTGCATGCTAACATACAGCATGAAGTCTGTCAATGGTGGAATTATGGCATCATGCTACAATTGCCTACCCACTTTCAATGGTTACTTTTGACTATTTATTTTCTCAGTATTAACCTTCCGTCCAAATTTTCCTCTCCTGTAATTTTGGAAAGATTGAGAAGTGACCATTGGCTAATTTGCTTACCTCTGACTTTCTAGTCTCAGTCATTCAAAATAATTGATAAGGGGCATATTAGAAGTTGTAAGAATAGAATATTTAATTTAATTTATTGAACCAAGCATCGCAAGAGCCAAGTTTTTATAGTTTTAAAAAAAGGCATGTAGTACATTTTTACTGAATGGAATGACTGCAGCGACATGTCCTTGTGATTATCGCTTTTGTCGCTAATATAACAATGAACATTTTGTTTGATGATAGTATTTCTTGGGGAAAAAAGCATACTGACATGATTTGAGATAGACCTATCACACATTAAAGAATGGACGAAAGATATGTGGGTTAAGAAAATATAATACAGTAGTATAAGAATAGCTTAACAGAGAAAAATAAAAACTTCAGAATTTCTAAATGTGAGCATCCTTACTGGCTTGCCAAGAAACTGAATGAGAATAATCAAAAGGGGTGCAGATGGAGTGATCTAGGAGAGGGTTTGGTTAAGATACATTTCAAAGATCGTATGGAATCTGTATGAATTAGTAGAGTTGTTCACTCACAGAAATGTGCAATGTGTTATCCAATTATTAAAGAATTCTAAAGCTGCAAGACCCAGAGGAATATCAGCAATGATCATAAAGTTTAAAGCATATGGAAAGCATTATTGGCCTACTCTGAATCAAATACTAGCTACTGTTATTGACTGAATTCTGAACGTTCTGATTTCATAAGAAGACAGATAATCAGCAGAAAGCATTTATTTTCATTAAAGAAACAGCCAAGCAATTTCCTGACAAGAAAGACACTGCCCCTCTGTGAGTTTCTTCATTTCACTGCACCTTCAATGTGACAATCAACATCTATTTTAACACATAACACTGAAGATAAAACCTGGAAAAATGGTTTTAATGTTATATAGAAAACACTTCATTTTTGCATTGCACCCAAGGCGTGCTCAAGTTAAAATTGTCCCCAATCACCAAGCTTGCAATTACAATGTTATAAAGACAGCCTTGGTACTTAAATAGAACAAAATAAAACCACATTTAATTTACTTACAATATTTGTACATTTACATTATTTGGATCTACGTGATCCGACAGCGTCTGATTTTGCAGCGGCTGGAAAGTTCGCATGAGAAAGGTGCGAAACACGAAAAGTTTGCACCTTTCTAATGCGAACACACGGACATATACACCCCCCACCCACACCCACAACACACCCATGACACACCCCACACCCCCAACATAAACTAAATCCCACTTACCTTTTTCTTCACTCTGAGTCCCTGCGCCGTCAGTTCCCTTTCACTTCCGTGATCGGGAACCGGCGCTGCAGGGTCCTTTTTTTTGTTTTGTTTTTCTTTTACGGGGGCTGCAGGGGTTTCCCTCGCAACCCCGCTCACGATACTGTAAAGTATAGTGATTGGGGTGTTGTGGGGGATACACCCGCAGCCCCCATTGTTTTTCTTTTTTTTTTCACGGGTGTGTCCCCCGCAACACCCCGCTCACTATACAGTGAGCGGGGTGTTGCGGGGGACACCCATGCAGCCCCCCCTTTTTCCTTTTTTACTTACCTGCATTACTACCACCAAAGGTTCGAACTTTTGGTGTTCGAACCTTTGGTGTAGAATTTTTAGAACTTTATGTTCATGCGACCGTTTATATATGGTCTTTTTGTACAATACCCATTATTCACCATTAATTTAGTGATTTTACTTCTCCACAACAACTTCAAACCTATAGTGCTATTATCAATATGTGCTAATGGCCTAATTGACCTCGGGAGGGATCATTATCACTGTCCAAATGTACGGCCATAGAGTTCACCTCAGGCCATACCTTGCACTGGCCCTTTTCACAGCAAGAATTAGCCATCTTTACATCCATAAGGCAATAGGCCTATATTGGTGGGCAGCGTTACTTTAAAGAGTTGGAAGGACAGTATTTAATATGATTTTATATCATTGTTTTAAGGTAATAGTAGGTTAATTTTTGCTCAAGGTGGAATAGTCCTAGCAGTAGATTTGCACAAGGGATTTGAAAAGGTGGGCCAATACAAGCTTATAATTAAATGAAGTCAATGAGGTTTCCGTAGGGTGTGGTCTTTTCTTCACGCATGTTGGCTCATTAATGCTTTCAGGGAAAAATATGCTGCCAAAAAGAGAAATTTAAATTGTACATGTATAGATAACTACTGCTTTCGGGTTTGTGTCAATCATAATATTCTTCGTATGCAACTAATCAAGTGGGTCATGTATTGCTAGTGGCTCAATACTCGCAGATTCCATTTGAACTGAAGCGGGAATGCTCCAACAGGAGGAAGACAATTTGGGGCTTATGCAGGGAAGAATGCTCGCTCATTTTCTATTAAGTCTTCATAGCACGGATCTGCCTTACTTTATAGTCAAGGTACATTATTTTTCTTAATAATGGAATGATTGATCAGAGAAAATTACACCTTACTCTGACAATACTGTCCTAGTAGAGCAGATGGTGACAGGGGAAATCTAATGTTTGGATTGTCTGCTTTTAGTAAAGTTAACTGTTTAGGAAAACTACAATTTTATTCATGGGAAGGACTTGTACAGGATATCTCATTTTAACTGATTTATTGAAATTAGCATTGTAGAGAAAATTAAGCGCTCTTATTTGCGTCTACTGCTCGTGGAAAAAAAGCTGGATTGATCAGCAGTGAATGAAGGAACAGGCCAGTGCATGTTGGAAATGGCCCAGCAGTTTCAGAGGACGTTTGGGTCTTTGTTGGTAATGCAGTTAATTTAAGTGTACAACATAATGCAGTTTAAGCAGTTCTGTATGCTCTAGAGCTCTGGTGTTATATGTTGCAAAACCACTAGAGGACACAGCTTGGCATCCATCCATCCAAGCATAAACAATAATAAGCACACAACTTCATTTGTATTTGTATGTGTTTATTTCCATAGAAGGTTCTCTATGCAGGAAATATATAGAGAGGTATCTAATCTGCTTGATCTATACAAGCTCTGTTTAACTGATGCCCAAGTGATAATAGCAATATAATCAAAAATGACACTTCAGCCACCCTGTACTAAGACAAAACACATGTACAGAAAAGCGGACTGTGTACAAATTCCACTTCTTAAGCTTGGGAATGAATGGTGAGGTCACTAAGGGGGCCTTGTGCCTACACAAGCCACATGAGGCTCTTTCCGGTGCAATATGGTGGGTATCACCCGTCAAGCCCCACCATGCAACCAACCGGAGAAAGGGGATCACACAAGAAACCCCTTTGAACACTATCTTTTTAAGGGATTCACTAAACTATAATCGGCAGAAGTTCACTGATGCACATGGCACAACTGCCATCCCTTTAAGGGAAGTCACACGTTTGACAACATAATAAACTGTACGCTTTTCTTTGCAGTCACTCGTTGACTCACCAAAGCTCCATCACAGGAGATGGGAGTGAGAAGGACAAGCAGGCAGCAGCACACACAGAGCTTCAGGTTTCACCCGTACTTGAGGATTATAAAAATCTAAGATGGCAGATATCCTGTATCAAGGGTCAGCTCGAGAAAAGGTATAAGGGGCAAGAGTCCCAAAAACACAGCGAAAACATGCTTTTTCACCTGCAGGAGAGAACCTCTGAGAAAAAATTCCCAAATCCCATCACGGTTATTAGACAAACTAAAGAGACAGTGTGCAGTGTTCAGCAGTATTGTGCAGAAAGAGAGGGAGAAAGAATTTCCAACCACCAGCTTCAATGCATTGGCATTCGTTGACTCACCAGAGGTCCATCGCAGTAGAGGAGATCAAGGACTCAACAAGGGAGGTAGATACAACATGAGAGACCTTTTAGTTTAAGTTTTCTTTTTTATATTTTCCCACCTTTTAGACTCATACATCTGATTTTGTGCCTTTTTTGGGGGACTACTCGGTTTTGCGTTCCGTTAAGCAAAGCCATAGCTTTAAAATACTGAAAGAGAACAGCACACCTTTCCCAGAGGATTGATACATTAACAAGTCAGATATAAGGGATGGATGTTCCATGGCAAGGATGGTTTGTAGTCCTGAGTTCATGTGGGAAATCTTTCAATAGGCATACAACCGTCTTGGATCCCACTTCAGTCTGTGTTTGTTGCTGGCTGGGAAGGAACTGCTAGATTGCTATCCTGTCTCAGGCTGGAGAGTTCTCCCTTCTCTGAATTTCGTTTTGTTGTCCTCTATCAAACAGCAAAGGGGATGTATTAAGCATTACTCTTGTGGAGTGGGAGTTTGGAAAGAACCTTTCTCCTTATATTCGCACAGTGCTGTCATCCTTTCCTTTGCTTTTATTGGAGGTTGTAGCTGCAGGCTATTCTGTCTATCTGCTGCTGACAATCGTGGGGATACATGAATCCCCCCCTCCCTCCAGTGTCCATGGCAGTGTGTAAAGGTAGTGGGTCTCTGCTTGTCTGTCGATTAACTGTACGGGTGAGGACTGGGCTTCCTGCTGCCACTCTGGATATCACTGAGGGCGGGGTCTAAAAGACTTCAGTGGGTTACTCTGATATCCCCACATTTTCTTCCAGATTGCAAACCTATAAGCGACATTTGTTGGTCTGGTACATTTTCCTCTGTTGAGAAAGAAGGATTATGGGAAAGGGAGACCTTTTTTTGTTGAGTTGGTAACATGGTGTGGGCCATCAGGCCAAGGGATGTTTTTTCCACCTTTCTGCCTGGCCTAGGTGTGGCTGGACCTTCTTTATAGTCCATTCCCTCCAGTCCTAAAATTGTACCCCCTGGATCCAGTCTGAGTTTTGAATTTTTTCAAGAGGGGAATTATGTGACATGGGCCCTCATTACAAGTTATGCCGGTAGCCATGCCGCAATTTGCGGCATGGCTGCCGGCAAAACCGCATCCGTGTCCGTTTCCTCTGAATGAGGACTTACCGGACCATTCCGAGTTCGGATGGCCCGGTAATTCCTCACTCGAGGACACGGACACGGTTCATCCCCATTCCCATTTCAGCTCCCATAGGGCTGAATGGGAATGGGAGAGGGAGTAAACAACGGGCCATTACGAGATGGCCCGTTGTTTGCTCCCTCTTCCCCTCGCGGGACCCGGTATGCATGTCTGGTTTTCCCAGGCGTGCTTAACGTGTCCCGCGAGGGGACCTCGTAATGTGGCGGAACGGGTTGAACGGCGCCGCAGCCTTTTACGGCGCCGTTTAACCCGTTCCGCCAGGGTCGTAATGAGGCCCATGGTGTTTTGCCTGGTGTGTTTATCCCAAATGAATTGGACTGTGATCGGGATATGCTTTTAATGCAGAAAGGAGCTGTTGTGGATATAGGGCTACCAAACACAGGTCGATCTGGCACAGTCAATGTGGTCACTTACCCACATCCCACTGACGTCTGTAGTACCCACCACACTGTAGAGAATTGTACAATTCAGGCACTGCTTTGTTAGAGGGAAAAAAATGTGCTGGGAACTTTAGCCTTTATTATAAGTCGCCAGCATTCAGGTTTTTCCACAAAAAGAGTATTGCAAGAGATCTATTTATAACATGATAGCCACATTAGCATTGAGCAATGTTAGTCATGCGACTTGTGAACATTTTGGTCATACTCAAGGTCTTCCACAACACTGACCGGTCAAAGAGGATGATCACTGATATGCACCACTTGGGTACAAGCTAACTCAATATTTTCACGCTTTACAATGTTGATTGTTGGTCGTATGCTACTTTTCTGATGGTATGGGCAGGGGTGCACCACAGGTCTTCTGAGTTCTACCCATTTCTGTGTATGGTGCTGCAGCATACCGAGACCACAGAGATAGCAGCAACATTGTTCCCTGACTACCCCGAACCACATTTTTCTGGCACAGTGCGCAAATAGCCATATTTAGTTCTTGTTCATGCTGTGTTAAGTGCTGACACACGTTTGAGCTCATCTAGGCACAATGTTGCTGATGGTGGTTGTGTTCCTGAAGCCATGAAATGATGTGAAGGGCTTTCAAATCTGTGATTGGAAGGAATTTTCTTGAACAGACTGTACACACGAGTGTGAGAGCCTCTATTAATAATACATCTTTGGCATTGGTGGTGTCTTTATCAGCATCGTTCTCAGTATTACTGCTTTTCAGCAGCAACACATTTCCATTCAGAGTCTGATGGATCATAATCTTTTTCTTGATCATCCTCCAAACTCATCATTATCATTATTTTCTGACCTAGCAATGGACGGGCTGGAGCAGATAGACACCAACCATTTTAATTCTCCTTCTGTTTAACTACAGTGTTTTGTGTTGCAATATTCTGATTAGGTATCAGAGAGGAACGTTTAGTCCAAAAAGGCCCCCTTTATGTGTAATCTACCCAACAGCAATAGACACGTGTTGAAAAGTATAATGTATTAGCACCAACACAGTCTGGGTTATGGGCATTTTGTGGTACAGAATCCACTGTAGTGTTCCTCACCGATGACCTTAGAATGTGCTGGGTTTCAGACAGCATCATTGTCCTAATTCCTAGAGCTATTTCTGTGGCATTCAACACATCGATCATGCCATCCTTATTAAGCAAGTACGCAGGATTGGCATACAAGGTTTTGCCTTGGATTAGATCCGTTCCTTGCTTGCAGGTAACATGCTGTTGCACTGTCCCCTCTCATATCAGATGTTACACCTATTAACTGTGGAAATCTCTAGAACTCTTCCCTGTCACCACTGTTCTTTAACAACTATTGTTTACCTGGTTTCAGCGTATCTGCTCCTTCAGCATGTAATAGCTTAATTATGTGATTTTACTCCGCCTTTATTAAAAAAGGAAATCATGTTCTACAACATCCCAAGCAAATAGTTCAGAGTGTCTTGTTGCAATGTATTCAGGATGGCCCATAAACTAAAGCTGAATGCCTCTAAAAGAGAGATGCTGAGTGTGGGCACTGTATATGAGGCCTGCTCATCTGAAATCTCTCCATTTGTGTTGGGAGCCACATCTCTATATCGTACTTATGAAATGGTGTTTCCTTGCAAAGAGAGGTGTCTTCTTTCATAAATTGTTCAAAGAGATATCCCTTGTTTAGTCCAGATTGATACCGCAATAAGCTTCTATCTTGGTTGGTCTACCTGATTACCTGTTACAATCCAACACTTGCAGGAACGCTGCCTCCTGCTTGCTGTGGCAATTAGGCTGCAGAAATCATCTCTCTCCCCCTCTCATATCCATGTATTGGTTACCAGTACATCGGGGTATCACATTTCAGTCTTTCTCTATCTTACACCATGCATTTTAAGATCACACCCCTTGCCCTTTCTATATTATCTACAAATGTCTTCACTTTATCTTTACACACAATCTCTGGTCTTTCCAAGCACTCCTCCCGATAGCAATCAATTAAATGCCAGTGGAAAAACATGGGTGGTAGGTCATCCGCTGTTCAAGCCCCACACGATGGAATGTGTTAACTATTACATTGTGTATGACTAAGGACAACTTCATTTGCCAGAGGTTGGTTAAGATATACCTTTTCTGAACATATTCATATAAACAATTTGCTAAATCTGCCTGCTTAGTGACTGCTATGTGGTTAGTTGCTTCTAGAGCCATAAAGCCGCATTCGTGTACAATTGCTTTAGAAAAAGCTAAAATAAGAAAAGTCTGATTTGCCAATTGCAGGCATGATATTTGTTTATCTGGCATCAATTTTGTAAATAGACCTGTCTGAAGAACTCGGAACATCCAAGCCCAGATTGATATTTCTAGAGTGTAATCCTTAGAAGTAGACTACCATTGTCTGTTGATACAATAAATTCATAGAAACCTCCTCCTCCAAAAAAACACAAATCCTTTAGCGGAATTATGTCGCTTCCGATGGTTCTAAGAGTATGGGGGAATGGGAGCTTTTCTTTTTCTGATTGTAAACCTGTGAGACCTTTGCCAATTAATTGCTACCCTTGTCTCTGCCATATGTTAAAACCACAACAGGAAACCACATGGTCTACCAGTTTTCTTATTACATGTCATCCCCAACCAATGGACACTTTTGTGAATAGGCCAATAAATAACTGCCACCTACGAATACATTTGCTGAGATGCCTTTAAACCAAACCACTGTTGTTCATTTCCAATCAAAGCACCTACCATTCTACCACCAGACAGTTACAAAGATATGTTACAAGTAACATCTGGGAGTAGAATGGGCCTGACGACTCTTATATTTTGCCTTTATTAAAGATAGCCATGCAATATTTTTAGTTCTAAAACTCCTTTATGAAAAGTGCAAACCTTCAGAAGGACAGGAGTCCATCATATGATGTGACATGCCACGATATGAAGTTTCCTGTAAATACACCAGGGATTTCCGTTGAGATTTTGGAACTGGACTAGCACTCATATAAGCAGATGAACGACTTTTCACAAAGTGCATTTCATGGACATTTGCACCATTTCCCACAATACGAAACTCAGCATATTGGCGCATAGATACATATATAAGTTGTATCACTGATATGCCTGAAAGAAAACGAACTGTGCATCTCCACACTCCCCACAGCATAGCAGGAGGCACAAACTGCACTGGGCATGTAAGAGGTTTAGATGTACTGTCACACAGTTTTGGCTCCGAATCCATTCCCAAGATGGTACCCAGTGCTTAGTGATGTACTGTATTGTATTTAAGCTTATATAAACTGGTACCCACTGCAAAACTGGATCATTGGTGGCATACAGGGTTGGCCATTAGACTTGAAAGGGGAGAAGGCATGGAAGCTGAGTTAAAGCCTTTCCACTAGTGGACAACTTTAAAAAAAATATGTTAACTGTTAAGGACAATGTCTAAAAGGGACTTTCATGTTTTAAACAGATGGGTTGAGTTGCACAAAATAAAGGAAAAGAGCATTGGTTGCCCAGCAAATAGTGGCATGGTATGCTGTATTCTTTTTTTTAATTAAATATGTTTATGGCTGGTTACCTAGCCTTTTACATATTTACAGAATTTAAACAGTGCATTTTATTAAATGACATATACATACTTCAATAAACATTGTTGGTATATTATTACCAGCTTTTAAAACAGTTAATTGCACTATTCTCTACCACCCAGGCATTTTAAACAGGCCTACACTTCATTAGAAAAAATACAAAAACTCACTGTCATAATAAACAAGGTCAATCTATGTCAGCTTCTCCCAATGCATGTAGGTTTCATCAGTACCACTATGTTTTCCCAAACATGATAAGCCGCGGTGGTTATTACCAAAGACTGTGTGGCATAAAGAGTCGACCAAAATTGGTCTGTCTGGTACCCCCTGATACCTGGAGCAAAATCCTTCATAGCTTTTATCGTAGTATACTATGAATCGCTCACGACCTGTCAACATGTGCCTACTGGACACTAATTGCTTCTCACAAAACCTGAAAACTATGCGTGACAGAGGTATTTTTGCCCAGGCTCCAGTAATTTCAGGAGCCGGGAGCAGGTTTAACCGGAGTTGCAAGATGTACCTGTAAGTGATTTCATTCCGGCACTTCACCTAAGTCAATGCCTAGCGTGGAGTGCACAACTGAAACCATTATATATTTATTTGTGTCTATAATTTCTTTTATTCTGATCGATGTACCACTTATATCACGCCCCTCTCTTGAACCCCCCCCCCCAGTCACACTAAACCAGAAATCAGTCTGGTTCGCAAAGTTAAAATATTTAGGTATTCACAATATAATCATACTATTTTTAATGGGAATACAATGTTCACCAATGGGGTGATTTCACACTAAGCAATCTCTTTAATCATAAGGAGTAATAATGAGCAAAAACAATGCAGCACAGAAGTAATACTTTTGGGTGTATATTCAAATCAAATAGCAGTGTGGTTACTATTTCCCCCTGCACACCCCTCAACCCCCCAATATGCAATGTAGTGAGATAGGAGGAGAGAGAACAGGTTTCAGGAATGCAGAATTCAAGCAAATATAGCAATCCAAATTTTCTCACAGCAAACATAAGAGAGAAACAGAACTAATTGGCAAACTGTCCAAAATGGTTTTAAAGTTGGCTTTATATGGAATAGGTAAAACACTAAAAATGGGCTCTATCTGGTTGTAGACAAACACTAGCAATGATTTGATAGCAATAAGCAATGAGAAAACTAAATTTTGAGGTCGGGTGCAATGAAAAGCTATTTTACACGTTATAGATTTTGCCAAAACGAAAAATTTGCGGCAAACTTTTCTGCGTGCGTTTCTAGCATGAAAATTGAAGAAGTAATGGACGTTTTCGTGGAGGTCGTTTTTTTCAGATAGAGGCAAATTGTAAAACAAGGATGCACTTTTAAAAAGACAAACAGGATTTCTTTACACTAGGGATGGACTATGAAGAAGCAAACTACACAACAGCACAGCCACCAGACCAGGAAGCCTCTGAATCAGGTTTTGCCTGCCGAGACGCTCGCCTTCTTCAGAAAAATATATATCAGCACAAAGATCGGTTTAACACTACTAGTACAGAAGAAATAATGGGGATGAGATAGAGAGTTCAGGCAGTTCAAAAATATTCTGACAATGCAGTTCTGGATATAATAGAGGATGGGTTTGGATAGGGATGACTATGGACAGTGCCTGGCCAGTAACAGTCCTATACTAAGTTTGGACAGAACCGTCAGGGATTCAGGTCAGTCAAGATTTCTAGACAGGAATTCTGCTGGGCACCGGACTGGACAGCAAGGCGCTCTGGTCTGCAATCAGCAAGGTGCTCTGGTCTGCAATCAGCAAGGCACTCTGGTCCACAGCTATCGGGTCACAGCATGGCTCTACTGGGTTGGGTATTTGGATTCTGGCAATAATTCTTAGCAGGAAAGTAGTACAGCACAGCCAGGCTGTTCTTTGGTTCCCCTTAGATGTCTGGGGTAAATTCTAGTTTCTGGAATTTTCAAGGCCTAGCTGAAAGTGACTGCCATGAAACGCCACGGTTCGCTTTTCTGCCATTTTTCTCGCTTCCCAGCATCTCCGTTCTTGCAACGCTGGAGGTTGCCATGCAGACGGTGTCTCTCTGCTGCCCGAGTTCCGGGTAGTCACATGACACGGCAGCCATGCGTACGGCAGAACAGACTCTGCCCACGTGTTTAAAAACGCTTGCCAGAGCCTGAAACGCTGCTTCTAATTGGCGTTAGCTTGTCAAATTGACTACATTCCGGATTGCTTTCTCCTCTGAACTTGGCACGTTATTTGGACTTCTCTCTTGCCTTATCCCTTGGATTGTTGAACCAAACTCTCGGAAGCCGTTCCATCGGCCTGCCGAACCCCTGCGCCCCACAGCGAACACTGCTTCGGCAGCCGTTCCATTGGCCTGCCGAACCCCTTCGCTTCACAGCGAACTCTGTCATTCTGGCTGCCGATCTGTTGGCCAGCCGCACCCAAGCTCTTCATAGCAGTATTCAGTCACTGCTGTTTGGTAATAACGCTGAACCTACAATCTACTTGCTGCAGCCCACTTCCTGCGCCTGAAGACTAAGAACCTCCTTCAGAGACAGTTGATGCAGATTCTTTTGCATGTGAGGTGATTCAGTTTTCTCCTGTAAACGTAAGTTTCCTTTTCATGTGTTGAAGGGGAACTGTTGAACTTTTACTCTGTACTTTGCCATCTTGACCATCACTGAGGTTTTCTGGGGACTGTTGTGCTTTTGGGACTGCCTCAATTTGGAAACTCGGACAACTACTGTGCATTTCGGAACACTTTCCCAAAACAGTGCACCATCCCGCATCTAGATGCGACCCTCGTGCCGTTCGGGGTAGTTCCCTATACTAACTTCCCATTTTGTTATTTTGTCCTGCCGTTGTTTTCTCTAACCTCCACCAAAGTATCGTTTGGGTAAGCCTTTGATGATTTACATATTATTCCTTGGGTATTAGTAGGATAATAGACTCATCCATCCTTTTCTTTATTCCCAGTATCCCTTGGTCCCATAGAACACCCTTCTGCCTGGTTTGATTTTACAGTTGTGTCATTCATCACCAACGTATAACCGTGCTTTTGTTTACTTCCTACAGCCTTGGTGTGGCGGTGTGGATATCCCCGCTATTTTGGGTAACCGATTCCTCTGATTGTATTCTTGAACAACAAAGGTGTATGTTGCCTTAAAGAATTCCTCAAGTCGAGGAAGTCTGGTTCTGGCTCGTACCAATGTTACATTCCAGCTTAGACTGAACATTTACCGGAGCAGCTCCCTCGTCGTTAGTTTACCAAGGTTGAGCAACGCCCCGACCTGTTCAGCTACTGGTGAGTAACAGTGGTTCAGCTATGGAAATGGGCCTTTCTGCTTGCCAAGTTTCTGGAGTCTGGAGTCTGGAATATGGGTAGTTCTCTTGCAAAGTGCTCCGCCAGCAATCGGTTGGTGGGTGAATGTGTGTGGGCTGGGTATGCCATTCACCACCAGTTTCCAACGATGAGGCTTGACCTGAAGTACAACTCTGTATTTTATATGATGCATCCGTGCTTTACATGCATGACTTGTGTTACAACTCTGTACTGTATATGGTGTACCCCATGCTCTTACCATCTGACGCAGATTACTGTGCATGCATATCCCAGAACTTTTTTTGTATTGATTTGCTCCTTCCTCTGTACTGATTTGGTTCTGACAGACATGTCTACATTTCTGATTTATATTTTGTGGCATCTTCAGATCTTATGTCTTCAGGTGCTTCCTTTTGATGACTGGCAGTTCCTACTCCAGCACCACCCTTGGGGCCATGGCTTTCCCTCCCTCCCCCCGCCATACAGGACGTGTTCACCCTGTCTTCAGCACTTATCTTGTACTGAATTCGGCCTTTCATTTGCCACTGTTTACATTTTACCTCCCGTTGTGTGCTAATTATTCGTACACACTGTTCTTACTTTCTACTCTTCACTCTCAGCTGCATGACCAACGACATGCCACTTTCCATCTCCTTTCCCCCTTCAGTACGTGGCTGTTCCTACTCCAGCCTCCCAGCATATGCCGGATTTATTCCCCTCCTTACACCTTCCCCCCCACACCCACCCCTGTGCCCAGAGCACATACCTGGTGCACATCGCCGTCTCGGCATTTACACATGGATCAGCCGATCCCGGGGCAGCTCGTCTCCGACGCCATGGGTTAGACCCTCATATTGTTCCGCATTGTTCCCGCAGCAGGGAGTCCAGCCGGAGACACTACCCGCGGGACACTGCGCAGCTACGGCATTGTGCACACGAGACATTAATCTCGTGCGCATGCGCAGTCCCTTCCCGCTGGACCACGCTTATCCACAGCACTCCTTTCCAGAGCCAGCACAGGCACCATTTCGAGACGCCGGTCCAAGTTCTGCTCCCCTTGACTTACTGAAGGTATGCCCATCCATACTTGCCCATGGCCAGGCAGCCACTCGCCGCACCCCCTCTTGAGAACGCCGCTCCTTCTCGGCTCTAGAGGCCCCCACTTGGATACTTACCCGATCCTCAATTTTTCTTCACTTTCACCCCACAGGGCGCTCCAGACGCTCTCACTCCTCAGAGCCATCCAGCCATGATGACTTCGCTCACGGACTGCTCTTGAGACGGTCCCCCGCCCATTCCTGGTGGGACCCCACCAACCAGTTTCAGGTACCATTTGTCCCCCTTTTCCCACACAACTTTGCATTCCTCCTGCATTTCTTTGCTTGCTTGTGCTGCACCCCCTCCTGCATTCATTGACTCATGCAATATTCCCTCCCCCTTCCCTCTTTCCCTCCCCCCTCTTCCGCCTTTGTCTCTCTCTTGATGTACAGGTTCAACTCCTGCGGACCTACTACCGACCCCGCCATCCACTCCGAGGGTCTGGCATTATTCACCCACTGGCTGTCGGTCGGAATCCCGGCCATCCACTCTACCTATGCCCACACAGGCTACTTCCGCCTTTCCCACTGCCCTATAATGAAACCCTTTGGGTTCATCCGCTCCAACTGGATGCACGACCAGTGGTGAGTGGTGTCTGCTCTCTGGAACCGTTTTTAGGATTTGTTTTTTAGCATTTTATGCTTCACAAAGACCCTCATCAGCAACCTTTAGCTGTTTTAACTGTACTCTCTTATATACTCTCTCTACCTTTTCTGTTTCTCTTAAACACAGAGTCTCCTGACTTTCTTTGGCCCCAGAAGAAGGCTACCATCCATTCTGCCAAAACGTCAGCAGCACATCTTCCCTAAAGTATTTTCGGGTTTCAATCCTGTGCTGCATTTTCATTTCCTAACATCACACCCAAACGTAGACCAAATATGAGGTCAGACTTTAGCCGGGCATAGGAGACTAATTTCCAATGTCTCCTCCATCTGAACCTTTATCCTGTGTTTTCTACACTCATTGGCATGAAACATTTTTTCTCACTAACAAACTGCCAGTTAAAATGTACAAATGAATGCTGTATTTACCATGCCTTTGACTTTTACATTGATGTCATAGTGAATGTTTAACTATGCGTCTGTGTTCTACAATGGACATTATAGATTGTCATATATAAAAAAATCTACTAAAATGCTTTGCACAAAGAAAATAAGCACCAGCTAAATTAATAAAAAGCTGCAGATTTTGTATAAAAGAATTGGAATTTTGTACATGATTACTGTATTAGAGATATCTGTTTGACAGCAGCAAGCATGCTTTTTCCTCCAACGGTTGCCCAAATTGCACGGGCACCCATAAGGGTCTAAAACCATTGTGCACTGAATCCACCCTGCGCACCCCTAAGATCCATAGAGGGTAGCACAACCCCCCTTGTTACAGCTACTGGTAAGTAACAGAATTAGAAGCCAAAATATAGCCCATGGAACCTTCCGAGACCATGGCAGAAATCTTGCGCCACGTCGCAGAATTACAAATAGAAATGTCTACCATGAAAGCCGAATTCCAACAACGAATAAATGAAATCCAATCGGTCATAACGGCTCCTCCCATGCAGGAGGAAGCAGCCGGAGCCTCCGCCTCCGGTTTTCCTACACCCGCTCAGGAAGCTCCTTCCATTGTACTTCAGGAAACTCCTTCCATTGTACTATCAGCCCAATTCCCACTAGCTCCTCCTGAACGGTTTATGGGGGATCCTAAACACTACAGAACCTTTGTTAACCAGTGCAAGTTGCACTTCTTGTGTCGTCCCACCACATTTCCAACATCCACCACCAAGACTGCATTCATCCTATCCCATTTAGGAGGTACGGCCGCTTCTTGGGCTAATCCATTGTTAGAATCAAACAGCCATGTTCTATACAATTGTGATGCCCTCCTGATCACCATGAGTCGGGTCTTTGATACCTGCTATACCTCACATGCTTCCGATCTTGAATTACTCAAACTAAGACAGGGATCTACACCTTTACTTGCCTACTTGGCACGGTTCAACCAATTGGCAGCTGAGACTGATTGGCCTGAAGAAAAGAAATCAGTGCTATTTTACCAGGGCCTCTCCGATGAGTTAAAGGATACTTTATCCGCTGGGCCTGTAGTACCCACTGCGTTTAGTGAATTACTGGACATGGTTCTTCAAATAGATGCAAGGAGGGCTGAGCGCAAAGGAGAGAAATGACCCAGCATACCGCTTTTAGTCCCAGACCTCCCAATGGCTGGGGTCTCTACCCCAGAGCCAATGCAGATCGGAGCAGTTCGAGGTCCTTTGACTCCTGCACAACGTGAATACCGCCGTAGTCACAATTTATATATGTGTTGCAGATTCACTGAAAACTTGTTGCCGGAATGTCCTAAAAAACCAAAGAAGAAGGTGGGAAATGCCAAATCCCAACAGTAAAAGGAGTCCATACGTCGGGAAAGTCGGTTTTGGACCCCCATGTTCAATCCAAACCGAGACTGCATTGTTCAAACTACCAGTCACTTTCACGGGTGCCTTAAAGACTCCTGTTCCGGTCTCAGTGGTCATTGATTCCGGAGCCACTGGGAACTATATTGATCAGGGCTTTGCCACTACCACTGGTATAACATTAACGGAAAAACCGCACCCAGAAAATGTGAGTGCTGTCGATGGATTAGCGCTGGTCTCAGGATTGGTGGTTCAACAAACTATCCCAATCACCATGACCACGGCCGAAGGCCATACAGAGGACATTTGCTTTG
Source organism: Ambystoma mexicanum (assembly GCF_040938575.1). NCBI lineage: Eukaryota > Metazoa > Chordata > Amphibia > Caudata > Ambystomatidae > Ambystoma > Ambystoma mexicanum. The sequence continues at coordinate 1,185,657,463 of NC_090925.1, forward strand.
ATGTAATCCAAGCCCCGGCCTATTGAGTGATCTTGGGCATTCCTTGGATTAAACTAAACAATCCATTGATAGATTGGTCCTTAGGCCTGATCCAGTTTTCATCCGTTTTTTGTAACAGCACTTGTTTGTCCTCATTAGGAATCGTGGAGGATAATCCGAGTTCAGTCTTGTCTGGGCTATCCGCTCATATAGGGGCAGTTACTGCTACATCGACTAGTTCAGTCCCTACGGAATACACACGATTACTTGATGTGTTCGATAAGGGCAAGGCTGAGATCATCGGGTTTATGACTGCCCAATAGATCTGGTACCAGGAGCCAAGATTCCATCAGGGCGCATTTATTCATTGTCTCTTAAAGAGAATCAGGTCCTGAAGGAGTACTTGGATAAAGCCCTTGCTACGGGGTTTATTAGTCCCTCCAAGTCCCTGGCAGCATCACCCTTGTTTTTTGTCCCCAAAAAAGAAGGGGATTTATGCCCCTGCATAGACTACAGAGCATTGAACGAAGTAACGGTGAAGAATCAATACCCGTTACCATTGATATCAACTCTCATTGATCAGTTGGGCAACTCCGGTGTATTTACCAAATTGGATCTCCGAGGGGCCTATAACCTCATTCGTATCAAGAACGGAGACGAGTGGAAAACAGCTTTCAAAACTCGTTTTGGCCTATTTGAATACCTAGTGATGCCCTTTGGTCTCTGTAATGTGCCTGCCACTTTCCAGACGTTCATGAATGACGTGTTTCATGATATCCAAGACCGTTTCATTGTGGTTTACCTCAATGACATACTCATTTACTCCGCCTCGATGGCGGAGCATGTCAATCATGTTTCTATCGTCCTGCAGCGACTAAGAGATCACCATCTATATGCTAAGGCCGAAAAATGTGTCTTTCACTCCTCCGAAGTGGAGTTCTTGGGATTTAAAGTCACCAACCAAGGCATCAAGATGGGCAGGTCCAAGGTCAGGGCTGTACTAGAATGGCCTACTCCAAAAACAGTTAAAGATCTGCAATCCTTCCTTGGTTTCGCAAATTTTTATCGGCGTTTTATTAATTCATTCTCGGCTATTGCTGCTCCGCTCAAAGCCTTGACCAGTTCAAAGGTCCGTTTTTCCTGGAATAATACTGCTCAGTTAGCCTTTGATTCCTTGAAGGAAGCCTTCACTTTGGCTCCTCTGTTACAGCATCCTAATCAGGATATTCCTTTCTTTGTGGAAGCAGATGCCTCAGGTTATGCTGTAGGTGCCATACTCTCGCAACCCTGTTCCCTGACAGGGGACATACATCCGGTTGCTTTCTTCTCTCGAAAGATTAGGGCCTATGAAAGGAATTATCCCATCATGGAACGTGAACTACTTGCCATTAAGGAAGCCTTCATGGAATGGCGGCATCACCTCTTGTGAGCCAGACATGTGGTTACGGTCTATTCAGACCACAGAAGCTTGCTGGCATTCAAAACCATGAAATGCCTTACCGCTCGACTAGCCTGTTGGCACCTGTTCTTTTCGCACTTCCAGTTTATCATAACCTATCGCCCGGCGCATCTGCATGTTCCTGCGGACGCCTTGTCGAGACAGTCGGCAGGCGATAACCTGACCATCAAGAATCCTGTGCCCTTGTTGGGAGAGAAGGTGGTATGCGGTTGCACGGTCCAGCCCGCTCTACGTTCTATCATCGAGGAATGGGTGAATTCTAACCCATCTGAAATATCCTCGCTTAACCTGGATATCCAGGGGGGTCTTCCTTTCATTCAAGGGCGTGTTTACATACCACCTGGTCCTGCCCGCGTACAAAACCCTGCGTTGGGCTCACGACTCGGTGATGGCAGCTCATGCCGGTCATCAAAAGACGCTGGAGTCCCTTCGCCGTTCGGCCTGGTGGTCTTCCATGTCTAGAAACGTTATGGATTACATATCGACTTGCGCCATTTGTGCTCAGTGTAAAACTTCGAGGACCAAACCAATGGGTCTTCTGCAGCCTCTGCCAGTACCATACAAACCATGGCAAATGATTTCCATGGACTTTGTAGTGGAACTTCCAGCCATCAAAGGAATTAACACTATTCTAGTAGTGATTGACTACTTCACCAAGTATGCAGTCTTTATTCCTTGTTCTAATCCACCCAATGCCCCAAAACTAGCTGAGTTGGTGCGTTTGCACATCTTTCAGCATTTAGGTTTGCATTCTATCATTGTGTCAGACAGAGGGACGCAGTCCACTTCGCGCTTTTGGAGAGCTCTTACTGCTTCTCTTCTTATCGATGACCCATTCTCCTCAGCCTTCCACCCTCAAACGGACGGTCAAACGGAACACCTCAATGCTACTATTGAGCAATATCTGAGATGTCTGTGTCTCCAGTTTCAGTTCACCTGGCTGTCGGCTTTGCCTTTGGCTCAATTTACATACAACAACTCGTTGCATATTGCTACAGGGGTATCCCCTTTCTTTGCTCTGTTTGGTTTCCATCCGCGTTCCTAGCCCTTGGATCCTTCATTGCCAATGGACAACCCTGCCGCTTTGGCTAGCGTTAGGGATATGGATCAGCTGCATCAGGACATTCGCTTGCACTTATTACGTTCCCAGGTTAGTGCTAAGAAAAACGCTGATGTGCGTCGTTGCCCAGCCCCTGCTTATTCTCCTGGCATGAAGGTATGGTTGTCTACTCGTAATTTGAAGATTCCGGGGAAGAAGTCCCTTCTACCTAAATATGTTGGCCCGTATGAAATCACGGCGGTTGTCAACCCTGTAGCATGTGCCTGTCTTTGCCTTCCACCTGGCGGATCCACCCGGTGTTTCATGTGGCGTTGGTTAAGCCCTGCCTTCCGACTACTCGTCTGCCTCCTCACCCCACATCTGTATTGGTTGATGGGCAGGAAGAATTCGAGGTTGCTGCCTTTCTTGATGTTTAGGTATCCAGGGGGTCCCTTTACTACCTGGTGGATTGGAAGGGATATGGTCCGGAGGACCGTACGTGGGAACCCCTGTCAAACTTGCACTCTCCTGCTTTGCTACAAGCCTTCCATGCTGCCAGGGGGTTGCCGTGGCCTTTGCAGGTGGATAATGTCATGAAACGCCTTCTGCCTGGTTTGATTTTACAGTTTTGTCATTCATCACCAATGTATAACCGTGCTTTTGTTTACTTCCTACAGCCTTGGTGTGGCGGTGTGGATATCCCTGCTCTTTTGGGTAACTGATTCCTATGATTGTATTCTTGAACAACAAAGGGGTATGTTGCCTTAAAGAATTCCTCAAGTCGAGGAAGTCTGGTTCTGGCTCGTACCAATGGTACATTCCAGCTTAGACTGAACATTTACCGGAGCAGCTCCCTCGTTGTTAGTTTACCAAAGTTGAGCAACGCCCCGACCTGTTCAGCTACTGGTGAGTAACAGTGGTTCAGCTATGGAAATGGGCCTTTCTGCTTGCCAAGTTTCTGGAGTCTGGAGTCTGGAATATGGGTAGTTCTCTTGCAAAGTGCTCCGCCAGCAATCGGTTGGTGGGTGAATGTGTGTCTTTCTAAGTCCTCAGCTGTCTCTATTTATGCATTTGATAAAGGGGTGTGTATGCTGGATTATCCTAAGCGTGCCCCCCTAGGTTGGCTATAGGCTAGAATCTTTAATCTCCCTTTATTGGAGGACAAAACAGTGTGTCACCATGATGATGTGGTTTTATGAGGCAGGGAATCCTCCCCTTGGTTTTGAACATGAAATCTACTTTTCGTATAATACATATTTACAATTTTACAAACTTGATAATAATAGCATATCTAGATCACATATTTTGTGGAGCAAATTTTCTTCCAAGCCCCGTCTCTGTTGGATCTTGGGTCTGGATTTGACAGAATTTCGCACTTGTTGTCCGGGACACTATCTCTAATTTGTCCAAAATTGGTACACATGTGCGCATTGTATATGGGCATAAGCAGGTGAAGTTTCATGCCTCTGACATCAATACATTTGGTATAAAACCACAATTTCTACCGTTATGTCCCAGAGCATAGCACAGGCTTCTGGCTCCTCTTAAAATGTGCAGCAAACCTTTTAGGTTCAGAAGTCCGGGGTTTTCTATATTTTTTACAATTGTCCACAGTAAATTATCAGTCTTATTAGAAATCTGCTTTTTGTCCATTTTGAATCAACAACATTTTCTGTCCCCGCCTCCTTCTCCTTCTTGCAGCTTCAGCAGCAATCTCCTCCCACTTCCTTCTGGCAGAGGCCCTTCACAATCCTTCCTGATTAGCATCTCCATGCCTGGGAGGAAGCCCCTTGTGGTCTTCCCAGAGCAGCCCCAGTGCCCCTCCCCTCTTAATCAACACATGAATGTTAGTTCCTGGCCCAGAGAGCAGAAGGGAGGTGCCTTTGCTCAGTGGGGGAAGTTGTTTTGTAGTTTTGGCTTGAATCAGGCTTACTTTAAAAATGACTTTGTTACATTTTTCTTTGTTGAAAATAAACAATCTAGAACACTGATTCCAGGCTCTAGATGAAGTTTAAATAGTTACAACCTAGTTTGCTCGTGATAACAGGTCCCTTAGATTTTAGACATTAGATCTTAATGGTACAAATTTACAGTTTAATTGCAGGCTTTTGAAACAGTCCATTTCATCTTTCCAGGGTATTGCAATTCCACAATGCTTCCTTGACTTCAGCAAAAATGTGACACCCCGCAAGAAGATTGGATGTTTGCAAGTGTTTAGGACCAGCATTTTGTATTTTCAGCAACCAAAAAAAAGATTTAACTGCAAGATTTCGGATCTCTTTCAGCAAGCACTGCTTTTCATCTGTGCTCCATTTTTACATGTTGGGCAGCCCAATGACATGTTTCCGAAGTGTGTTCTCCATTCCACCACTGACAACATGCATGTTAGATTTGGCAGCCATCTTTTTGTGCTTGGTAGAGCGCAATTTACTTAGGTTTTGCCGCACATGGGGTTTTCGCAGCCATTTTGATGATTCTGGTGCCACCCGCACACAGTGATGCCACAGGGCAGAGCAGAGTGGGTTAAAACATCCCACAAAGCCCCCCCTCACGACTTGACTTTTGACCGCCCGTCAAGGGGAAGTCGGGAGATTGGGATGTTCAGTTTTCTTTTTGGTCCAAGTGGAAAAACATGTGTCTGCTTCTCCCATCAGTGGTGGATCAACAGGTTCTCCTCGCCGATTCCAGATGGAAGTGTATGGAGCGATACCCCAGGCCCCTTGGGTCTTTTCTCCTGGCCCCCGAGTGATCCTCCTTGGGCTTAGGATTCCTGGTTTCAGTCCTAGGATGACAAAACAGAGCATATTTGTAGACATTTCCCCACCACTATTCATGTAGTGGGGCAGACGCATACATTTGATAGATACATGACAATCTTTCCCGCTTA